>NW_026575030.1:16483543-17066043 GCF_905146905.1 Nyctereutes procyonoides
TGGTTGTTTGGGAAACCCTCAACAAAGGATATAAATTGCTGGCTGGTCCTGATTGTCTCTGTGTGTTTCACCAGGATATACATGATGGATGGCATTGCAGGCAGGATGGCTCCCTGTGGGCACAGCCTGGATTAATGTGAAGTCCACAGTCCCTCACACAGAAGCTCCTTTACTCAAACACTCAGGAAATTCTCCTGGGATGCAAGTGAATGGAGTATGATCAGCTCAGGGATAAATATGGATTTAGACTAGTTAATAAAAAGGAATCTGCGAAATTTTGGAAATTGAACTATAATTAGAAAGGAAAACCTTTCATTGTATGTTTAATCTGATCATGCCAAAGAAAGTATTGCATCTTCATGGTGGAGAAGAAGGAGGAACCTAAAGCAGAAGAGATTAGGAAGGGGGAAGTATTTCAGATGTGGAGGAGATTGAAATGGAGTTAAGAAATTGCTTAATACAACTCAATAGATTTCCCAAGTGAATATAAATGATCAAAACTTACACCAAAAGAGAGAGAAATAACCCAATATGGTAATATCCATGGAAAAATAGAGAAGTGATTCACAAAATGGTAGATAAACAATCAGTTACATGTCATAGAGGATGTCAGAATGGAAAGTTCCAGGAATTGATCCTTCCAACAAAACAACCATTGGGCAAGGTGTCTGGGTTGTGTAGTCAGTTAAGTGTCCAATTCTTGGTTTTGGTTTAGGTTGTGATCTCATGGTCATGGGATTGAGCTCCATGTTAGACTCTGCACTCAGAGTGGAGTCTGTTTAGGATTCTCTCTTCCTCCCTCTCCCCATGTATTTTCTCTCTTTCAAATAAATAACTAAATCTAAAAAACAAACAAACAAAAACAAACAAAAAAAACAAAACCCAAACACCAACCATTGAGCTGGCATGAATTGTCAGAATCAACTATTTTGGAACTCTGGAATCTAGACAAAACCTTATTGAATCCGGGGGAGTGCATGATGAAGAAAGGGGCTGGTAAATTTTGGTATTTGTGTAGCAGCTACCATTCCTCATTCCCTAGCATCAAGGCATGCAGCCATGGAGAAAATGGCCTACCTTCCTATTGTGCTTGCTAAGGAGGGCAATAAACCTTGCCCTCCAAAAATGAGGTTGTGTGTTTTGTTCTGTCTTGATGAGTAACTGAGGTGCCAACATAAATACTGGCCATTGTTTCAACCCCTATGGCTCACACGACATCCTGGGTAGCATCTACTGAAAGAATTAAAAAAGATAGAACATCTTTTTTGTTCGTTTTTTTGTTTGTTTGTTTTCTTACTGGATTCAGGCATTCATGGAAATCTCTATCATGTCACTATCTGACCATTAGAACAGAACAAAGGCTTCAATGATCACAGAGAACAGAGAATATAGATTTTATAAAAATAGTTTAGAAATGTCACTAAACAAATAGATGACTGTAGCCTTCAGCAAACCAAAATAGCAATCCCTGTGGATGTAGAAGAATACTATTTCCAGATTTATTATACTACAATATTCAAAATGTCTATGTCTCAGCAGAAAAATGATAGAAACTATCCCTATGAGAGCCCAGACATTGAGTTTACTAGACAAAGACTTTATATTTACTCTCTTATATATACTGAAAGAGTTGAAGAAAACCATGGTCAAAGAACTAAGAGGATGAGAAGAATAATGTATGAACAATTATGGACTATAAATAAAGAGATAGAAATTATAAACAGGAACCAAATAGAAACTCTGGAGCTGAAAAGTACAATTGCTAGAATAAATATTTCAATAGAGAGTTTCCACAGAAGATTTGAACTGTGGAAGAAAGTATCAGTGATCCTGAAGATAGAGCAATTGAAATTACCCAGTCTGAGATAAAAGAAGAAAAATGAATAGAGCCTAAGGAACCAATAAGACATCACAAAATAGGTCAATATGCACATTATGGAAATCCCAGAAGAAGAAGAAAGCAAATGTGAGAGTGAAAGCAAGCATGGAAGTGAGAGAAAGGAGCAGAAAAGATATTTGAAGAAATAATGGCTGAAAATTACTCATATTTGAGGACGTACATAAATCTGCACATCCAAAAAATTTAAGAAAATTCAAGCAGAAGAAACTTAAAGAGAACCACATTGAGACACATTATAATCAATCTGTCAAAAGTTAAAGGCAAAGAAAAAAGTAGCAAGGCAGAAGCAACTTGTCAGGTACAAAGGATAGTTAATAAGATTAATGGCTAGCTTCTTATCAGAAACCATGGTGGCTAGAAAGCAGTGGGATGATATATTTAAAGAACTGAGAGGGAAAAAACCCTGTATCTAAGAATTCTATGTCTGGTAAAATGATCCTTCAAAAATGAAAAAATTAAGACATTCTTAGATAAACAAGAGAAAGAGTATGTTGTTAGTAGGTCTGCCCTCAAGAAATGCTGAAGAGAGTACTTTAAGTTGAAATGAAAGGACACTAAAAGGTAACTCAAAGCTATATGAAGAGATATAAATCTTTAGTAAATGTAACTATATATGTAAATACAAAAGTTAATATTGTTGCATTTTTATTATAACTCCTTTTTTTGCTTCCTATATGGTTTAAAAGACAAATGCATAAAATGATAGCTAGAAATCTATCTTAATGAGCACACAATGTATAAAGATGTAACTTATGACAATATTAACACAAAAGGGTGATGGAGTGGGATAGGATTGGAATTAAGGTATGTCGTTGAAACTAAGTTGGTATCAATTAAAACTAGTGTTTTAAATTTAGAATATTAACTTAATCTCCATACTAACCACTAATAAAATAAATTAAAAATATGCAAAAAAAAACCCAAATGGAGAGTCAAGTAATTACACCAGAAAAAAATCAAACACCAAAGAAGGCAAAATTGAGAAAAAATTGTGTAAGACATAATAATGGCAAAATGGCAGAATAAGTTCTTCACTATCAGTAATAACTTTAAATGTAAATGGATTAAACTAATCAATTAAAAGACAGAGATTGGCAGAATAGATTAACACACAGCCTGTCCCCCCTCCCCCATCCACAGAATCCAGTTGTATCCTGCTTATAATAGACACTTGAAACCCAAAGAAAAATAGGTTGAAAGTGAAAGGAAAGGAAAGGAAAGGAAAGGAAAGGAAAGGAAAGGAAAAGAAAGCAGGAGTGGCTATACTAGTATCAGACATAATAGATTTTAAGCAGAAAAATTATTACAAAGAGACAAAGAACATTAGACAGAAAAATTATAAACTTGTACATACCAAAAACAGAGCCCCAGATATATGAAGTAAATATTGACAAAAATTGAAGAGAAAAACAGATAGTTCTATAATAATGGGAGACTTCAATATCCAACTTTCAATGATAGAACATCTAGACAGATCAATAAGGAAATAAAGAACTTGAACAATATCATACACAAACCAGATCTAACATACATATAAAGATGCTCTACCCAAGAACAGAATACACATTCTTCTCTAGTGCCTTTGAAACTCTCTCCAGGACTCCTAACTCTGGGAAATGAACAAGGGGTAGTGGAAGGGGAGGTGGGTGGGGGGATGGGGTGACGGGGTGGTGGGCACTGAGGCGGGCACTTGATAGGATGAGCACTGGGTGCTATACTATATGTTGGCAAATTGAACTCCAATAAACAAATATGCAAAAAAATAAAAAAACCAAAGAAACTATCTCCAGGATAAACCATATTTGGGCCATAAAACAATTAATTATCAATGAATTTTAAAAGATTGACATCATAGGAGTATCATCTATGGAGTGAAGCTAAAAGTTGATAACAGAAGGAAAACTGGAAAATAAGTACGTTCATGGAAATTAAACAACACCTCCTTAAATAACCAATGTGTCAAAGAAAGTATCACTAGAGAAATTACATATATATATTTTAAAGATTTTATTTATTTATTTATGACACACACACACACACACACACACACACAGAGACAGACATAGGTAGAAGGAGAAGCAGGCTCCCTGTGTGGAGCCTGATGTGGTACTTGATCCCAGGATCCTGGGATCATGCCCTGAGCCAAAGGCAGATGCTCAACCACGGAGCCACCCAGGCATTCCTCACTAAAGAAATTATAAAACACTTTGAGATGAGTGAAAACAGAAGCATAACACACCAACGCTTATAGGATACAGTCAAAGCAGTGCTCAGAGGGAAATTTAGAGCTGTAAATACATATTAAAGAACAAGAAAGTTCTCAACTCACCAACTTAGCTTTGTGCCACAAGTAACTACCAAAATAAAAGCAAACTAACCCAAAGTAAAGGAATGACAAAAGTTAGAGTGCAAATAATTGAAGAAGAGGGTAGAAAAACAATAGAGAAAATCAAAGCAAAGGCTGGCTTATTGAAAAGGTCAAGAAATTTGGTAGACCTTTAAAGAGACTGGCTAAGAAAAAAGAGAGAAGACAAATAACTAAATCAGAAATGTAAGTGTGGACATTATACCAACCATATGGAAACTAAAAGGACTATAAGAGAATATTATGAATAATTGTACCGCAACAAATTAGGTAATCTAAATGAAATAGACTCATTTTTAGAAACATACAAGTTGTCAAAACTGACTATAGATGAAATAGAAAATCTCAGCAGACATAATGAGTAAAGAGATTGAATCAGTAAACAAAAACCTCTCAACAAAGAGAAGTCCATGATCAAATGGCTTCAAGGTGAATTCTACTAAGTGTGTGTGTGTGTGTGTGTGTGTGTTAATTAACACCACTTCTACTCAAACTCTTAAGAAATAGAAGAGTAGAAAATACTTCTATATTAATCAGCTCCAGCTGCCATAACAGGGTGCTACAGATAGGGTGGCTTAAATAATTATTTTGTCACAGTTCTAGAAGCTAGAAGTCTAAGATCAAGACACCAGCAGGCGTGGTTTCTGGTGAGACTTCCCTTCCTGGCTTGCAAACAGGTGCCTTCTTGTGTCCTCACATGGACTTTCCTCTGTCTGGTGTCTTCTCCTCTTCTTATAAGGAGACCAGTCCCATTGATCAGGACCCCATCCTTATGGCCTCATTTAACCTTAGTTACATTTTTAAAGGCCCTACTTCCAAATGCAGTTACACTGGGGGTTAAGGCTTCAATATGTGAATTTCAGTGGGACACACTTCAATACTTCGTAACTTCCTGACACATTCTATAAGGCCTTGATACCAACGTTATGCAAAAATACCACAAGAAAACTATAGACTTATAGGCCTTATGAATTTTTCCTGTCAAAATACTCGCAGACCAAATGTAACAGTACATTAAAAGGATTATCTATCAGACCAAATGGGATTTATCCAAGGAATGCAATGGTGACTCAACATAGGAAAATCAGTCAATGTAATATACCACATTAATAGAATGAAAGGGAGAAAACCCCCACATGTATCTCAACAGATGCAAAAAAAGCACTTGAAAAAAAGCCAGCATCCTTTCATGATAAAAATACTCAGCAAAGTAGGAATAGAAGGGAAATTCCTTCATATGATAAAAGGCATTTATGAAAAACTCACAGTCAACATCATACTCAATGATGAAAGACTGAAAGCTTTTCCTCTGAGATTAGGAACAGGACAAGAATGTTTGCTTTTGCCAATTCTATTCAACATTGTACTGAAAGTCCTAGCCAGAGTATCCAGATAGGACAAAGAAATAAAAGGCATCCAAACTGGAAAAGAAGAGAATGTATCTCTATTTGCAGATGACATAATTCTATTTATAGAAAATACCAAAGAATCTACAAAATAACTATGAGACCTACTAAATTTGCAAAGTTACAGGGTACAAGATAACACACATAAATCAGTTGTGATTTTACATACCAGCAGTGAATAATTCAAAAAGAAATTAAGATAACAGTTCCATTTATGATAGCGTCCAAAAGAATAAAATACCTAGGAATAAATTCAAAGAAGGTGGTAGAAAGACTTGTACAATTGTACATGAAACTCTAAAACATTGTTTAAAGAAATTTGAAAGGGTCTAATTAAATGGAAAGCTATCCCGTATCCATGGATTGGAAGACAATATTGCTAAGACAGCAATGCTTCCCAAAGTCATCTACAGATTAAGTGCAATCCCTATAAAATTTCTAATAACTTTTTTTTGCACAAATGGAAAAATCAATCCTCAAATTCATATGTAATTGCCAGTAGCTAAAAAAACAAAAACAAAAAACAAACAAAAAACATTGAAAACCACCAAAAACATTGAAAAAGAAAAACAAAGTGGGAGGTCTTATACTTCCTGATTTCCAAGCTTACTACAAAACTATAGTAGTCAAAGCAATCCAAACTTGCACTGTGTCTAGACACTAGGTGAAAGAGACCTTGTGTCTCCTCCCTCTTTCGCTGCTGCTACAGAGATCCCCACCCCATGCCTTCTGCTGACCCATTGCATGGAGACTCCCCTGCTGGGAAGACTCATCTGCTGGTGCCTCCCTGCCAAGGGGTAGTTCTTTGAGCTCACTCTCTCATGTTCAGCCACTGCTTCCCGAAGTTCCACTATGGGACTAGGTGGCTTCTGGGATGATGTGCAGGTTGAACCTCTGAGTCCTCACTGCTGGTACAGAGTCCAGGTCACTAGAAGAGATGGGCCTTTCCTCAGGGTAATGTAGTTCAGAGGCCAAAAATGTCACCCTCATTTCACATCTCAGGAAGCAGAGGTAGGTGTCTCTTCCACCTTCTCACCGAAGCCTGGGTCTGGGTGCCAATCAATCCATCATCAGCCTGCAAACCAGAGATTCCAAAGGGTCCCCAAAATGTCAGCTAGGCCTTCATGTCCTGCTGTTCTGTACTGCAAAAAAGTGATGCTACTTTGATGAGCAGAAAAACCAGCTTCTATAGATTAAAGCAAACACAGAAGCAAACACCATAAGTATGTATTTCTGCCCATCTGTACACATAGGAAAACACTGAACTATCAACTGTGAAGTAGGATTATGAACATTTTCCCCAGTGTGATTTTTGTGGTGTGTGTGTGTGTGTGTGTGTGTGTGTGTGTGCGTGCGCATGTGCGTTTCCCGAATTATCTGATTTTTTGGAATTGAGACTTATCTTTTTGGTGAAGGAAAGATATGTTATAAAAATGTTGGGAGAGTCTTCCAATGACACTGTTCAGCATGGGACTGGGTGTATGCCAAGGGCCCGCTGATGCATTTTAGATTAAATCTATGAAACATTGAAGGATGACTCCCAGGCTTGGGCCACAGACAAGGAGAGATCTCACCAAAGGAGAGTGAAACCCCAGAGGAATGCTGCCCCTTCCAGTCCTCCTCTGTGGGCTACCACCTCTCCCAGATGTCTAAGCAGTCATGAGGAGTGGGTATGTTGAGTCTCATGGAAGGAGGAGCCGCCCAACACCTCAGAGAGTAACTCCTGAAAGGCCTGGAGGTAGCCAAGCTCTGCTCTCCCCAGTGGAGTCAGGTGGTCCTCAGGGGTTGAGCTGTAGCAGGTGGGCCCAAGTGGGCTCCCTTACTCTGACATCTCTTCTCTCACCAACTTCCCTCCAACCTTCCCTGGTTTTAGGATTCTTCCAGAGCACATCAAGGCTTTATCCTTGATGGTTCCACCTCTGGAAGCACCTGCTCTCCACAAAGTCACTTGGCTCATGCTTTCATGCCCTCAAACCCCTGCTCACTCCAATCTTTTCTGAGAAACCACTTAAGGCCACTCCATCTGAAATAGTACTTTGCCAGGCTATGTTTCACATTGGTTGGCTGATTTTGCTCCCTGTGATCCCATAAAGGTAGACCTCTTCTACCCTGGTGCTTGCTAAATCTTGCTGGGTGCTTATGGTGCTGGATAAGGAAAGGCATGAAGGTGGATCCCATGACCACCCATGGGGATGGTCACTAGTCCCACCTTTCATGTGGTTTTAACAATACAGATGTCACTCTTTACTTTTAGGACCTACCACACACCCCTTAAGGGCCTCCCAGTCCTTCTGTGGATGGACCTCCATCTCTACTACTCCAGTGATATTGCTCTGACCACACCCGGCATCCCCAGGATCTCCTCAGGACTCCCTGTCCTCACACCAGGAGTGTGTACTTCCTTTGCTCACTTCACAAACCCTTACTCAGGCTTCAAGGCCAGGTCTAAATGTCTGCTGCCTAGAAAGCCTTAGCCTGCTCAGCCAGCTTTCCTTCTTGCTGGAATTCCTCTGAGCACCTGGTGCTCACCTGCATGGAGACTCCATAAACTGAACTGTTGGCTTCCAAATGACCAGGGGAATCCCTGGGAGCACAGGTTCCTTACCTCCAGAAGGGTCTGGCTCAGAGAAGGCAGGCCACCAGTGCTCAAGGAGTGGGTGCCTTTGAACAGTGAATCTGTTCCTGGGAGTACATGCTCATTCCTTGCCCTTCCCTTCCTCTCTCTCTGGTTTCCATTTTGCCCATTGCCTCTCCTATTTGCCCAGAGTCAATGTAGCTTATGAAAAACAAGCCGTCGTCTTAGTGTTTTTTATACCTCATTCTCCCAACAGCTGCTGGGTTTCCAGATGTTCATTACTGCTGTATTAGCAGAAGTTGTTAATGACACTCAGGCTGAAAGAATACAAATTGATTTTCAAAAGTTATGTTGATTGCTTAGGCATATTTCTTGCACCAGCTAAGCAAAAAAGGGGAGACTGGAAAAAGAACCATGTCGTGTGGCACATACGGTCTTTGATCCAAGGGGCTCAGGCCACATGTGAACCAAATGTGACTGGAGAAGTTGTGTATAAGGCTGAGTTTCCAGGGAAGTTTTAACCAGGCTAAACCCAAAGGGAGATAGTACCTGGAAGCAATGCACCCTGAGATGCTTTGTGGTTTCTGGCTTCTGGTGCGGGTAGAGAGGGACTTTGGGAAGTGCAGGAGTATGAACCTGCTAGTCACAAAAGCCTGGTTTAGATCCCAGCATTGCCATTTATTTGGGGTATGTGATTTGGGTGAAATTGTTTACTCCTAAACATCTTTAAATGCAAAATTCATACAGTGTGGGAATGTTAATGATCATCAAACAAGACAGATGCATGTAAAAGTGGAATGACCCTCCCTTACCAGCTTGGTTGACTTAGGGATATATGGTTTCCTGTTAAGGAACTACTAGAGTGTTCACCAGCCTTCACTGGTAGGAAGGGCAGAAACTCCCTGAACTATTTATGAACCTGGAGCTGTGCCTGCTTCCAGGCACCAGGGGAGAGAAATAGCTGAAGAATCCAACCAGAACACTATTGTTTCTGTAGCTACCACATGATGTCGCTGTTGCACACAAACCCTGCATAGCTGGGTGGATGCTGGGCCTCTGGTATGGTGGGGGCCTTGTTCCAGGTCCCTGAGAAGGCTGCACTGTGCCCCACTCTGGGGCTGCAGCATTGCGATACTCTTTGTTTCCCTCCAAGAAGTTCCCTGGGATCCTTTGCTGGAGATTGTGCAACACAGAAAATTGAAGTGCCTCTAACAGACTTTCCCGGGGCATTGATATCATAATTGGCAAGGGACCATTCTTGTGATTTCCCCAGAAACACTTCAGGGAAGTCCTTTTAAATTCCAGTTTGCTAGCACCACCTCACATGTGTAGGTCACCAATTCAAGTGACTGGTTCACACTGATCTATGAACTAATCTGAGTGAACTCAGGTTCACTTGGGTGAGCCAGGAGGTCACAGATTGTCAGACACCCTGGCAGGGTATCTTGGTAACTGAGATATTTATCTATTGATCATTCTGCAGCCCTGACTCCTGGGAAGTGTGGGGGTAGTGGACGGAGCAGACCGGCTCTGAACAAGATGGCTATTTCCCTTGTGCTCAGAGCCTGTCCTAGTAGGTTCAGATGTAACAGGCCCAGGAATTAAGGCTACAGGTCTGCTGGTTGGATGCAGTGCTTTGGAGCACTTGTTTTTTTGAGTTCCCAAACAGAGGTCTCCCTGTGACTTGGCATGAAGAAACTGAAGCTGATGCAGGCAGAGCTCTGACATACTTCCTGAAAAGTTGCTGGGAAGGTGAGATTGTGGTTCCAGACCCGAGACCACAGCCAGAACCCTAACCCTGCCACAGGTGAGCCAGAGGGCCTAGGGCAAGTCACTGTCCCTGCTTAGGGTCATGTTTTCCTGAAGTCTGGAATTCTTGATTGTCTTGATTGTCTGGGAGTGCTGGAATATTAGAGGGGAAGGCCCTCAGAGATCATTCTAGTTAAATCTCTTCCTGCCCTGATCACTCTCCACTACCACCCCAGAGGGGACACCAGGGGCTTGAAGTCATTTGCTTTCTTATGAGGCTGTGATGAAAGGAAGGAATGGAAATAAAGAACTTCACGAAGCTTTAAGGGATTAGCAAACAGGAGGAGGCAGTCTCAATGAGGCAATTTTTGGACCACTGAACGGAAAAGCATCTTGAGGGAACAGGTCTAAAATGGCTCTTTCTCATGTGGAGAAGGGTCTGGACCCTTCCCAGGCCTCAAGAGCACATCCACTGGGCCAGATGGAGACTGGAGAGTAGGAATCTCAGAGTTGCCCTCAAGTTGTATCCTGCCACACCTTATGGGTGCATTATTCAATTCATTCATTCATTGATGCACTACTGCAAGTCTGTGGTGGTCCAGCCCTGTGACTGGTATAGGGTGGGGTCAGAAGCTCTACAGCAGCAGAACCCACAACTCACACAGTGATGTGTTTGGAGGAGGCCGGGCTCCTAGAAGCAGGGCAGAATCTGAAATGCTGGGTGAGAGGAACACACAGGTGACTGTGTGAAGCTTGGGCACGGGGCACTTGTAATGGCTGTACTGGGCCAGAAATGTGGTCAGCTGGTTTGGAGCAAGCCATTAGAGAAGGGGGAAGAGAAGACAAGAGAGAGGGAGAGGATAGGGAGACACCCTCTTCCTGGAAACTCTCTGCCCACCTTTCCAGTCTCAAGTTAAATGTCATCTCCTTAGGAAAGTTTTCCCCGTCTCTGTGTCCTGGACTGAGTCAGGTCCCTGATTATGAGTGTTGGCCTCACATGCAGTTAACACAATTCATACTAAATAATGGTTTGTGTGATTATTTGTCTTCTGTGATCTGTCAGGGCACCTCGCATAGGGTCTTGCACACAAATGATGAAATGATGCTTACTGAATATTGCACCCGCTCCTGGGTGGAGAATCAGAGTTCTGTCTATCTGAGAAAATACTGGAAAGGGATATGGATTTCCCTCCCAGGGCTGTCACTTTGTGAACCAGTAAAGTCATTCTCTTTTTGGTCTCAGTTTCGAGAAAACAGAACAAATTATTGAAGCCAACTATCTCTGAGTTTCCTTCCAGCTCCGAATTGCTGTGTATTACAGAAAAGTGATGTTTATAAGAGTCAACAAAGCCTCCTCAGTCTTGGCTGGGTTGCCTCTTTCTTTGTCTCTTCCTCTGTTTGCTTCCCTCCTTCAATCCCTACAGGATGAGGCTCTGTGGAGGAGGCCCCTCAGCTGGAAAGCACACATAGTTTCATGGAACGATCTGTCAGCCTCTGCATAGTTGTGATGAGTTTTCAGTTGAACTGACCTTGAGATGTCAGATGCCTTCCTGACTTGTACATCTCATTTCCTCCTCATGTGGCTGCCCCAGACCTCCCAGTTCCTCATTCTGGGTGTGATGACTATCTGGGGACGGATGTGGTTAAGAAGGCCAGTGGCTGGATGATCACACTGTCCACAGACATGCTCCCTAGTCTCCAGCAGCTATGGGAGATTAATGATGTGGTGCTAGAAGTCAGAAAGAGATGTCTCTTGCCATCACACACCATGCACATGACAGATTGCTGGGCTTCCTTGAAAACAGAGTGGGTGATCTCCATTGACATTTACATCAGAGTGAACCCCAATCCGATTCTGCAGATATTTCTATTTGTCTATGTGGGATGCTCTGCCTCATTGCTGCTGGCAGGGCTATTCTCTTCCTGTAGCTACTGTCTTGGCGAAGGGCTATTTGGCAGAGATGACCCCAGGGAGAAAGGAGCATTCCCTCACCGTCATACTGCCCACACCTACTCAGGAGAAAACAGTTCCCTTGTGTGTTTGCACCTAGGTAGACGGGCCTTGGGGAGTCCAGCCTGTGGTCTTACCTTTGTGTCTGCAGGGTCCTAAAATCGTCTGAGGAGAAGTTGGTTCGGCCCTTGTGCAGAGGCTAGCTATGCATTTAGAGGTGTCTGGTGCTGGCTTCGGTAGAGAGTGGTCCTTTGGGCCAGTTAATTCCAATGCTGCCTGGACACCTGTGGGGGAGGGACACATCTGATCTCACAAAGCTCCCTAGGTCACACCAGCTGGAGGGGACGCCAAGAAGGGGCAAGGGCCCAGCAGAAAGGGTGACATACATGGTACGAGTCTTGCTTTCTCCCTAGCCCAGGGCCCGTTCTCCTGCCTGTTCTGGGGTGGGTCCTGGCTCCCCAGAGGGGCTCTGAATGAGCTCTCATGGCACATTCTTATCTCCAAGATGTCCACGCTGCCAGGGAGGAAAGGTACTGTTCACATGAGGGAAGGGCACAAACATTCATAGGAATCTGTTTGGGGTTGGGCAGCAGATATATATTATCAAAGTGTGGTGGGTCCCTATATTTAAAAAAAGGCAGGGGTAGGGTCTGTGTGCTCAGGCCTGGGGACTGGACTAGACTACTAGATAGGGACCTCACAGTGCTTCCACTTTTCCCCCTTAAAACCCAGGCAACTCTATCCCACATCCCATCTGCCTGCCTCTCAGCCTTCCATGGCCAAGTCCATCTCAACATTCCAGAGTTCCATCCAGGTAGAAGGGGTTTTAGTATAGCTTCCCTCCATCCACCAGAGTCTGTGCCAGGGAGCACTGCCAACCAGCAGAACTTAGGTCTGTGGCCACCCCCCTCTGCCCCTGCCCTGCCTTCTCCCACCTGGAGCCCTGCAACCACACCTACAGGTTTACAGCCTCAGTGGACACTCAGATACACTCACACACACACATGCCCACCTCCCCGATTGCCCTGAATCCTGTCACTTAGAACAGGGAGATTGCACATCAGTTCTGAGACAGTGGCCCTGGTGTTCAAGCCCCTCCCATAACTGAAACCTCCTCCAGTTTATTCTTATAACTGTTTGAAATGGGCAAATTTTCAGAAAGAGGAACCAAGCTGCAATTTTATGTGCTGTGTCCACACACACCATTACGGAAGGACTTCCTGGTGTGATTCTAAATGAGAGCTCCCTGAGGTGGTGCTGGGATCCTGGCATCTCTGACGATTGGGTTCTGTTCTTCCTTGGCAAGGTCTGGGTCCTGTGGATGGGCTGCCCTGGGCTCAGTGCCTCAGAGGTTCCAGACTTTTGGGCAGTCGGCTGCTAAGCATACAAAAAGTCTGAGCCATGGTCAGGAAAATCCACCCAGCTCTGGGGCAGACAGACCAGAGTTCTTGGAGTGCCACCCCCAGCCAGCTCATGACCTTGGTGAATTCCAGCAGCTCATCTGGATAAGATGACAGGGCATCCCCTGGGCCTGGAGTGTAGATATGCTTGTGGCACTGTGACACTCCTTCTTTTGTGGGTCTGGAGCACTGGGCAGAATTTTTTGAGAAAAGTTACAGAAACTGTGTGGCGAACTCAAGGAAAAGTTTTCAAGGACTTTGCAGCAGCCACCAGAGATGATGATGGTTTGAATTGACTAGGACAGGAGCAGGAGTCCCAGGACAGTCTCCTTCTGGGGTACCTGGCAGGATGATTGACCACCAGTCTACACTGGGCTCTGCACTGATTCATGTCCCAGAGCCAGTATTTGAAGCTCCTTTCCCATCTGGGGGAGGGTGGACTCTTTAGTTGCTGTCCCATCAAGGCTGATATAGTGAGGAATGGGTTCCCCAAAAAACACTAGGGTCCTGCCACCTGGAGGAGAGGAGTGGACATGGGAAGGCCCAAACCGCTCCACTCCTATGTGGTCTCCATTTCCAGCATTCTCTTCTTATCAGTCGTGCACACAGCTGCTTAACCAATCTTCCTTCATTGCCACTTCCATCTTGTGATTCTCCTTAAACATGCCTTTGGAGGGATGAGGAGGGGCTAGATGTCCTTGGGGAGGACTTGAGCACCACTCACTACTCTCCCAGCTGCTCACACTTGTCCACTTCTCTCCTACCCCTCCTTGCCAGTTTCCACTCTGAACCCCTTTGGCATAGCTGGTGGCTGCTGCTTTGCCTTCCCTCTTCTCTTTCCCCATAGCCCAGCTCAGAGCAGATGGTTCTTTGGGACTGTTTGGGATTTTACTCTTCCCAGACCTGAGTCCTATGTCTGAGAGCCCTCATAATGGCATTGGCAGTGGACTGGGACATTTTATCTTTCCTTCTGGGTTTGCTTTTTCTTCTTGATTTTGAGTTGTAACCTTGCTTGCTCCATCTCTCCCAAAATGCTAAGTCCACTCCTTTGGGGCTGTCAACTTTTTCTGGGGCATGTATCACATCTTGTCCCATTCCCTGCCTCTCCCTTTCCTCCTTGTCACTGTCCTATCACACCAGGGAGATGGCCCCATAATTGTGTTAAAGTGCATTTCTGTACAATGAGGTTGCTGCAGTGCTCAAAAACACGAGGTGTCATTGCATGATGAAAAATCAGGCAGCTATTACATTCCTGAGTATAAGGAATTGTTAACGACATGGATAAAGGTCATGGAATGTTACATGAAAAAGGAGGACCTTACACAAAATACATACACAGAAGACTTGAAAAAAAAAACCCACAATATTAATACTAGTTGTTTTTGAATGGAAGAATTTTGTGTGATTTATATTTTCTTTATACTTTTCTGCATTTTCAAATTTCCTCTGAGAATTATATATTACTTCCATTCTAACGCTTGTATTATTATTTTTTTTGTATTATTTTTATAATGAGAACAAAAGTCTTTAAAAACTATTGAAAAGCAACAGTGAGGGTGACAGAACATGAGAGACTCCTAACTCTGGGAAACAAACAAGGGGTGGTGGAAAGGGAGGTGGGTGGGGGGTTGGGGTGACTGGGTGACGGGCACTGAGGGGGGCACTTGACAGGATGAGCACTGAGTGTTATGCCGTATGTTGGCAAATTGAGCTCCAATTTAAAAAAAAAAAGAATAAAAAAAGAAAAGTAACAGAATCATTTGTATTCTGAGGTGATGCTGCCCAGCTTGATGGAACATGGATATGATTCAATTTTTCCCCCTTTAGACAAGTGTTTTATTATTTCATGGGAAGGTAAAGGTAGTTGTTTTATTATTTTATGGGAAGGTAAAGGTAGTTGTAATTTAAAATAGCAACATCAACATACATTTCCCCTCCTGATTATTGTATTCTATCAGAGAAACAGAGGCAGATTTATCGGGGTAACTGCTGGAATTGACCTTTGCCTTCATTCAAAGAATGTTCCTTAATTCCGATAAAATATGCACTCCTTCCCTGGTCCTGGGACTAATCTGACCCTGGCACTGTCATTTAACCTTTCTCATCTGCAAAATGGGAATGATGTGATATCTTCTTGGCCAGGCTATCCTTTTTTTTTTTTTTTACCTGGGGGAGCTGCCCTGCCCACTGCCAGGTGCACAGCTCAGTGGGAGCTGTTTATCCTGTGAGGCCCCTGTCCCACTCCATCCCAGGCACAGGGTGACACCAGGAGGAACACTACACTGGCGGTGGCCAGCTCTCCAGCCCTGGAGTCAGCTCCCGCAGTAACTACCACAGCTCCCAGTCTGCACAGGCCTTGTGCTGATCTGCACAGCAGGGGGGGGGGGGCGCCCGGCGGCAGGAGCGTCCTCCCTGTCCTGTGCCCTCCCGCCTCCGCCTGTCCGGGGGGAAGGCCGGATCCTCGGCTGTGTCCCCAGAAGGGCGCCCTGGGCTCCGGGGCCTGCGCTGCTGGAATCGCACTCCCTCCACCTGGAGCCGCTGCCTGAGCTGCTCCCGAGGCCCTGCCTGGCGGGCGCTCCAGCCCTTTATCAAGCTCGCCTGCGGGTGTGGGGTGCTCTCCCCCGGGCGCACCTCCTCTATTAGTGACCCCGGGAACCTGGAGGCTCCTCCTGGGATCCTGCCCAAGTTCCCTGTTAAGTGCCTTTCCATCCGGGAAGAATCTGGTGCGGATTTTTAAAATTCCTGCCTCTCCGGGACTGGGCTTTCCTGTCCCGGAGGCTTTCGCTGCCAGGACTTAGCTGGCTCCTCGCAGAGGCCCCTCCCAACTTGATCCTTTTTTCTTTTTCTTTTTTTTATTGGAGTTCAATTTGCCAACATCTAGCATAACATCCAGTGCTCATCCCGCCAAGTGCCCCCTCAGTGCCCATGGCCAGGCTATCCTGATCATAATCATCTTAAATGTGGCATGCTTCATCATGTCCTAGAATACATGTGGGCTCAACTATGATGCACTTTTTCTGTGATTACCTTCAGGCAGGCCCCAAAGACATAGAGCTCACCAGGGCCTTTGCTGTTCCTCTTGCTCTTTTTTTTTTTTTTTTTTAAGATTTCATTTATTTATTCATGAGAGACAGAGAGAGAGAGAGAGAGAGAGAGAGAGAGAGAGAGACAGTGACACAGTCAGAGGGAGAAGCAGGCTCCATGCAGGGGGCCCAATGTGGAACTTGATCCCAGGACTCCAGAATGGTGCCCTGGGCTGAAGGCAGGAGCTAGATGGCTGAGCCACCCAGGTGTCCTCTTGCTTTTGAAGGGCTCCCCCAACAGGGCAGTTGCCACACTTGGGGGTTAAAGCACTCAAATACTCTTAGTCTTGAATGTCACAAGGTCTGAAGACGTTTGATAAGGGACCAAAGGAGAAAAGTCAGAGCAAGAGGAAAGGAAAGAGATAAGAGACAGATAAGCATGAGAAAGAAAAAAAATGGCAATTGCATAACTCTAAAAGACAGTATAAATGCATGTTTTTCTCTTTTCCTTTCTTAACTGATTTAAAAAGCAATTGTATAAAATAATATGTTTATAATGTAGAGTGTGTAACGTATAGAAAAATATAGATTGCCAAGAACAGCACAAAGGAAGTGGGTGGAAGGAAAGCCACACTGGGCTAAGGAAATGACTGCAGATAGTAAACTAATAATTATAACAATGTATTGTTGGGACTATAACATTAATTGATGTAATATATATGACAATAATGCCAGAGAAAGAGGGAAAGAGAATAGAGCTACATAGGTGTATCAGTTCTATGTATGAATCAAACTTAAAATTTTGATAACTTAAAATACACATAGTAAACCCTACTAAACCCTACTAAAAGAGAAAAAGTGAAAAAAAAAAGAAAACCAAAGAAGTTAAATGTTACATCAGAAGATGCTCTTTAATACAAAAGAAAGCAGTAAAAGAAGAACAGAGGAACAAAAAATACATGAGACATATAGAAAACAAAAAGTAAAATAGTAGATGTCAATCCAGGTATATCAATAATAACATTAAATGTCAGTGTATCAAACAACCCAATCAAAATGCAGAGATTTTTAGATGGATAAAAACCATGATCAATCATATGCTATCTACAGGAGACACATTTTAGATTTAAGGATGCAAATAGACTGAAAGTAAAAGGATAGAAAGAGATATATTATGCAAACACTGACCATAAGAAAACTGGAATGGCTATACTGATATCAGACAAAATAGACTGTACAACAACAAAAAATTTACTAGAGACAGAAAGGGACATTTTATGGTGATAAAAGGGATAATTCATTAGGATGGTATAAAATTATAAACACATGAATCTAACAAAAGAGAAACAAAATGTAGGTGGCAAAAAGTGACAGAAATGAAAAGAGAAATTCAATAATAACAGTTGGACACTTTTAATAGTGGGTTGAACAAGACACAAGATTTACAAGGGTGCAGAAGACTTGAACAGCACTGCAAACCAAGTAGACCTAACAGACCTCTATCAAACACTCCACCCAACAATAGAATATATATTCTTCTCAAGTACACATGAAACCTCTCTAGTCTCTAGGATAGGCAATAGGCCATAAAGAAACTTCAATATATTTAAAAGGAGAGAAAAAAATATAAAGTATGGTCTCTAATTATAATAGGATGAAATTAGCAATCAATATCAGGAAAAAAAGAAACTTGAGAAAGAAACAACACAGTTCTAAAAAACCAGTGGATCAAAGAGGCAATCAAAAGGGTAACTAGAAAATACCTAGAGATGAATGAAAATGAAGATACAACATATCAAAATTTATGAGCTGCAGCAAGAGTGGTGCTTAGAGGAAAATTTATAGCTGTAAATGCCTATGTTAAAAAAGAAGAAAGACTTTAAATCAATAACCTAATCTTCCACATTAAGACCCTGAAAAAAGAAGAGTAATCTAACACAAAGTAAACAGAAGGAAATAAATAACAAAGATTAAAATGGAGATTAAGAAATAGAGAATAGAAAAACAACAGAGAAATTTGAATAAACTGAAAGCTGGTTCTTTGAACAAACAAAAGTGACAATTCTTTAGCTGGCTTAACCAAGGAGAAAAGAGAGAAGACAATTACTAGAATCAGAAATGAAAGAGTGCAAGTTCACAACATTACCAACAGAGAAAAGCTAAAGTCCAGGTGACCTCACTGGGGAATTCTACCAGACACTGAAAAAATCAATACCAAACCTTCACAAACTTTTCCAGAAAGTAGAAAAGAAGGAAACAAGTGTGAACTCATTTGGAAGGCACTATTACCCTGATACCAAAACCAGACAGCGACGTCATAAGAAAACTAAAGATCAATATCTCTTACAAACATGGATGCCAATATCCTCAACAGAATGCTAGCAAACTGAATCCAACAACATGTAGAAGAATATACACCTTGGTCAAGGGGGATTTATCCCAGGAAGGAAGGGTTGGTTCAGCATGTGAAAATCAATTACTGCAATAGGCCATACCAATAGAATAAAAAATAAAAACAGCATGATCACTTCAATAGATATAGAGAAAGCATCTGACAAAATCTAACACTCTTTCATCATAAAAAGACTCAGTAAACTAGGAATAAAATGGAATTTCTTCAACCTGAAATGGAGTATTTTTAAAAACACCATACCTAATATCATATTTAATGGTTAAGGATTGGATGCTTTCTCCCTAAGATCACAGATAAGATAAAGAAGTCTCTGCTTTTGCCACTTCTATTCAATGCTATGCTGGAGGTTCTATCCAGGGTAACTGGACACGGAAAAAAAAAAAGCATCCAGGTTTGAAAAGAGTTCTAAAAAATTAGGATGTCCAACATATAAACTTTTACAAGAAATAATAAATGAGTTTAACAAGGTTTAGAACACAAGGTCAAAATAAAAGATCAATTGTATTTCTATACAATTGCAACAAACGTTCCAAAAATGAAATTATGACATCAACTTCATTTACCATAGCATCAAAAAGAATAAAATATTTTGAATTAAATTTAATAAAATAAGCGCAAAACTTATACTCTTAAAACTAAAACACTGAGAGAAAGAAGATCTAAATAAACAGAAAAACTTCTCATGTTTATGGATCAGAAGACAGTACCGTTAAGATGCCAATACTTTTCCATTGTTCAACGCAATTCCTGTCAGAATACTGGCTGTTTTCTTTGTTGAAATGGACAAGCTGATTCTAAAATTCACATGTAATTACAAGGAGTACCAAATAGCTAAAACAATTTTTGAGAAAGAACAACAGAATACAAGGACTTACACTTCCCACCTTCAAAACTTAACTACAGAGCAATGGTAATGAAGACAGTGTGGTACTGGCAGAAGGATAGACACACAGATCAATCAAACAGAATTGAGAGTCCAGAAATAAACCTATCCATCTATGGCCAACTGATTTTTGACAGGGTGCCAAGGCCATTCAATGGGGGGAAACTTGTGTGTTCAACAAATGGTGCTAAAACAAATAGCACATGCAAAAAACCAAGTGGACCCTTACCACGGACTTTGCGTAAAAACTCAAAAATCCATTTTTATAACTCAAAATGGATCATAGATATAAATGTAAGAGCTAAAGCCATAAAACTGTTAGAATAAAATATACAGATAAATCTTCATGACTCTTTCACTTCAGGACTTGACAAAGGGTTCTTAGCTATGCTAGTAAAAGCATGATCAACAGAAGAAAAAAAACCCACATAAGTTAGATTTCACAAAATCTAAATACTTTTGTGCTTTAAAGTCACCATCAAGAAAGTGAAAAGACTTTCAGAATGGGAGAATATATTTGCAAGTCATACATCTGATAAGAGATTTGTATCTAGAGTACATGAAGAACTCTTACAACTCAATAATACAATGACAAATAATCCAAGTAAAAACTGGGCAAAGGATCTGAACAGACAGCTCTCCAAGGAAGATATACAAATGACCAATGAGCACACAAAAAGATGCTTAACAGCATTAGCCATCAGGGAAATGCAAATCAAAGCCACAATGAGATGCCACTTCACATGCACTGGGATGGCCAGAATAAAAGGCCAGATAATAAATACTGACAAGGATGTGGAGAAATAGGAACCTGCGTACACTGTTGGTATAAAATGGTGCGGTCACTTCGGAACAAAATCTGGCAGTTCTTCAGATGATTAAACATAGTTGCCATATGACCCAGCAATTCCACTCCTAGCTATGTATCTAAGAGAAATGATAACATGTTATCATACAAAACCATGCACATGAATGTTTATAGTTACATTATTCATAATGGCCAAAAGATAGAAACAACTCATTTGTCCATCAACTGATAAAGAAAATGTAGCCTATTACACAAAGGAATATTTTTCTGTCATAATAAGAGGTTAAGTATTGATACATGAGTGAACCTGAAAATATGCTTAGCAAAAAAGCCAGTCACAACTGACCACATATTACATGATTCCATATGATAAAGAAGTCCAGAATATTTCATTTATGTTAGAAAAATAAAGTTGTAGAAAAAACAGTCTACAAGGACCTACACCAAGCAGTAGTTAATTTTAGAAGGAGGGATTGAGAACGAGTTTATGCTTTTTCTAAATCAGTTGATTTTTTTTTTTGCAAGCATGTTTGCATTTTTTTTCTTTGTCTCTTGTTTTTGTAATCAGGGAAAAACCCCAATAAAGGTATTTTCACAAAAACAAACTAATAAGACAGACCTGATTAGTATTTGTGACTTCCAGATATTTGATGAGACATGATGTGTAAACAAGAAGGATTGTACCGTAGACCCAGCCAACTTGGAATGGCCACCTCTGCCATTGTCTCCTCCAGGACAAGGCTACAGGTCCTTCTACTCGGCACATGTGACCTTAAGAGGCCACCCAGCCTTCCTGAAGTCTCATTTTCCATGACTTCCCCAGTGTTTCTTCTTTCATACATCCCCGACAGGCACCATCCCAGTGAAGTTGTCGTTCTTCTCACCACTTTTTCGAAACCAAACCAGTCATGGCCACCAATGACCTCCAAGTTGGCCACTGAACTTCTCTGTGCCTCTCTCTACTTCTCTATGTTTGGCAGTTTGGCTCCTCCCCTGTTCTTGGAATGCTTTCTTCTCTTGGCTTCTGGGCACCTGCTGGTTCTCCTTCCCTCTCTTTGGCTGCCCCTTCTCAGCTGTCCTCCTGCTCTGCACACTCTGGGGTGTTAGTGTGCTGGGCTCTGACCTGGCCTCATCTTTCTCTCCCTTATCTCAGCTACTCCTTGGGGACCTCATCTGGGTCCTGCTACCCTCTGTCTTGGAAGGATCCTAAAGTGGTTTTCCTTCCCTTGTTTCATGTGGAAAGGGAAGAAAGAGGTAGAAGTGGAGATTCAGAGAGAAGATTCTCCAAAGATAAGCAAGCTTGCAGAACTGGATTTTCATCTCCTCCCAACTAGATAAAACTGGGCAAGGGGAAAGGAGGGGGGGAGGTGAGTCAGGCGTGGGTGGGGGACAGAGGTGCAGAGGAACAGGTGCAAGGTCTCTGGTGTCTTCTTATCAGGGCACTAATCTCATCATGAGGGCCCTACCAGTGTGTCTCCTTTGAACCCTAATTACTTCTGTCAAAATCCTATTCCAAAATAGTCACATTGGGGTTTCAACATCTGAGTTTTGGGAGGACCCAAACATTTAATCTGGAAAGGATGGACTCAGCACTGAGTGTTCCTCACTAGAAAGCTTGTTTGTTCTCTCTCTCTCTCTCTCTCTCTCTCTCTCCCTTCACACTCATCCCAGCCCCCTAAAATGTGAAGACAAGGAGAGGGGGACAACAGATTGGGAAAAGTCTACACATCAGGAAGAGAGCTCTTGCTGAAAGCCCACAACTTGGGCATCGGCCTCCAGAACTGTATAATGGATGCTTAAGCCGCCCAGTCTGTGGTATTGGGCTGTGGTACCCAAGCTAAGAGTGTCTCTGCTCCTCTCTGCTGCTCTGCTTGCTCCTTTTTCTCTCCTTCCGTTTCCTATTCACACATGGCTGTCCTCAGAACGGTCCAGAAGATGGTTCAGGATGGCTAATCAGTGCTCCAGCTCCTCCCCTGCCAAAAGGCACATTCTCTGGGTCTCTGGTTAAATCCCGCAAGGGGAGTCTGCTCAGTTGGGTTCAGCTGGTCCTGGTCTGTGGCCTTGCCGGCTGGGGGTGTAAGCCTCTGGACAGCCCACCCTGTTCCAGCCCAATCAGGCAGGCCCTCTGGTGCTATTCCTGGGCCGAAGTCTAGCACCCACTGAGCATGGCAGGGACGGCACTGTGAGCACCAAAACCTGTAGGAAGCAGGATGGATGGGTGCTCCCAGAGGGAGCTCACTGATTGTGCGGGGGGGGGGGGGACGATGGGAGCAATGAACACCTGGGATTGTTTGTTCTGCAGCCATTATTCACGTACATGCATTTACCTAACCTCCACTTCAGTCAGGAGGCAGGCAGCAGTGCCAATTTACAGGAAGGAACGGGGTTCTCTCCCAGGCACTAGACCAGAGCTGAGTGGGGCTAGGAGGTGGCCCTGTGGGAGCTCTGCCTCTAAGGGGGACCTGCCCATTCAGGCCCCGCCCACATTCCCAGATGTGTGCAAGGCCTGGACTCACTCTGAAGTGAGCCCAGGTGAGTGCCCAGGTAACCCAGCCAACCCCTGGACTGGCAGCCTGGGCTGAGAGGCAACCCTCCTCCAGGCCCTTACTTGCAGTGTGAAGGGGACGGCGCCACGGAGGGGGGTTGATGGGCACTGACCCTCTGTCTGCCAGTCAGTCTTGTCCATCAAGCTCTTTGAAGTAAACATGCCCCTCCAGGCTTCGATTTGGATGCGAACACCTGGTGTGGGTTACATGCGTAGCCGTTATCAGCAGCGACAACTTGGTGTGACTTCTTTATCAGATCTTCTTTTCCCTAGACTGAGAATTGTACTAGAGAATAGACCTTCCAGAGGATTTTTTTTTTTTATGATAGTCACACAGATAGAGAGAATGAGGCAGAGACACAGGCAGAGGGAGAAACAGGCTCCATGGGAGAAACAGGCTCCATGCACCGGGAGCCCGACGTGGGATTCGATCCCGGGTCTCCAGGATCGCGCCCTGGGCCAAAGGGAGGCGCCAAACTGCAGCGCCACCCAGGGATCCCCCTTCCAGAGGATTTGAAGGAGAGCAAGACCTCTTACAAAGGGACTGTCACCTCTGACAGTCTCAGCATCGGGGAAATAATCTGAGATAACCATCTCCGTGTTTAGGTCATATTGTGCTCACTCCGGAGCGAGCTGTGGGGTTCCAGTGGTGGCTTCACCTCCTCCTGGTGTGTGAACAAGGCCTTGGCCTTCCTGCCCCTCAATTCCTTAGTAAGAAGCCTGAGGAGCAGCAGTGCCCTGTGTGTGTGAAGTGCTCAATTATAAGAAAGGCAACATGACAACCAGTATCTATACATTGATTTGCAGATTGCAAAGCCATTTTGCATGATTTCCTTTGAGTCACCAACAGCTCTGGCAGTTTGCACTTCCATTTTACAGATGAAAGAACTAAGACTCAGAGGGATTAAGAGCTTGGTTTTACTGAGGAGTCAAGCCCAGCCTTTTTGATTCCACATCTGCAGTCCTGAAAGACCTTAGGTTTTGGGTGTAGCTGGACTTTGTGTCAAGTACTGGTTCTTGACGAAATGATGTGGCCTCTTGGAGCTTCAGGTTCCGCCCTGCTGAACGGGGATGCAGAGTTGCAGGCAGATGTCTGCAGTGGCCGTCATTATTGTCATTACCCAGCCGCCTGGGGCCGACTGGCCCAATGGGCTTCTCTGCTATTGCTGTAGATGTCTGAGCTTAGCCTGTCTGTCTACAGAACAATAGCAGAGACTTTGAAGGCTCAGAGTGGGTCAACAAAAGATAAAACGCAGCTCCAGCCTATTGTGTCAGCTTCAGATACCAACATTGGCAAAGTTTTCTATGCTTGTGGGGGGAAAGCATTGGAACTCCTGCCAAGAGCAAAAACTGATTTGCCCACATGCAGTCCAGCCCTCTGATCTGTCCCTGGAGACAAAATAAGGAAACTACCTCTTTGATCCAAAACTATTTTTATCTGCTTCTGAGCAGTGCTTATGGTGCATTATGTGTTTTGCAGAGAAGGGTGCTATCAGCAGTAGAGCTAACCATTACCCTGGCCCTTCCTGCAAACAGACTTCTTTTGTCTTCTTTGGCAGTGCTGGTGTGGCCAGGCTTGGGTCACATGCTGATGCAGCTGAGAAATGGTGTCTCCATGCCTCAGCTAGTTGGTGTTGACCAGATGGTGAAGGAGGCAAAGTTGTCTTCAATGCATCTTATCCCAAGGGGTGTGTGCTGTGGAGTGAGGAAGGCCTGAGTGGATGCCAGGCCTACTCTTGGGCTCTTCTCTCCTGCCCTCCCACCCCCAGCCTGGCATACAGCTTTTCGTCTCTGTGTTGCACCCCTTTCCTCTTCCATCAGGATGCAATTGGATGCTGGCTCACGGGCTTCAGTTAACCCACAGTTTTGGGTAAAGACAATGCTGCATCAGCCCGCCTGCCCCCTTTTCTGGGGAGGGGGATTCAGACAGAAGGGACACACATTTTGCTGGACCTTCAGCATCACTAGGAGTAGAGGGAGCCACAGGGAGGAAGGAGGGGATTTATGTCTGGGGGAAGCCTGCTAGTAAAAGCCCACAGGTGGAAATCAGCACAGCACTGTAATGCTAGAGATGTGCACAAACTCTTTGTCTTTCTCCCAGAAGTGGCTGCTTTCCTTGTACCCTGCCTCCAGTGCACAGAAGCAGATACACCCTGGAACCAAGAGTGATGGTGGATTTTGTATCAGCCATGGGTGCCCAGACATTTGGGTACCAGTGTCTGTGAGGGAGTTGATGCTACCATTTCAATCCACAGACTAAAGCAGCTTGCCCTCCTCAAGATGGGTGGGCCTCGTCCAGTCAATTGAAGACCTGAATATACAAAAAGGTAAACGCTTTCTGCCTGACACAAAAAGCTGGGACATCAGATCTTTTCTGCCTCTGGTCTCAAACTGAAATATTGGCTCTTTCTGGGTCTTGAGCCTGTTGGCATTGGGACCAGAGCTGTGCCATCAACTCTTCTGGCTCTCTAGCTGACTTCAGATCTTGGGACTTACCAGTCTCCATAATCACCAATGGACCAGTTCCTTATAATAAATCTCTTTATCCACTCCCCCCACCCCCACCCATGCTATTGACTCTTTTTCTGGAGAACACTGACTAATATACCAAGTGTCAAAATTTGGCTTTTCCAAAATATGCCCCAGAACACATAGTAGAGACATAGTCTTGAAAGCCTAGGTTTTTAATGGCAAGAGCCTGGCTTTTTGAAAGGGAAGAACTCAGCACATACACTTTAGTAGCATATAGACAGTGTTGGGAACCTTGCATGGGGATTGCCCATCCTGAGCGGTTGTGTTTTGGTGGGAGGAAGATGACCAGAGGCTGTAGATGGAGCCTAGTGAGTGGGGGTCCCTGAGAAGGGACATTGCTTTGTCCCCTCCAATGTCTGAACTAGAAGGCAGAGTTTTGTTGATAGATTGCATTGGATTATTGTGTGAGGGGGTCAAGGGCTGAGTGAACATCTGCTTGACCCTTCCTGAGGACAAGAGGACAAGAACCTGAATTGAATGAATATTTACCCAATGTTCAAATCAAATTTGCACACTCCACAATTTTTTTCTAGGGTCAAGAGAGTTGTGCCTGCAAATGTTGACTTTTTCAGTTCTTATGTAAAAATCAATTAGCTTATAAAATTCCTGTCAGTTCCTCTTGATGCCTCCATCCTTTATCCGGAGTTATGCCAGTGGAGCTGGACCATACAAGCCTGCCATCCTTTAAAAATGTGTAAGAGTATATTTGTTAGGGTGCTTATGATCACAAGCAACAGAAAAAGTGTTTTCAAACCAGTTGAAACAATAGAGAGATGCTGACTAACTCGAATAAGAATTCCAGATAGGAGCAGGCTTCAGGTGAGGCTTGCTCCAGTGGCTTAGCAGTGTGATGAGCTCCATTTCTTCACATTGTCTTCTACAATGTTAGATTAACTATTGAGTGCTTCATGTCAGATACCCAGATGGCAGGCTGTAGCTTCTTGAGCAACTTGACTCTTCTCTCATGTCCTGCCTGAAGGGGTCTTTGTTCATAGCCATTGTAGTACTGCCAGGACCAACAGAGGCAGTGCCCCATCTCCAGACCAATGATTGGATGTAGGAATGTTCTTGACCTAGAATGCCAGCTCTGTTCGTGAAGTGTAAGATCCCTGCATGGTGTGGTGGGATCAGGAGTGTTGCAAAGGGCAAGGGCATATGAGGAGGCAAAAATATGGGTCCTTTACAAAGGGGATCTTGCATTTTCATGTTTTGTTACATTTCATCTTTGCTACCATCTTCTCACAGTTTTCCTACCAATTGGTAAGGAATCTTTCATCTGAGCAGAAATTGCTAGATTCTAACCAGCCAAGTAGGGATTGGTAGGTCTGTCTCTACCTTGGTTGGGGCAGGCTGTGAATCGTGCATCCTGGCCACACCCACCCTGGTCCTCCTCTGCTCACCTGTGAAATGAATCAGTGGTCTTTGCTTTGTGAAGTCCTTGTGAGGATAAAGCAGTGTGTCTCCCATTGTGTATCCTGCCTCATGCTGAGGTGGTGAATGGACATGCTCTTAGGATGCACTATCAGTTCATGTAAATACCCATTGAAGCTGCTCCCTCCAAAGTGCTTTGGAGGTATTGGGTACATAGACAGATGGCCGATCCAAAGAGTAAAGGGGAGGAGGAGGCACCAGTGGTATGAGGCTATCAACCAGGACTCTGTGAATTTTAGGAGGAGTGAGGACCCCAGAGTCATTTGGTAACCCCCTCTGCCATTCCTGATGTGAACTTGTTGACACATCAACAACTCACCATCCCACCGAGTAGGAGTTATTGAAAGTGGCCATGCTCCTATGTGGTCACTCCGGGCCTGGTGTGGCCATGGGGCCTGAGGCTGATGATGTCCCGCTTGCTGAAGGAGGGGAGCTCTGCAGTGCCTAGTCCAGGGCTGGCTTTGGAGTCACTTCTGGGTGAGCCCTCAGTGCAAACGCATACTGGAAGCTGCAGGGCCCTTGGATGCTCATAGCTATGTGGTGTGGCAACCTCAGCCCCCCGCCACCCCAAAGATGGGTCTGGGGTTGGGAGTGGAGAGTTCTGGCTCTGCTATGAGGTCTTGACCAAATTTAAGGTTACCTGACCTCTGTTTCCCCAGCCATTAATCTCAGGGTGAAAAGCGATGCTTTGGGGCCTTTGGGCAGAGCCCCACAGGTGGGAAGTGATCCTGTAATGAGACATTAATATGGGACTGTCCCAGCAGTTCTTGGTTCAGACTCCAAAATACTAGGGACATGTGGATGGTAGATATCCCATCTACTGTGAAAGTGGGGGCCACCTACATGGCAGAGGGGGCTCACGGACTCAGTGGGACACCCTTCCTGACCTTGGCCCTCCTGCTCAGCCTCCCTACTGGAGGCCCAGCTCAGTCTTGGGCCTATTTCCTCTGCCCATAGGTACCCTGCAGTCCAGGTATATGTGCAGCTGGGCTTTTCTCCTCAGCCGGAAGAACGTCATCTCCCCCGCCCCCCCCCCACCCCTCCCCCCATCACCGCCCCTTCCTGGATGAATGGCTCCCGAAGTTGGCCAAAATGGCTCTTCTGACTTCTGTCTCTAACTGGCAAGGCTGCTGTCTGCCCTGGCTCAGGTTACCATAGCTTCATTCTGCCACCTGCTCAGGACAAAAGCCTCAGGGTTGTCCTGGCCTCCTCCCTTTCCCTTTCATATCACTTACATTGAAGTAGAAAAAAATATTGAAAATCCATTTAGCTTGATCTTGGAATATGTCCTGACTGTGATCCCTTGCACTATTTTCATTTCCTCTTCTGGGTCCCAAAGTTCACCTGGATTATTGTGCTGACCCCCACTTGCCCTCCACATCCACACCCTCTCCTCCCCCAAACTGTCTGCTCTTAACACCAGCCGCAGTGATCCTTTCAAAACAGAAGACTTAAGATGCCGTTCCTCTGCTCTGGCTTCTCCCCTCTCTCCCTGAGGCCCAGTGTAGTGTGGCCTCCCGTTAACCTGGTTGAAGTCATCACTTACCACTTTCCTCTGCCCAGTTTGTCCTGTCTACATTGGCCTTCTTGTTCTTTGAATAAATGCCAGGGCTTTATATTGCCCCATTCCCCTGCCCAGGATGCTTTCCCTCCTTGCTCCACTCTCTCCTTTCCCTCAAGGCCTTGCTTGAGCCTCATCTTCTGCCTGAATGCCCTCCCCTCCCAAGCCCTACACTTAAAGTTGCAGCACCCTTACCCCTGTACCCTCACTCCCTACCCTGCTCTCTGTCTTTTCCTCCGCCTACACAAGTAGTGTTCTATCACCATGCCATCTGCTACACTATTGTATTTCTTTTGTCTCTTCTCCTTAAAGGACAGCCCCACGAAGGCAGAGATTCTTCTCTGTTCTGTTCCCTCTGGCCTCAGAACAGTGCCTGACACATAGCAAATGCTCAATAAATATTTGGTGAAGGAATGAGCACCCCCTTGATTTTATTAAGGGACTGAGCTTGAAGGTGCCAGGAGAGAGGATTTCTTTGGGGAGAACTGCTAGAGTGCTAGAAGGGAAGGGGTGGGTGCTCCCTATCTCCTCAGCAGTCAGGAGGGGCTTTAGGAAGACCTCTGGGTAGCTGATATGAATTTCTGGGGGCAGGAGGGACAGGGGCACCAAGTGGGAAGGAGGCTGACTTGGGGTGGATGGCAGGCAGGTCACATGGCACATTGTGTTTCCTGAGGACCAGAGGTGCCTGTGCCTGCGACAGCAGGCCAGCAGAGGTGGGACAAGATCCTGGGGGTAGGAGGGCTGGGCTAATGGGGAGCTAGGTGGTCAGCCAGAGCAGGTCTTTCTGGTTAGGGAACTGGGATCAGCTATGCCTGGAGGCAGGTCCGCAAGGACCTCAGAGGCTCCCATGGGAACATCACTCTAGCAAGGTGGGACCCTGACATTCACAGTTTCTGCACAGAGAGGACATCTGCAGGGGGATCCTGCCCCCACCCACTGAGCTCCCAGAGGGAGAAGAGGTACTCCTCATCCAAGCATGGGTTCTCTAACTGTGATGTGAGATGGGGCACTTAATGGTGGAAGCAACCCTGTTTTGGACTAAAAGTGACAGGAAGACATTTTATTTATGAGCGAGATCAGGAGTCTTGTAGGAGCTGTGTGGGATTTCATTTGGGGAGCAGAGCTTGGGGCAGGAGAATCAGATCTGAGGTTGGATTTAAAGGTGTTGCTTCTGTGACCCATGGAGTCCATCTTCTTTTTGGTTCTGTTTATAGCTGAGGTCAAATTTCTGCATCTCCCTAAAGTAATACCTTAGAACACCTATTGAGAACACCCCAAGGGACAGTGAGCTGGCTATATAGGAAATTGAAGACTTCAATGGCACAAGGGTCATTGTGTGCTAAGCAGATGCTCCAAAGAGGAGCAGAGGAAGGTGCCTCATTCTCCCCCAAGCAAGTGAGAGATAGGGTTGAAAGGACACAAACTGGAGTCTAACTTCGGTTGGTGTATCAATCAGGACCAACCAGGTCATGCTGCAGTAACAAACATCCCCAAAGCTCATAGGCTTAGCATCATGGTGCTTGTTCTCCATCCGTGTTATTGCACACAAGGGCTGGTGGAGCTTTCTGCTCACACAGTCACTGAGTGACCTTCCGTCAGCTTCTGTGTGCTTCTGCTATTGCCTTAGCTGAGGAAGGAGGATTCAGAGAATTGTGGTCCCAAAAGCCTTCTCCTGGGAATGACATAGCCCACAGTTGTCCCCATATCATTGTCCAAAGCAAACTGTGTGACCACACCTTTGAAGAGGGGCATGGAGGTAGACATAGAGATGGAATTTTACCATGTCCTTGAGAGGCAGGGACCCAGAAATACTGCGACCAGCACTAGTGACCACCACTGCTGGGAGGGACCCTGCCCAGAGAGGGGTGGGGCCAGATGGAAATGTGCTCCCTTCCACCAACAGTGGGATGCAGGGTGTGTATCCAACTCCAAGGAGGGTTGTCTTGAAAGAGATTCTGGGGGGAATCCCAGCAGTGGGGTGGGCCTTAAAGACAAGGTGAGAGCAGGAACTGAGAGCAGCAAATCCAGGAGGACATTGCCCATGTCATTGATCCTGGTGAGGGAATTTACCTGGATGAGAGCTCAGGGTTCTGATATCAAACTGGATTCAATTGGAATTATGGGGTTATTAGCTGAGGTTGGACCTTCTGTTATCCTGGAGAGGCTGAGAAACTATGGGACCTGGCTGAGGGTCCCTGCTGTGGGCAGGGGCAGGGTACAAACTTGTGGTATGGCTCGAAGGTGGAGCAGGAGCAGGAGCATGAATGGTTCCATCTAAAATGGGGGAAGCACCGCCCACGTGTGACCCACCTCTCAGGGTGTCCTGGCCCAAGTGACACTGTGTGAGAGTGAGGAGGGGCTTCAACACTGTACGCTAGATATGTGGTCAGAGCTGCAGGTGGCTTTTATGAGGCACACTCTCGGGTTGGGGGGAACAAGCCTGTCTCCCACTCCAGCTTCATGTCCCTGAGATGCTTGGGCTTCCTTCCCTCCCTTTCCTCTTCCTCTGTGCTCAGGCCCTGCCCTGGGGCTCACTTGCCTACTAAAAGTCAGACATTCCCATGCCTACAGGGGGGGACATGGAGACAGGGTGGGGGGCAGTTGAGATGTGAGGGTAGCCCAGGAGGGAGCGAGATAGGGAAGGGACAGGGGCTAGAGCTGCTCATGCTAGTGTGGTGTCTGCTGCAGGGGCTTGTGTGAACATCAGGGAACCAGCTGGGAGGGGCCCCTGGACCTCCTGCGGCATTTCTCCTGGGCCAGCTGCTTTTCTGTGTACAGATCCCTCCCCTCAAGGGTTAGGTTCCAGTGAGGAGGGCAGATGGTAAACAAGTGCCAGAGGGTGATTTGGGCAAAGCAGGAGCAGGGAAAGACTGGGAGGACCATATAGATCAGAGATAGGAGGAGGATTTGAGCCTTAACCCCAAGGTGTGAGAGGGTAGAGAGGACAGCAGGGCGCTGCCTGTCAGGTGGAGGGGCAGGGTTGTAGCCAGGGTGTTCTGGGAACTCCAGGAGCTGTTGCAGCTTGGGGGGATGGGACCTGCTCCTGGGGTCCTGATATTGGGTGCCATCTTGTGTGAAGTAGGTTTTGAGCAGAGGGTGATAGGACTTGATGTAGATTTTCATAGGTTCATTCCAATTTTGAGTCTAGAATACTCCTGAGGTGGGCAAGGGTGAGGGAGTGCAAGTGGGGAGGCTCTGCCATCCTGCAGCAGAGGTCATGGTGGCCTGGACCGGCTGGGTAGCAGGGACGGTGAGAAATGGCTGCATTCTGGATATAATTTGAGGGTTGAGCCAAGAGGATTTGCTCAGTGGGGAGGATGAGAAAAAAGCTGAGAATAAACCCAAGGTTTCTGGCCTGAGTGGATGAAAGGATGGAAGTGGCACGTAGCGGGAAGGCTGGGACGGGAAAGGGTTTCAGGGACAGGTGGCCGAGAGTGGTTCTGGCTTACTCACAGTAAGCTTGAGATGATCGCTCGGCCTCTGAGTCACCACCCGTAGTAAGTGGTTGTGTATCTGAGCCCTTGCTTTTGGGGGAGAGATCTGTTGCATGGTCTGAGGCTGGAAGTTCTCACTGTGTCAGCAGTATTTAAAAACCTGGCAAGGGAAGAATCCCCGAGAGAGTGAGTGCAGATGGGAGGAGACACATTCCAGACCCAGAGCTCTGGGCCTCTGCCACTGAGGGGCTGGAAGAGGAACTGAGAGCAGCAAGGGAGCCTAAGAAGCAACCTAGAGCCGGTGGCAGACAGGTGGGGGGCTGGCTCAGGCCCAGGAGAAGGAGTGTCATTCCTCGTGAGGGGGATTTGTGCCCCTGCTGCCCTGAAGGGCTGGATAAACCCCTGGTCAGGGTAAGACCCTGGGTTGAAGCAGGACTTCCTAGGCTTGCAGTGATGGGGGCAGAGTGAGTAGACCCTACAGGCCTGGCTTGTTCTGCTGTGTGGCCAGGCCACTGAGGTTGAGCTGTCCTTTGAGGTGGCTCTGGGCTGGGAAAAGAGTACCAGGGGCTGGAGGGCTATAGTCGAGGGCTCTGGGAGGAGACGCCTGCCTCTGGTCTAGGCATAAGTCCACTGCTTTTCCATCAGGGAGAGACTGTTGTCACTGGTTTACAGATGAAGAAACTGAGGCTGGGAGGCTGTGTTTCTTGATGTAGGTCACACTGCCAAGTGCTGGCTTGGGCTCTAAGGCCAGGGACCTTCTCCTTGCTGGCCACCTGCCTCCTTAGAAAGGCTTTATGAAAACAAGCTTGCAAAGTGAGTTGCAGAAGGTTGCATGTGGTCTGAGGCCATTTAGGTAAAGTTTAAAATATGCAAAACAGTGCTCAATGTCACTTAAGGACATGATGCATATACTGGCAGTGGGATGATCAACTCCAGTGCAGGAGAGTGGTTAGAGAGAGGGGTTCACTCGAGTGCACCTTGTGACCTTTTGTATTCCAAGCTGGGTGGTGCAGATGGGCACTGCCGTGCTATTCTTCATGCTTTTCCTATGTCTGATCTGGGTCTGAGTCAATGAAGGGAGGCTGACTGCTGGCCCTCCTGTGACCTGCCTCCTCAGTAGCCTGGCCAGAGACCAGGACCCCAGGAGAAGGACCTGAGGGCCTGATGGGAGGGTTGGGCACCCTCAGAATTGCCTTTATCATGGTTCAGGAGCATATGTCACCTTATTCATGCCTTCTCTGTCCATAGGGCCACTGTCCCTTCTCCACAGAGGCCTCGCCTTCCCTTCTTGGCACTAGAGAGAGATCCAGCAAAACCTCCCTACGGTGGGTCCCCTCCCCTTTGAGATTCCTGGTGCTCTTTTATCCCCCCAAGGGGGCTGGGTACCTGTGTGTGCCAGCACTGCCCCCCTTGTGGGACCTGCTGTGTGCTTGTCAGGCTGTGTTATAGGGACCTTGTGCTGCACTGAAGCTGGCTCAGCATGACTCATGGGAGTCTTTAGAAGTTTTGTGAGCTGGGCATCAAAGTGTTGGTAGCTTCAAATAGACCATGTGGGGATACTTAAATCAGTTGGTGCTCCACAATAGGGCCTTTCCTCCTTCACTCTAGAGAGCTGGCAGCTGACATTTACCAGCACAGCTCTGCTGAGCACCCACAGTGAAACTTGAACTTGCCTGGGTGTGTCACCGGGCTTGGGCCTCAGAGCACATCCACCTGCTCCCACTCTCTCAGCTGTCCTGCAGGGCTCCAGGCCTGCTGACGGTAGTGCATGCTGTGTGGGGCTGCTCTTCTGCCCCACTATGCTGCCACACTCGGCGTATGCGTAGGGGCTGCTGGTAGAAGGAGCTGGGCCCCCTGCGTCTCACACACCAGGTTTGACTCAGGCAGTGCCCGTGCCAGTCTGGAGAAGTGACAGCCTTTGGAGCTTCAGTCAGCTTCTCCCTGGTCATACGATGTGGATGCCACCTAGACATGGCATCCACTGCTGGAAGGCATGTGCAGTTCCGGGAGCAAGATGGTGTGCCGTCAGTGACAAACTCCGGTAGGGGGAAAGGTGTGGTTTGGGGCTTCTAGAAGAGCTACTTTGAGATATTTCCCTCCCTTCTCCATTGAATGTAACTGGCCTGCACATAGGTATGTCAAGTACATACCTTGTCAAGTACAGGGGCGCCACCTTCCCAACCTTGTCGTTGGTGGAAAGAACCACCTCCAAAATCAACTTAAGGGTATGTGGGGGTGGGGGGCAGATGTGCTCTCAGGGGTCCTAGCAGTGTCAGCCTAAAGAGCAAGGGCGTGGGTTGGGGGTAGTAAGGGCTGTGTGGGTGTTGCTCATGTGTGTGTCTGGGTGTGTAAGGGTCTCCTAGCCATGTGCGCATATGGATTTCCATGCAACTGAATTTGTTGGGTCCTGGCCCCACTTGCCAGTGGAGGAGGCTGTGCCCATGATTGGGTTCAGTAGATCCTGAACCCAAAGCTGCCACTCTTTCTTGTCCAGTTCTCGCAGTAGTGTGGTGCTGGATACCCAGTGGGGGAACTCCACATTGGCTACTTTGTTGAGTGACTGTCTTTGGACTTCCATTATCGTGGACTAAATTGTGGCCCCCACTTGATATGTTGAAGCCCTAAACCTCAATGTGACTGTATCTGGAGATAGGGCATATGGGGCCTTGATCCTATAGGACTAGTGTCCTTATAACAAGAGGTAAAGACCCAAGCCCTCCTCCCTCCCTCCCTCCTCCCTCCCTCCCTCCTCCCTCTCTCTCTATCTCTCTCTCTCGTGTGTGTGTGCACATGCACGCACACAGGAAAGGTCATGTGAGGACACTGCAAGAAGCAGCCATCTGCAAGCCAGGAAGAGGGTCTTACCAGACAACCACCCTGATGGCACCTTGATCTCAGACTTCCAGCTTCCAAAACTGTGAGGAAATAACCTCTCTAAGCCACCTAGTCTGTAGTATTTGCTGTGGCAGCCAAGTGGACAATGACACCATTGGTTACTCTCTTTAACTGAGCACTATAGGCTTTATAGACATTATCCACACAAATTATTTATCTTTGCATGATTTATTACATGCATTATTTCATTTAGATTTTCCTTGTTTTACAAATGAGATGCCTGAAGCACAGTGAGGTGGGTGACTTCCCCAGAGTCAGAGCTAGCAGAGCCAGAATTTAAGCAAAAGAGGGGAGTCACCTTGAAACCTGTGGTCCTGACACCATACCACATTTGGGTTCCCCACATGAAGCTCATTGGGTCTGACCCTCTTGGCCCCCACCATCTTTACCACTGTGACCTGGCCCATGAATGGAGCCAGAGATTCTCTTTCCCTGGCACACTGGCATTAGGCTCAGGACTAAACCTCAAGAAAGTGGGGCCAGTGCCAGACCCCTGGCCTTTTGATGGATGAAAAACATTTCAGGTTTTCCTGTAAAAATGTCTGTTGTGGAAAGATAAGGTAATTCTAGCATATGCAGCAGCAAATTCTTAACTAGTTCACACAAGAACGGTTATGCTTATTTTTAGCCTTAGGGCTGGGGACATCATGGCTCTAATCAGCAGCTGGGGTGATGCCAGCAGAGCAGTACCGCTCTATCCCAAAAGACAGTGTGGACAGGGGTCCTCTGCCAAGAGGTGCAACCCTAGGACTCACCCTTCTCTTCTCACCTGGTGCCGTGTACCCTGGCCATGGGAGCAATTGAAGAGCCCTGCAGAGAACCCAGGCCTCAGAACCCAAGGACCCTGAGCACTCCCAGACATGGAAGGGGTGCACACCCTCCTCTGAGTTTGGGTGCTGAGCATGACAGTGAATTCTGGGGCCTGACAGGGCCTTGCCTGCCCTGTGACCTTAGGCAGCTCCATTCATATATGCAATGGGAGGGGTGACATGAGCTTGGCATTTGGGTGCCTTGGAGCCCTGTCTTACTGACAGCTGGGGGGCTGTCCCCTGAATGGTCATAGATGGGGTGTGTGCTTCGGCAGCATTTTCACTTGTCCTCTGTACTGGTACTCTCTATGTGGAGTCCTCAGAGCTCTGCCTGCATGCCCTAACAAAGCTGGGGTAGTGGTGAAGATATCCCCTTTTTGGCTAGGGAAGTACCCCAACTTCCCATATCAGGTGCCTCAGGGGCCACCTAGCTGGAAGGGGGAGGTCAGATGGGGAGCTTACACTCAGTCCCTGGTCTGGCCCCCTTTGCAAGTGCTACCAGGTGTGGCCTTTCCCTTTCCCTCTGCCCTGACAGACTATACCTGTTCCCATCTCCTTTGCTATAATCGTTAGCCATGGTACCTTGCTCTCCACTCCAGATGGGGAACCCTGAGGGCTGATGCTCACAGGCTCCCTCATCAACTTGACTCAGAGAAGAAAACAGCCTCCAATGACCTCCCTCCCCCTTCTAGCCCTGACATTCTGGGTTTTCTACCTCCAAAGGGCTGTGAGGGCCTGGCCCCAGCTCTGGGCTCATGTTTCTTTATCAGCTGGCTTTTCTGGCAGACCAACCAATCACTCTTTTCTACTTCCAGGTCTGTCCAGTTAGAGGGAGTCTTGCCCCTGTTCGCAAAGCATCCTTCCTCCATTTTAAGGGTCGGGAAACTCAGAATCTTTTTTTCTCCCACATCAGCCACATTTATTGGCATTCTGGCCAGCTGTCCAGGATGCTGTTTACTTGTGTGTTCTCTGCCTGAGACCTTCCTCCCCAGTCACCCTTTAGCACTCAGAGTGCTCAAGAAGGAGGCATTAGCAATTTGGGTGGTTGCCCCTCTCTGACAGTGGGCTGTGTAGTCAGAGGGAGCTGGGGTTGCATCTCAGCTCAGCTACTGATCAGCTGGGTGACAAAGCCTGTCACTTCACCTCTCTGGGCACCCATGCCCTTCTATGACAGATGGGTGACAGGGTCACTGTGAAATCTGGAAAGATACTTCGAAGTACCCTCTGGACATAGTGCTTGCTCACCGCAGGGCTCCCTGAACAGAGGCTGCCTTCATTCAGGCCAAAACTGCAAAGCCGTTGTCAGGCTCAGATATGCTGGGGAAGTGGGCCATGTTTTGCTGCGGACAGCCGTCTCTTTGCTGTAGATAGCGGTTTCTCTGATTGGTGGTGGGGGGATTTGCCTCCATGTCTCTGGATGACCCAGCTCAGTTTGGAACATTCCAGTGATGAAATCTTCAGGCCCCAGCCCAGACAGGGCCTTAGTCAGCACATCCCCTAAAGCCAGCACAACCCCACATTATGATAGTTGGAAATCCATCTCTGAGAAAGTGCAAAATTCATTCACCCTTGGGGAGCTCTTGACAGTACTGAGTTACATTTTAGCCCATCCATACAAGGGCCTCAGCCCACCCTGAATGTAGTCATGACAAACAGGAGAGGAAAGTGGATTGGAGATACCAGGAGCAGTGGCTCTGGCTCCTGGTGGGGAAGACGATAAATTAATTCTGCGCTGATGTGGGAGAGACGATGCTCCAATTCCATGCAGTGCCTAGCCCTACTGCAGTCATATGTGTAACATGTAATTGCATTGTATTGGCAAGAGAGTTGTGGCAGGGATTCATTACACTGCAGAGTGACTGTAAACATCCCTCACACCCTTTCTTGTCTGGTCTCTAGTGTTAGAGAAGATGCTGCGTCATTAGGCTCTGAGCTCAGCAGAGGAAGCTCCAATAGCCAAGTCATGGCTCCACAGCCCTTTGTCCAGCAAGGGAACTTCCTACCTCTGAGCAGAAATCCACAGAGTGAGCATTAGGAGCTGAATGTATGTGTCCGCCATAGGTCAAATGTTGAAGCTTTAACCCCCTATGTGCTGGTATTTGGAGGTGGAGCCTTTGGGAAGTAATTATATTTAGATGAGGTCGGGGGTAGGGCTCCTGATGGATTATAAGAACAGAAACAGAGACCAGACCTTCTATCTGTCCACCATGTGAGGACACAGCAAAAAAGGTGGCCATCTGCAAGCCAGGAAGAGGGCCCTCACCAGAGACTGAATCAGCTGGTACCTGGCTATTAGACTTTCCAGTTTCTAGAATGGTGAGAAATAAATGTTTAAGTTGCCCAGTCTGTGGTATTTTGTTATAGCAGCCTGAACAAGTAAGAGTTCAACAAAATGCAGTCAGTGCCTGTAGGTGAAGTGGGCACTGTCCATGGGGACCAGAGGCCTGTTATCCTACAGCTGCCTGAGGTCCCACATATGTCACCTACCAGTCCCTACTGGACCATTAAGTACTTTAAGGACTATTCACCTTTCATTAAAGAGCTGTTTAAAACGAGGGACCGGGATTCTTCCTACCTGTTTCTTGCATGGTGTTAGATATTTTTAGTGTTTTCCTCTGATCCTAAAGCAATAAGCACTCTTGAGGCAGGATTAAGATTTCTTTTTTTTTTAATTTATTTATTCAAGAGAGAATACAGGGAGGCAGAGACATAGGCAGAGGGAGAAGCAGGCTCCCTGCAGGGAACCTGATGTGGGACTCGATCCCAGGACCCTAGGATCACAACCTGAGCCAAGGCAGATGCTCAGCCACTGAGCAACCCAGGTTCCCAGGATTTCATGCTTTAAGGAAAGGGGAAGCTGAATGTACAGTGGGTACCTACTATGTGGCAGTGACTGTCCCAAGCAGTGGCCAAAGTAAGCAAAAATCATCACCCTTGCAGATCTGCCTTCTGGCAGACTTACAATAAACCATGGACATGATATAGTATGTTAGCAGGAGGTAATACTTGAACATATTAGAGCTGAGTTAGTTGAATTAGGAAGCCTGGAGTAGGTGAGGGCAGGAAGTGGGATGCAATTTGTATAAAGTGATCAGAGCAAGCCTCAATGACAAGGTGATGTTGAGCAAAGATTTGCAGGAGGTGAGGGAGTTAGCCATGTGGATATCTGGGTGAAATATGTTCCAGAAAGAGGGAACAGCCATGCCAAAGCCCTCTAATAGGACATGCTGGAGTGCTTGGAGAACAGTGTGGGGAATAGGTGGCTGGTGTGGATGGAGCAAAGTGAATATGGGGGAAACAGGAGCTGAAAGTTAGAAGGACCATATCAGGAAGCGTCTCATAGGTCACTGAAGACTTGGGTTTTTACTCTGAAATGGGGGCCATGGGAGGGATCGAGCAGAAAAATGACATGACTAGACCTTTATTTTAAGAAGTTCATTGTGACTTTGTGGATGGAGGCAGAGGGTGCTGGTGGAATCCTTGGGAGGCTACTGAAGTAATCCCGATGACGGGATAGTGGCTAACACCAGAGCAATAGCAATAGAGGGAAATGGTCAGATTCTAGATGCATTTTGAAGAGTGATCCACCAAGACTTCCTGATCAGTTAGTGGGCTGTGATGGAGCAGGTGAGGCACTGATGACCCTCAAGTATTTTACTTGATTGATTAGAAGGTTGGATGAGGGTTAGGAAGGTGCAGGTCATGAAGTTGAGGGCAGAATTATGACTGAGTTTGAGATAACCAAGTGGGACTGTGGGAGAAACTTAGATTTTCCAAGTCTGTCTGTTATTCCATGATGATTATTTCTCTTCCATTAGTTTTGGGAACTGGGCAATAGAAAGGGGCTTGTACAGCAAATGTCACATTTGCTTTGGTACGGGAAAGCCAGAGCTTCCCCAATCTCAGAGGCTCTCTGTGAACACCCTGGGTGGGGCCAGCAGCTCCCACCATGGTGCCGTACGGCCCTCTGTGCAAAGATTCTGTTGACCTACTCTGTACAAATGCAATTGTTCATAGCACTCTCTCTCCCCTCAGACCATGTGGCTCCTGAAAACAGTATTGGATTCCTCATCTCTGGCTTCTCCTAAGCAGCTCTTGAGGTGACTGACCTATGGCAAATGACTCAGTAAATGACTCTTTGATGTCACCTAGAGAAGCACAGCCATCTGACCCCCAGTACAGGAAGCAAGGGTTTGAAGCGGCCCTCTTTAAAGGAGAATAAATGATTGTAAAGTCTTTGGATTGTATTTCTGACGGTAGGTGTAGAATTAAATGTGAGCTATGGAGCCAGACAGCCTCTCAGGGACACCTGCCTTTCCTCTCTTTTACATTTGTTATTTTTTTTTGTTTTTCTCTTTTTGCAAATTGCTCATTCATATTCTTTATTTTTTCTTCTGTTGGATTGTCTTCCTTTTGCTTTTTGATCTGTAGGAATTCTTTATATAAAATGGCTACTGATCTTTTGTTAAATTGCAAATATCTACTCCCATGAAATACCCTATTGGATTTTAATAACAATTACATTGAATTGCTAGCATAATTTGGGGAGAATCAGTATCTTTATGGTATTGATCTTCAGACCCATGAACATGGTCAGAATCTCCATTTGTTTCTGTTTACTTTAACTTTTTTCAATGCTGTCTTAGACTTCCTTTATAAAGGCAGGGCTACAATTGTGTAGATTGAGTATCTCAGTCTATGTAATGATGCTGGACGTGTGCAATGTATAAACTTCCTGGCTACTTAGGACAAACGTGTATAAGTGCAGCACAACTATTTTTTGACTTATTTCTAAGGATCTTATGGCTTCTGTTGCTATTGGAAGTATATCTTTCAGTAGTTATATTTTTAAATTTAACATTGGTGGTATATATATGTGTGTGTGTGTACATCTTGTATTCAGTAGACTTGCTGAACTGTTTTATTAGTTCTAATAGTTTGCAGATTTTCTTAGATTTTTCTTTGTGGACAACCATAATATCTGCAGATAATAAAATAAATATCTGTTTCATCTTTTCTAACCTCTAAAGTTTTTTAAGTGCAATGAATGAATAAACTTCAATGCTGTATTTAAAAACACAGAAAACTCTATATTAGGACAATTATGGAAATATGAATATGAAGTAGATATTACTTGATAATATGGAATTATTATTAATTTTTTAAGGTATGACAAAGTATTGTGGCTATGTAGAAACATGATTTTATTCTTTAAAAAATTTTTTTTGGGGGGCATCTCTGTGATTCAGTGAGTTAAGAATCTGACTTTGGCTCAGATTATGATCTCAAGATCCTGGGATTTAGCCCCAGGTTGGGCTGTGCACTCAGTGGGGGGTCTGCTTCCCTCTCTCCCTCTGCCCCTCTCCTGGCTCATGCTCTCTCTCTCTCTCAAAGAAAATCTTAAAAAGATTTTTTTGTTATTTGAATATAATTGGCGCACAATGTTACATTAGTTTCAGGTATACAACATAGTGATTCAACTTCTCTATATGTTGTGCTGTGCTCACCACAAGTAAGATATAATCTGTCACCATACAGCCCTATTATACTACCATTGACTATATTCTCTATGCTGTGACTTTTATTCTCATAACTTATTCATTCCATAACTGAGAGTCCTTATATAAGCTTTTTAAAAAGTTTTACTGTACTTTTAACAGATTTTAAAAATCTACTTGTAATAAAATTATCACTCTTCCTTTTGATTTTGTAAAGTGGTGAATTACACTGATATGTTTTCTGCTATTAAATTGTGCTTTCCTGGTGGCATATTGGTCATGATATATTGTTGTTTTTATTCATTACTGGGTTTAGTTCTCTAATATTTTATTCATGACATTCATATTTACGTTCATGAGTATAACTGACCTATAATTTTCCCTATTGTGTTATCCTTATCTGTTTTTTTAAAATATTTTATTTATTTATTCATGAAAGACACACAAAGAGAGAGGCAGAGATATAGGCAGAGGGGGAAGCAGGCTTCCCACAGGGAACCCAATGCGGACTCGATCCCAGGACTCCAGGATCACAACCTGAGCTGAAGGCAGATGCTCAACCACTGAGCCCCCCAGGCATCCTCCTTGTCTGGTTTTCATATCGAGATTATACTAGACTCCTCAAAGGAGCTATAGGACATTCTACCCATCCATTGAATAGTTTATATATTATAGGGATTATCTTTTCTCTGAAAGCTATTTAGGACTCATCCTAAAATCATCTGGCATCTGGGCCTGATTTCCCTCTCTTTGTCTTTCTCTATGTCTCTATTTCTCTCTCTTTCTGTAGATTTTATTTTATTGAAAGATTTTATTTATTGAGAGAGAGAGAGAGAGAATGGGTAAGACACCCCAAGCAGGGGCAGTGGCAGGAGGAGAATCAGGCTCCCCACTTAGCAGGGAGTCCCATGTAAAGCTCAATCCCAGTACCTCAGGATCATAACCCGAGCTGAAGGCAGACACCCAACTGACTGAGCCACCCAGACAGCCCTCTTTCTGTAAGTTTTAAATCACTGATAACCTTGATGGAGAGGAGTCTATTCAGCATTTCCATTTCTTTTTTCTTTAATTTTTTTTCTATTGGAGTTCAATTTACCAATATATAGCATAACACTCAGTGCTCATCCTGCCAAGTGCCCCCCTCAGTGCCCATTACCCAGTCACCCCATCCCCCTGCCTACCTCCCCTTCTACTACCCATTGTTCATTTCCTAGAGTTAGGTGTCTCTCATGTTTTGTCACCCTCACTGATATTTTCACTCATTTTCTCTCCTTTCCCTTTATTCGCTTTCACTAATTTTTATATTCCCCAAATGAATGAGACCATATAATGTTTGTCCTTTTCCGATTGACTTATTTCACTCAGCATAATACCATCCAGGCCCCTCTACACTGAAGCAAATGGTGGGTATTTGTCATTTCTAATGGCTGAGGAATATTCCAGTGTATACATAAACCACATCATCTTTATCCATTCATCTTTCGATGGACACCGAGGCTTCTTCCACAGTTTAGCTATTGTGGACATTGCTGCTAGAAACATCAGGGTGCAGGTGTCCCTGCGTTTCACTGCATCTGTATCTTTGGGGTAAATTCCCAGCAGTGCAATTGCTGGGTCGTAGGGCAGGTCTATTTTTAACTCTTGAGGAACCTCCACACAGTTTTCCAGAGTGGCTGTACCAGTTCACATTCCCACCAACAGTGTAAGAGGGTTCCCTTTACTCCGCATCCTCTCCAACATTTGTTGTTTCCTGTCTTGGTAATGTTCACCATTCTCATTGGTGTGAGGTGATATCTCATTGTGGTTTTGATTTGTATTTCCCTGATGGCCAGTGATGTGGAGCATTTTCTCATGTGCGTGTTGGCCATGTCTATGTCTTCCTCTGTGAGATTTCTGTTCATGTGTTTTCCCCATTTCATGATTGGATTGTTTGTTTCTTTGGTGTTGAGTTTAAGAAGTTCTTTATAGATCCTGGATACTAGCCCTTTATCTGATATGTTATTTGCAAATATCTTCTCCCATTCTGTAGGTTGTCTTTTAGTTTTGTTGACTGTTTCTTTGCTCTGCAGAAGCTTTTTATCTTGATTAAGTCTCAATAATTCATTTTTGCTTTAGTTTCTCTTGCCTTCATGGATGTATCTTGGAAGAAGTTGCTGTGGCCAAGTTCAAAAATGGTGTTGCCTGTGTTCTCCTCTAGGATTTTGATGGAATCTTGTCTCACATTTAGATCTTTCATCCATTTTGAGTTTATCTTTGTGTATGGTGCAAGAGAGTGGTCTAGTTTCATTCTTCTGCATGTGGATGTCCAATTTTCCCAGCATCATTTATTGAAGAGACTGTCTTTCTTCCAGTGGATAGTCTTTCCTCCTTTATCGAATATTAGTTGACCATTAAGTTCAGGGTCCACTTCTGATTCTCTATTCTGTTCCATTGATCTATGTGTCTGTTTTTGTGCCAGTACCACACTGTCTTGATGACCACAGCTTTGTAGTACAACCTGAAATCTGGCATTGTGATGCCCCCAGATATGGTTTTCTTTTTTAAAATTCCCCTGGCTATTCGGGGTCTTTTCTGATTCCACACAAATCTTAAGATCATTTGTTCCAACTCTCTGAAGAAAGTCCATGGTATTTTGATAGGGATTGCATTAAGTGTGTAAATTGCCCTGAGTATCATTGACATTTTCAAAATATTAATTCTTCCAATCCATGAGCATGGAATATTTTTCCATCTCTTTGTGTCTTCCTCAATTTCTTTCAGAAGTGTTCTATAGTTTTTAGGGTATAGATCTTTTATCTCTTTGGTTAGGTTTATTCCTAGGTATCTTATGCTTTTGGTGCAATTGTAAATGGGATTGACTCCTTAATTTCTCTTTCTTCAGTCTCATTGTTAGTGTATAGAAATGCCACTGACTTCTGGGCATTGATTTTGTATCCTGCCACACTGCCGAATTGCTGTATGAGTTCTAGCAATCTTGGGGTGGAGCTTTTGGGTTTTTCTGTAGAGTATCATGTCATCCGCGAAGAGGGAGAGTTTGACTTCTTCTTTGCCAATTTGAATGCCTTTGATTTCTTTTTGTTGTCTGATTGCTGAGGCTAGGACTTCTAGTCCTATGTTGAAAAGCAGTGGTGAGAGTGGACATCCGTGTTTCATTCCTGATCTTAGGGGAAAGGCTCCCAGTGTTTCCCCATTGAGAATGATATTTGCTGTGGGCTTTTCGTAGATGGCTTTTAAGATGCTGAGGAATGTTCCCTCTATCCCTACACTCTGAGGAGTTTTGATCAGGAATGGATGCAGTATTTTGTCAAATGCTTTCTCTGCATCTATTGAGAGGATTATATCCTTCTTGTTTTTTCTTTTGCTGATATGATCAATCACATTGATTGCTTTACAAGCATTGAACCAGCCTTGCATCCCAGGGACAAATCCCACTTGGTCATGGTGAATAATCTTCTTTTTTTTTTAATTTTTATTTATTTATGATAGTCATCACAGAGAGAGAGAAAGAGAGAGGCAGAGACGCAGGCAGAGGGAGAAGCAGGCTCCATGCACCGGGAGTCCGACATGGGATCGATCCCGGGTCTCCAGGATCGCGCCCTGGGCCAAAGGCGGGCGCCAAACCGCTGCGCCACCCAGGGATCCCCGAATAATCTTCTTAATATACTATTGGATCCTATTGGCTAGTATCTTGTTGAGAATTTTTGCAACTGTGTTCATTAGGGATATTGGTCTATAATTCTCCTTTTTGGTGGGGTCTTTGTCTGGTTTTGGAAATAAGGTGATGCTGGCCTCATAGAACGAGTTTGGAAGTACTCCATCTCTTTCTATCTTTCCAAACAGCTTTAGTAGAATAGGTATGGTTTCTTCTTCTTTTTTTTTTAATTTTTTAAATTTATTTTATGATAGTCACAGAGAGAGAGAGAGGCAGAGAAACAGGCAGAGGGAGAAGCAGGCTCCATGCACCGGGAGCCCGATGTGGGGTTTGATCCCGGGTCTCCAGGATCACGCCCTGGGCCAAAGGCAGGCGCCAAACCGCTGCGCCACCCAGGGACCCCTGGTTTCTTCTTTAAACGTTTGATAGAATTCCCCTGGGAAGCCATCTGGCCCTGGACTTTTGTGTCTTGGGAGGTTTTTGATGACTGCTTCAATTTCCTCCCTGGTTATCAGCCTGTTCAGGTTTTCTATTTTCTCCTGTTCCAGTTTTGGTAGTTTGTGGTTTTCCAGAAGTGTGTCCATTTCTTCTAGATTGCCTAATCTATTGGCATATAGCTGCTCATAATAAGTTTTTTTTTTTCATAATAAGTTTTTAAAATCGTTTGTATTTCCTTAGTATTGGTGGTGATCTCTCTGTTTTCATTCATGATTTTATTAATTTGAGTCTTTTCTCTCTTCTTTTTAATAAGGCTGGCTAATGCTTTATCTATCTTATGAATTCTTTCAAAGAACCAACTACTGGTTTTGTTGATCTGTTCCCCAGTTCTTCTGGTTTCTATTTCATTGAGTTCTGCTCGAATCTTTATGAACTCTCTTCTTCTGCTGGGTGTAGGATCTATTTGCTGTTTTTTTCTCTAGCTCCTTTGGGTGTAAGGTTAGCTTTTGTATTTGAGTTCCTTCCAGTTTTTGGATGGATGTTTGTATTGCGATGTATTTCTCCTCAGGACTGCTTTTGCTGTATCCCAAAGATTTTGAATGGTTGTATCTTCATTCTCATTAGTTTCCATGAATCTTTTTAATTCTTCCTTAATTTCCTGGCCTTTCATCTTTTATCAGGATGGTCCTTAACCTCCACATGTTTGAAATCCTTCCAAACTTCTTCTTGTGATTTAGTTCTAGGTTTCAAAGCATTATGGTCTGAAAATATGCAGGGTACGATCCCAATCTTTTGGTATCAGTTAAGACCTGATTTGTGACCCAGTATGTGGTCTTTCATGGAGAACGTTGCATGTGCACTTGAGAAGAATGTGTATTCAGTTACGTTTGGATGTAAAGTTCTGTAAATATCAGAGAAATCCATCCAGTCCAGTGTATCATTTAAAGCTCTTGTTTCTTTGGAGATATTGTGCTTAGAATGTCTGTCAATTGTAGAAAGCGCTACATTCAAGTCACCAAGTATAAGTGTATTATTATCTAAGTATGTCTTCACTTGGGTTATTAATTGATTGATATACTTGGCAGCTCCCACATTTGGGGCTTAAATTTTCATGATTGTTAGGTCCTCTTGTTGGATAGATCCTTTAAGTATGATATAGTGTCCCTCTTCATCTCTTATTAGTCTTTGTAATCAACTATAATTTATCTGACATGAGGATTGCTACCCCTGCTTTCTTTTGAGGATCATTTGAATGGTAAATGGTTCTCCAACATTTCATTTTCAGGCTGTAGGTGTCCTTATGTCTAAAACGAGTCTCTTGTAGACAGCAAATAGATAGGTCTTGCTTTTTTATTCAGTCTGAAACCCTGTGCCTTTTGATGGGGTCATTAAGCCCATTTACATTCAGTGTTATATTGAAAGATATGAATTTAGTGTCATCGTGATACCTATTCAGTCCCTGTTTTTGTGGACTGTTTCTTTGGACTTCCTCTTTCTTTTGCAGAGTCCCCTTTAATATTTCTTGCAGAGCTGGTTTGGTGGTCACATATTCTTTCAGTTTCTGCCCATCTTGGAAGCTCTTTCTCTCTCCTTCTATTCTGAATGAGAGCCTTGCTGGATAATGTATTCTTGGCTGCATCTTCTTCTCATTTAGGACCCTGAATATATTCTGCCAGCCCTTTCTAGCTGCCAGGTCTCTGTGGAGAGGTCTGCTGTTATCCTAATACTTCTCCCTGTAAAGGTTAGGGATTTCTTGTCTCTTGCTGCTTGAAGGGTCTTCTCTTTATCTTTGGAATTTGCAAGTTTCACTATTAAATGTTGAGGTGTTGAGTGGTTTTTATTGATTTTAGGGGAGGGGGGGTCTCTCTATCTCCTGGCTCTGAATGCCTCTTTCCCTTCCCAGATTAGGGAAGTTCTCAGCTATGATTTGTTCAAATACACTTTCTGGACCTCTGTCCCTTTCAGCACCCTCTGGAACCTCAATTAAATGTAGAGTTTTTTCCTTCTGAGGCTGTCATTTATTTCCCTTAACCTATCCTCATGGTCTTTTAATTGTTTTTCTCTTTTTTCCTCAGCTTCCTTCCTTGCCATCAACTTGTCTTCTATGTTACTCACTCTTTCTTTTACCTCATTAACCCTTGTCGTTAGGACCTCTAGTTTGGATTGCATCTCATTTAATTGATTTTTAATTTTGGCCTGATTAGATCAAATTCTGCAGTCATGAAGTCTCTTGAATCCTTTGTGCTTTTTTTCCAGAGCCACCAGTAGCTTTATAATTGTGCTTCTGCATTGGCTTTCTGACATTGAATTGTAATCCAAATTTTGTAACTCTGTGGGGGTAGAGTACTGTTTCTGATCCTTTCTTTTGTGGTGAGTTTTTCCTTCTAGTCATTTTGCTCAATGCAGAGTGGCCAAAAACAAGTTGTACTTGATAGAAGTGCAAGCTCTTCTCACTGTAGCATTCCAGCTGTTCTCTCTTTAAATCTGAGACCGAATTAGGTTTTCAGGATGATTTGAAAGTTATCTAGGTAAGTTGGTGGGGACAGGTGACTTGGGGACCCTACCCTTCACCTTGCCCCCCTCCCTTCCATTTCTTCTTGAGTCAGTTTTGGTAAGTAGTATTTGTTAAGAAATTGTCTAAATTGTTGAGTGTACATGAAGTTTTAAATAATTCTCTGTTTTTTTTTTTTTCCTCTCAAGATTGCAACCTCATCTTCACCAATTTCTGTTCTTTGTCATTATTTTCCTTCCACTTTCCTTGGACTATACTTGTTTTTCTCAATATCAAGTTGATGTTTTGCTTTTAGTTTTCAACTCTCCCTTCTGATGTGATATAAGCACCAAAGTCTTTAGTTTCTGTTTAAGTACCACTATGAGTTTTGGTACTTAGTTCTATTATTATTGTCCATTTTTCAGGATCTTCTGATTAATATTTTTATATCCTTTGTAGCCTGTGAGTTATTCATAGATATACTTCTATATCCCTATATGTGTGGTTTTATTTGTTATTGATTTCTAACTTGATTGCATGATATGGAATCTTTGAAATTTTTTGAAACTGGCATTAAGCCTAGTATATGATCAATTTCTCATTAATATTCCTGTTTTGCTGAGAATTCTATACACTCTTTGAGTATTGTGCCTTATGTTTGTGCAATCAGCCAGGCTTGTGAATTGTATTGTTCAAATTTTCTATATCCTTACAATTTTTTGATATGCTTCATCTGCTAATTACTGAGACATGACTTAAAAATCTTTCAGTATAGTTGCAGATTTCTTTCCTTGTAATTAGGTCAATTTTTGCTTTGTAAATATGAAGCTATATTTTTAGTTGTGTATAATCTACAATATTTACATCATTCTGCTGAATTCTTTCCTTCTTCCATTATATGGTGTAGTCTCTATTTTTCTTAATAACATTATTCTTTTGGTTAATACTTCCCAAGTGTATGTTCTTTTACATTCTTTGCTTTCAGTTTTTCTGTATCCTTGGGTTGTTGGTGTGATTCTGTGAACAATCCATTTCTAGATTATTTTTTTGATTCAACACAATAATCTATGTTTTTATTTTTAAATTGAGAAGTTTAGTCAATGTGTATTTAACAAGATTATGATATATTTAGATTTTTTCTAGCACCTTATTGCACCTTATTTTGTGCTATTTGTTTTGCTTTTTCTATAACTTTTCCCTTCTTTCTTTTTAAAAGATTTTATTTATTTATTTGAAGAGAGAGAGAGAGAGAGAGAGAATGAGTAGGGGGAGGGACAGAGGAAGAAGCAGACTCCCTGATGAGCAGGCAGCCCAACAGGGGCTCCATCCCAGGACTCTGAGATCATGACCTAAGCTGAAGGCTTAACCTACTGAGCCACCCAGGCAGAGGTCACCTTTCTTTCTTTTATTGGCATGACTGAGTATTCTTATTCCTCTTTTTTATCTTCCTCTTGTTTAGAAGTTATGCATTCTTATGTATGTGATCAGGTAAACTTTTCTTTTTTTTAATAAATTAATTTTTATTGGTGTTCAATTTACCAACATACAGAATAACACTCAGTGCTCATCCCGTCAAGTGTCCCCTCAGTGCCAGTCACCCATTCACCCCCACCCCCCGCCCTCCTCCCCTTCCACCACCCCTAGTTCGTTTCCCAGAGTTAGGAGGCTTTATGTTCTGTCTCCCTTTCTGATATTTCCCACACATTTCTTCTCCCTTCCCTTATATTCCCTTTCACTATTATTCATATTCCCCAAATGAATGAGAACATACACTGTTTCTCCTTCTCTGATTGACTTACTTCACTCAGCATAATACCCTCCAGTTCCATCCACGTTGAAGCAAATGGTGGGTATCTGTCATTTCTAATGGCTGAGGAATATTCCATTATATACATAGACCACATCTTCTTTATCCATTCATCTTTCGATGGACACCGAGGCTCCTTCCACAGTTTGGCTACTGTGGACATTGCTGCTAGAAACATCGGGGTGCAGGTGTCCCGGTGTTTCATTGCATCTGAATCTTTGGGGTAAATCCCTAACAGTGCAATTGCTGGGTCGTAGGGCAGGTCTATTTTTAACTCTTTGAGGAACCTCCACACAGTTTTCCAGAGTGGCTGCACCAGTTCACATTCCCACCAACAGTGTAAGAGGGTTCCCTTTTCTCCGCATCCTCTCCAACATTTGTTGTTTCCTGCCTTGTTAATTTTCCCCATTCTCACTGGTGTGAGGTGGCATCTCATTGTGGTTTTGATTTGTATTTCCCTGATGGCAAGTGATGCAGAGCATTTTCTCATGTGCATGTTGGCCATGTCTATGTCTTCCTCTGTGAGATTTCTCTTCATGTCTTTTGCCCATTTCATGATTGGATTGTTTGTTTCTTTGGTGTTGAGTTTAATAAGTTCTTTATAGATTTTGAAAACTAGCCCTTTATCTGATACGTCATTTGCAAATATCTTCTCCCATTCTGTAGGTTGTCTTTTAGTCAAAAACCTCCCAAGACACAAGAGTCCAGGCCAGATGGCTTCCCAGGGGAATTCTATCAAACGTTTAAAGAAGAAATCATACCTATTCTACTAAAGCTGTTTGGAAAGATAGAAAGACATGGAGTACTTCCAAATTCATTCTATGAGGCCAGCATCACCTTAATTCCAAAACCAGACAGAGACCCCACCAAAAAGGAGAATTACAGACCAATATCCCTGATGAACATGGATGCAAAAATTCTCAACAAGATACTAGCCAATAGGATCCAACAACACATTAAGAAAATTATTCACCATGACCAAGTAGGATTTATCCCCGGGACACAAGGCTGGTTCAACACTCGTAAAACAATCAATGTGATTCATCATATCAGCAAGAGGAAAACCAAGAACCATATGATCCTCTCATTAGATGCAGAGAAAGCATTTGACAAAATACAGCATCCATTCCTGATCAAAACTCTTCAGAGTGTAGGGATAGAGGGAACTTTCCTCGGTAAACTTTTCAAATCCTTTTTAACACATAAACTGCCCTTCTTCAGTTTTATCGAGATAAAATGACACATAGTGCTGTATAAATTTAAGACATACAGCATAATGATTGACTTACAAATATTGTAAAATGATCACTTTAGGTTTAGCTAACATCCATCATCTTATACAGATACAAAAAAAAAAGAAAAAAAATTTTTTTCCTTGTGATGTCAATTCTTAGTATTTACTCTTTTAAACAACTTTCAAATATATCATACAGCAATGTTAGCTGTAGTCATTACATCGTATGTTGCATCCCTAGTACTTATAACAGGAAGTTTGTACTTTTTGACCACTTTAATCCAATTCTCACTCCCACCATCCCTGTCTCTGGAAAAACAAGTCTGATATCTTTTTTAATGAGTTGTTTGTTTGCTTGTTGTTTTTAGATTCCACAATGTAAGTGAGATTACGCAGTGTTTGTTCTTTCTTTGTCTGACTTTTTTAACTTAGCGTGCCCTTGAGATCTATCCATGTTGTTGCAAATGACAAGATTTCCTTCTTTTTGAAGCCAAATAATATTCCATTGCATTTATCTACACTACAACTTTACCCATTCACCTGTCAATGGACACTTAAGGCTGGTTCTGTATCTTGGTTATGGTAAATAATACTGCTACAAATGTGGGGGTGCTGATATCTCTTTGACATAGTGTTTTTGTTTCAGGTATGTTCCCAGAAGTGGAATTATGGGATTGTATGGTAGTTCTACTTTTAGTTTTTTGAGGATCCTCCATAATGTTTTCCACCATGGCTGCATCAATTTACATTCCCTGTAACAGCGCACAAGTTTCCCTTTTCTCCACTTCCTTGCCAACACTTCCTGTTGTTTCTTGCTTTTTTGAGAACAGACATTCTGACAGGTGTGAGGTGTCATCTCATTGTGGTTTTGATTTGCATTTTTCTGATGATGATGGATGATGAGCATCTTTTCATGTATTTGTTGGCTGTTTGTATAACTTCTTTGGAAAAATGTCTATCTGGGTCATTTTGCCCATTTTAAACTTTGGATTATTTGCTTTTCTTGCTATTGAGTTGTATGAGTTCTTTATAGATGTTGGATATTAACCCCTTATTGGATCTATGATTTACAAATATTTTTCCTATTCCCTAGGTTGTCTTTTCATTTTGTTGGTGGTTTCTTTTACAATGTAGAAGCTTTTCAGTTTGGTATAGTCCCACTTATGATTTGGATATAATATCACATCCAAAAGATCATTGCCAAGACCCATGTCAGGAAAGTTTTTGCTGTTTTCTTCTAGGAGTTTTGTGGTTTCTGGTCTTACATTTAAGAACACTCAATGAAGGAAAGGCAGTCTCTTCAGTAGATGGTGCTGGGAAAATTGGATGTTCACATGTAAAAGAATGAAACTAGACCCCTATCATATAGCACTCACAAATATCAACTTGAAATGGATTAAACACATAAACTTTAACATATCAACTTAACAAGTCTAAAAGTGATCCATCTTGCACCCTGTTCCCAAGATGCTATGAGGGATCAAGAAGTACGTTAGCTCTGATCCCTCCCCACCCCACCCCCCTGCCATCTGCTTACCTTGTTACTTTTGCTTGTTAACTCTCATTCTGGTAGGTTTTCTGGTAGTAGGCACCTTGTCTCTGACTCTGCTGTGTTCAGGTGTCTTGAGTAGTTCCTGGCACATAGTAGGAGCTCAGTCAATGCTGAATAATTTTAGGATTTTGTTGTTACTCATCCTTTAAGTGCATTTATTTTATATATTCTGCATGTTAGTCACCATTGTTATTGTTGTTTTTATATCTTTATTGAGTGGCTGACACTTTTTCTTTTCATTAAGCAGACATATTTCAATGAGAAAAAATGTATTCCCTCCCAAACTAGGCTAAGCCTTATGCTTGATGAATCATGTTGCTGGATCCCAAAGATACTGCATTTCCCAGTTGTGGTTTCTTCACCTCACAGAGCACCTGATGTTCAGAACCCTTCAAAAATTCTACAGGCAAAGAGTCTCTGTGATTGTGTGTGCTGCCCCTGGTTTATCTATCTGCCAGGGAGAACGGATCTTTAACATACACGTCAGGGATTTTAGGACAGGGCTCCCCAGTCCTCCCCTTCTTTCCATTCTCACTATTGGATCATTCGCATGAACATACAAATGTGCTGTCACTTCTCCCATCTGGGAAGCAACCCTTTCTGACACTGCTTCCTCCTCCAGATACTGCCAGAGATGAGGCATACTTTGAGCTGGAGCTGGCAGGGCTGCAGATGGATTGGCTGCATCAGAGAGTATGGTGTTGAGGCTGACACTGGGTGTTTGGTTTGGTCTCTTTGCAGAGATCTGCAGGCAGTTTGATATAAAGCTTGCATCCCTGAGATGGAGGCAGGAGTGGGAAGGATCATAGCTGGGGAAGGGCCCAGTCTTCTTGAGCCACTGGTCATTCTTGAAAGAATCTGGGGAGTCTGGAGCATATTCTCACCTGGGCTCAGACAAGATCTACTCCCCCTGCTGTTGCTAGACCTCTGGGGTTTATATGAGTGTGGGTTCATCTCCCAGGCACCGCAGTACTTCTTGGGCCCTGAATGAGTAGGGTGTGTAACCCAGAGAGACTTTATGGGATACTCCTTGGACTAGAAGAAGCCCTGCCATTGAGGGACATCAAATCCTAGGTGACCTAAGATGGGCAGACAGTAAGAGGAGTGGGACTGGCGCAGTGAGAGGGATGTTAGTCCCCAGAGGCAGGTATAAAAGGCCCTTCAAACAGGCTGTAGACAGCTGTTGTTGTTCTTTTGTTAATACTGCTTTAAGGTAGGCCCTATCTGGCTGGTACCAAGGCTCCCGGCATCTCTAGAGTACCAGAGTGTCACCCTGGTTCTCTTCAGCTGATCAGGCTCAAGAAGCCCTGGGCCTCCCTTCTCATTTGGGGGTGGCACACAGGACAGCTTCCCCAGATCTCACTTGAGCCCCACTCAAGGGCCCACTGAATTAGCCCCTGCCCTCACCACATGTGCACTGTAAGCAGTGTCAATCTCCTTGAGTCCTACCTTCCCTATCCCAAAGGGACATCTCCTCCGCCCAGTTAGGAGAACAAATAAGACCATGTGTGCTAAGTGTATCATGCAGAAACTGACATATACTAAGCAGTTTCCTGAGGATCCTTGTCTCTTGTCACCAGCTTTTCTTGTCATCTTAGCTGAGTTGGGCTCTAGGTCTCCATGTAATCATCTGCTAAACAGGGTAAACAATCTCCATTTTCCTAGCCTCTCAGGACTACTGGGAGAAGCAAATTGAGGTGTGAACTTGAAAAATGCTTAATCTAACCTTGATCTCTAAGCTCCCTCCCCCAGGCTAAGTGGGATTTCTTTTTTCCACTTTCAAGCCTTTGTATCTTCTGTGCTCTGAGGTTGCATTTGGCTGTAAGAGCCCCACATATGTCACCTCCCCTGAGGACCCCCAACCCATCTCCCCCAGCAAGACTAGGTACCCCCTCCTCCACAGAGCTCATCACGCTCTGCTTTGCCTCCTGGTCTGTCCTCCTGAGCAAGATTGAGGTTCAGTTCAGACCCAGGTCCTTGGGTATAGCATAGATCTGACAAGAGACCCATGATGGATTTTTAAACAAATGGGTGTATGAATGGGTAAGCAAGCTAGCAGATGAACTGTGAATGACGGCCAGCTCAGGGAAGGAAGCAGCAGCTGTGGCTTACAGCTGGTGGGGCCTCTCTGGGTATGATAATGCCCTGGTGTTTCCAATTTTCTAGCCAGCCTGGTGCTTAGCCCAGGGCGACCCCAAAACTGCTTTTGAGTGGCAGGCGGGCTCTTGGGCTTGTATTCAAGTTGCTGTCCAGCAGTGGACGCCTAACCCTCTCTGCTCTCACTTGTCCTATGTATCTTCTTTGCAAGTAGCAACTTTGCATAGACTAGAAGTTGAACGTTGAAGATAAAAAGGGGCCCATATCATTATCAGAGATGTTTCTGTCACCACCTCTAATTCCTCACCAGGCATTTATTCTGCATTCAGCTCATTCACCTTTCTCCCCTGCCATCTCCACCAGACCTGGCCTTAAGCCACATGTTGTCAGACCCATGCTTTCCATTCTCTGAGCACCAACACTTCAAGTGCCTGCCTTCCAGGAAGCTCTCCCTGTCTTTTGGCTCCTGTGATCCCATTTTGCCTGCCTTTCCTTTTCTGCTTCTCAGATGCACTCAATTTCCCAAACTCTACCCTGAGTTCACCCAGCACCATGGCCTGGGCACTACTGCACAAGTGTATATGTAAACTGAGTTCCCCATGGATCACAGCTCAGGGGCTGCCTGAGCCCTTCACTTATCAAACTGGACATGCCTAAACTCGACAGATAATTTTTCTCTTGCAGTCTTCTCTCTTCATCTTAGTTCTGTAGTTGGCACTTCAATCCACCTAGGTGGTCAATCCCGAGTCTTAGAAATCATCCTGAGGGTGCCTGGGGGGTTCAGTCAGTTAAGTGTCTGACTCTTAATTTTGGCTCAAGTCATGATCTCAGGGTCGTGAGATTGAGTCCTTGTTCTGCTCTGTGCTGGGCATGGAGCTTACTTGAGATTGTCCCTCTCCCTCTGCTTCTCTTCCTTTCCTCTTGCTCCCTAAAAACAAGAAAAGGAAAGAAGAAAAAGAAATCATCCTGATTCTTTTCACCCTCTCACATACTACATCTGACCCATGAGCAAGTCCCATTGTTCTGCCTTCACTTCACAACTCCCCACTTATGATCTGCATCCCCCATGAGGTGTAAACTCCATCTGTCAAGTGCATTATTGAGTCTCATTTCATCTGCTGAGGAACTCCATGAAGTAGAAATAGTAGGGGTTATTACCCTCATTTTGGAAATGGGGGGCATAGAGACTTGGGGCCAGACCTGACCCAGGATAGAACCCTTCTGTTCCTTCTGTGCATCTCCCTCACCTTCTAGTCATGACTTTAGCATGAGGATTGAGAGCATAGGCATATAGGCTTAATCCAAGTCTGGAGTTCATTCTTATACCACCCTCCCCCATATTATTAAGGGCTGTGAGGCTTTAACTCTTTGTGCCTCAGTTTCTCTTACTGTATTTCAGGAAGAAACATGCTTCTATGCTGCAGAACTGTTACGAGGGTTAGGAGAATGGACGCATGCTGTGTACTCAGCACTGTGCCAGCACAGACAGTGCTCAGGGTAAGCTGGATGTTTATAACAATGCTGTTATCACTGGAGAGTTCACCACCAGATTTCTTGGTAGAGCTGTCTACACACACTGGCTTTCTTCACTTCCCTTGCCCTTCTCAGCGTACTCCTGCTGGTCCTCCCATCCCTGCACTAGGAGCTGCCCCTCAGGATCATCAGGAATGTTTGCAGCAGTACATCCAGCACACTTGTCCTTGCCTAATACTGGATTTCACAGTACACCTGGCTTCCTTCATTCTGAGACTGTCCCTCCTCTTGGCAGCTGAGACACTCTTGGTTTTCCTCCAGTTCTTGAATTTCTCTCTCTCTCTTGCTCCTTTACTAGCTCTCCTGGACCCTAAGGATTGGCATCTGCCCCCAAGGCTCTCAGCCTTCCTTGCTCAGGTTTGCCTCTTCTATTATATCTTGTCCACCTGTGTACCATCACAGGTCAGCCACTCACCAGTGATGCCCCATTCTCAGTCAACCCTCACCTCCTGGCCAGCCTGCTCCCCTAAGCTCCCAATACTTACAGCTAGTTGACACTACCCTTTGGGGTCTCCAGAGCACTGGCCCTGAATATGTTTAAACTAAGCTGTGCTTTTCCCTGAACCTGACTCATCTTTGTCTTTCCACAAGGGCAGGATCCTCTACCTCAAATCCTGGAATCCTGCTTAGCCTGTTCCCTCTTTCGCCCTCCATCACCTCCTGTGTCATTCATCTGCCTCATGTTTCTCGGGTCCATCTCCTTTTCCCATCTCTGCACATCACTATAGTCCAAACATGTAATTTCTCACCTGGACGGATTACTTTGCCTCTCTAATCCATTCTCTGCAAATTGGCTTATGTAATCTTTTAAAAACTCAAATTGGATCACATCACTCTGCTATGAAAAATTCTTCAATCTTTGCCTGAGCCTCTTCTGATAAAATCCCAGGTCTTTGGCACCCTGAATTTTCCTGACCTTGGTCACCTTTCCAGACCTTGGAGCCTGTTCCTGTTCCTTGAACGTCCCATGCTGTCCCCCATCCTGGACTTGCTAGCTCACCTCAGTGTCACCTTCATATTACTTCCCCATGGATACCTTGCTGTGCCCTCAGACTGGGTCAGGACTTGCCACTGTTCAGGCTCAGAGAAGCCATCTCTCCAAAGCACGTTCTGTGACTGCCTCAAGGAGCTGTCCACATGTATGTAGTTGTGGTTCTGTATTATTTATCTGAAGTGAATCCATCTGGCCTCCCAATTTTAAATTCCATGAAGTACTGGTGCTTCCCCAGTTCCTGTCTCCCGTGAATACCTGACCACCCACTTGAAACCTGCATGGGGTTGTCTAGCAGGCACCTCAACACAGGACATGTCTGAAAACCAAATTTCTGATCCCACTGTGGCCAGACATTCTTCCTCTGGCCATGCGTGGTGCAATGCTCCATGTGTTGAGGCTGCATTCACAGGTGTAACCTTTACATCTCTCTTGCTCTCGTGCTTGTTTTCAGCTTTCACCTGTTGACCATAACTCAAAATACCTCCCAAATTCTGGTGGGATCCTGAGCACGTTTGACACCAAGAGATGATTTTTTTTTAATACCCACCTTGCTATGGACTGAATGTCTGTGTCCCCTCCAAGTCCCTAGGGTGATGGTATTTGGCTTTGGGAAAGTGATGAGGTCATGAGGGTAGAGCCCCCAGGAGAGGATTAGTGCCATTTTAAAAGAGGAAGCAACACAAAACTCTCACTACATGAATTCACTAAAAAAAAAGTCTGTGTGTGGACATAACCAGGAAGAGAGACTTCATCAAGAACCCCATCATGCTGGCACACTGATTTTGGACTTTTAGCCTCCAGAACCATGAAAAATAAATGTTTGATGTTTAAGCTGCCAGCCTGGGGTATTTTGTCATGGCATCCTGAACTGATACCCCTCTTCTGTGTGACAAAATTATTTTCAGTAATAATCAATTAAGTAAGGAATATGATCCAGAAAAGAAATGCAGAGAACATTTTCTCAAATTGAACTTCATGTATACAATTATGCCAATTAAAAATAAATGAATTTTAATAAAACAGAATCAGCCATAAGAGGTTCAACTAGGGCATAAGAAGCAGCAACTAAAGGATATCACTGATATATCAACATTTTATTTACTTAATTCTTTAGTTTTAAAACAATCACTTAACAATTATAAAAGGCCACATTTAAAGGGTATTATTTACAATCAGTAACAGTTCATGTAGGAACTGAAATATGTACTTGTCAAACAAAAATTTTACACCTTCCAGTTTGTACTGTGTCACTGTTTCAAATTTTAAACACAAATAAACACCCCAAGTAGTCACATAGGATGACAGAGTTGAAGTAACTTACATTCTGCTTCCTTGTCTTCAGAGCTACATGCTATCAACATTTATTTCCAATTTACCACTTGAATGCAGTGCCTGGAGACTGAAGCAGGTGAACTGACATGTGACCTGGCCCTGTTGGGGGCCAACCTAACAGAGTTCTCTGGATTAATGTCCAGGTAGAACACAATGTTGACTGAAGGAAACGTCATAAAAATGTGTTAATTTGAAGTTTACAGATGTATTAATAAAACGCAATTGTTTAGAAATTAGGTAAACAAAGTTTTTTTTTGAAGGCAGAGTATTTTATCAAAGATTCTATTTATCATTGGCTGTTTGTGGAGGTTACATCCTTTCTGGATGATTCACCCCTCATCACCTTCATGTGGGGCAGACTTCTCCCATATCCTACCTTAGCGCCCACCTGCAGGATTGGACTCCTTCTCACCATCTTCCCTGCCACCTTGGCGGTCCCATCCATGCTCTCTTGCCTGGATTCTTGTCATTGTCACAGTAAGGGGCTGAATTGTGTCACCCTCAGGCTCCACCTGCAAAATTCATATGCTGAAGCCCTGACCCCTAGTACCTCAGAATGTGACAATGTTTGAAGACAGAACCTGTGTGGCTCAGTGGTTGAACATCTGCCTTCGACTCAGGGCATGACCCTAGGATCTGGGGTGGAGTCCCTCATAGGGCTCCCTGCATGGAGCCTGCTTCTCCCACTATGTCTCCGTGTCTCTCATGAATAAATAAATAAATCTTTAAGAAAAAAAAAAAGAAGACAGAATCTGTAGAGAGGTAATTAAGGTAAAACGTGGTGGGTTCTAATCTAACATGACTGGCATCATTCTAAGAAAAGGAGATCGGAACACAGACACATGCAGAGGAAAAGACCACATGGAGACCCAGGGGGAAGACCACTGGCTGTGTGATTTGTTCTGGCTGCCTAAGGTGACTGGTAAGAGGTTCGCATGTTTCTGTCCTTGCCCGACTCCAGTCACACAGTGATTCTTCATGTCAGACACCCTCCGAAGGTCCCCATTGCCTTGCAGTAGGAGCCACAGGCCCTGCTGGAAAGACTTCCAAACTCAGTCATTCCCCTCCCACCACACCCTCGCAGGACCCAAGCCTCCACTGCTCCTCCTCAAACACCCCAGACCCTCCCACCATGGGGCCTTTGTCTTTCTTATGGTTACTCTGCAGGAATGCTTCTCCCTCAGGGTTCACACTGCTAGTTCCACCATGGATTCCTTATTAAAAGGTTACCTCTTAGGGAACCTGGGTGGCTCAGTTGGTTAAATGGTTAAGCATCCAACTCTTGATTTCTGTTGGGGTCATGATCTCAGGGCTGTGAGATCGAACCGCACATTGGGTTTCACACTGGGTGTGGAGCCTACTTAAGATTCTCTTTCTCCCTCTATCCCCTCCTTTCTAAAAAAAAAAATTTTTTTTAAGATTTTATTTATTTATTCATGATAGTCACACAGAGAGAGACAGAGAGGCAGAGACACAGGCAGAGGGAGAAGCAGGCTCCATGCAGGGAGCCCGACGTGGGATTCGATCCCGGGTCTCCAGGATCGTGCCCCAGGCCAAAGGCAGTTGCCAAACTGCTGCACCACCCAGGGTTCCCCTAAAAATTTTTTTTAAAAAGCCACCTGTTCTGTGAGGCCTGGCAAAACTTCACCTCAGCTCACCTCACCTCACCTCACCTCAGTACTTTCCTTTCAACCATTTCCTCTCCCTGCTTGTCTTCATACCTAGCGCACAATCTCACATTCTAGCATGCTGTGTCTATCCCTGCTGCCTCTTCTGGTACAAAGAAGCCTCTCTGCCCTGAATCTCCGTTCCTAGGTCAGTGCTTGGCATGGAGTAGGTGACCAACTATTCATAGAAAGAAAGAGTACATGAATAAGTGTCAGACCCCATGCACCCCTGCCTACCAGAGCAGAAAGCAGCTCTGGCTTGTTAACAACTCCGTACCCAGGGCCTGGGCTAACATCTGGCACATCGAAATTCTGAATTCAAATGTGCCAATTCCCTTGGATTTCACCACACTCTCTGAGCAGATTTCTCCACTCTCTCTGTGGTGACCAGAGTATGGCAGCTAAGACTACAGAATTCCCCCCCCCCCCCCCCCCGCCAGACTTGGCTCTTTCAACTGGGAAGTGAAATGGGATGTCAGGAAGTGATGGGTGGATGTAAGAGGCTCAGAGGGCTTCAGAAGGGATGCAGGTTAGAGGGAGTCTCTGGAAGATAATTCACTCATAAAAACACACAGAAGGGTTTGGGGTGGAATCCGCCAGTCACTGTGCATTTTGTCTGGGAAACACAGCCCAGAGAAGAGCTGTATACCCTTTACTGATTCACTAGTTACATTTTGAAACCCCTGCCACCCTGGCGGTGGGGAGGATTATATCAAGTCTTGTCTACTGGGCACTGAGGGGGGCACTTGACAGGATGAGCACTGGGTGTTATTCTGTATGTTGGCAAATTGAACACCGATAAAAAATAAATTTATTATAAAAAAAAAAGTCTTGTCTACTTTCCCAGTCCATGGCCACTTAACTCTCCTTGTGGGGACTCCACCCCTCTTGGAGGCACCCAAGAACCTCAAGCTTAGGCCAGGCTAAATTGCCAGTGGCCTGAAAATATTCCTTGGGGAAAGGTACTTTCAAAGTTGTCATTTCAGGCTTCCTGGGAAGCGCTATGTAGTAAGATACATCAAATTTTCCTGCGGGCGAGGAGAAAAGTGCTTTCCTTCTGCCCCTCAGTTTGTTTAGCTATAACCAGAGAATGACCACAGATACCTGGCAGGTTCATGTGAGGGTCAAGGAAAATGTAGAGAAGCAGTTGTCCTGTGGTTTGAACTCCATTAATGCTGGGAACTAACACCACTGCTATAGCTACCAGGAGGATGCAAGCCAAGAGTCTCCAGTCCTGGAGTTCAGGCATGACAAAGAGGCACTGGGTGCCCAGCTGCCTCCTCCTTCCTGCCCAGCAGCCATGCCCACTAGGCTGGTGATAGCTCTGCACTTCTGAGGTTCCCATGGTGATGGGATTACTAAACACTGGGGCCATTAGGCTTGCCCTGAGGGTTTGAGAGCAGCTATCCTGAGGCAGCCTTTTAAGCCAAGGGACCATCATGGAAGTGTATTTTATGCAGACTGCCAAGTGTGTGTGATTTATTCAGTACCTGGCTTCTTTAAAATGTTATCAAACTCTCCTGGTATTAATTACAAAGCCATTTACTGAGCGAAGGGAGAAGGGCAGACTTTCCTTTTCTGAGGGCAAAGTCCATTAGAAGTGGAGATAATTCTCTTTTGCTTGTGATGGGGTACTCTCAGGGATGGGGGAGTCTCAAAGAGGACCCCAAATGGTTCTGCATCCCTTTGGCTGACCCTTGACTGTCAGATTGGTCAGTCAAGGCCTGAGGAACCCTGATGGCATCTGCTCCAGGCCACAGTGATGAGATGCAGCCCTCTGGGGCCAGTACCTCAGAGACCAGTAGTGACAAACATTTGTCTGTTTGTCTGTTTAGTTTTTAGCATGGAATTCTGGGAAGCCTGAAGTCTGGCCCTGCACCCCCACACATGGGTCCACCTTCCCCACTGCTGTCACACTGAGGCATCTGCACAGCATCTCCTGTGTCCCCTCACACCTTTGTTCTTCCTTATTATGAATGGGATGGGGGGATCAGAGCTGTAGTGGTCAATGAGGCCAATGGGGAGACAATTAAATTCCCTGACCCTGGAGCACTGCCTAGGGGTGGGGAGCTGGCTCTCCAGGATTAAATGACTTCTGCATCCACCAGAAGGCAGTGGTTGTTGCCTACAGGGAGATTAGCCACTCCTCCTGGGCCTTTGGAACAGGAGGTTCTTCCAGATTCTTGGGAGAAAAGCGGTCATGTAATTGTCTCCTGGGCTAAGGAATTATTTTAGTCCACTTCTTCCTTTATGGACCAGAGCCTGTGCTGGGGGCTGAGAAACACTGAGACATAAAATACTAATTTTGTTCTGGGGTTAGTGGGGGAAGGTCTGTGGGAGGGACACACACCAGAGGGAGAAAGGAGATGCCAGGTGTGTGTGTGTGTGTGTGTGTGTGTGTGTGTGTGTGCCTATGTGAAGCATCCGTCCCAGGCTCGAGGGCTGGAGAGCTGACAGATGAGGGCTCCTGGGGATGATGAGACACAGAAACAGGGAGCTATGGGAATGGTCTTGACTGAGCATAGCACTGGAAGGTCTCTGGGTAGCTTCAAAAAGCCACATAAACCCAAGAAACTTGTAGTCACAGTGAAATGAGGCCTGGGGATGCCCTTTTCTCTCTATATCCTCCTCCCTTCACTCCCAGTGGTGGTGTTTTGAGGCAGGACTCAAAGATTTTCCTACTTTTCAGATGTCACAGTGAGGGGAGGGATGTTAAAAATAGAGAAATTCTGTGGCTGGGGAAGTGAGGGTGCATTCTTCACTTAACTAACAATGAAGAGACTGTACATGGGGTAAAAAAATCTTGCTATCTGCTTGGAGGGCCTGGAAACAGAACTCTTCTATATTTTTCCACAAAAACATTTCAGTATGTGTTTTTCTAGGTGAAACATTTCTAAAAAATATTGTTCAATTAAAAAATAAACTTTGATCAAAGCTGGTTTAAAGAGTGTAACAGCACAAGTTTTGTTATGCAAAACAGCAGGCCCCTTGCCCTACCCCATGGATTCCTGCTTCCCAGAGGAAACCAATTTTTAACAGTTCTTTTGATACTATATACACAACTCTAGATAAAATGCTAACATTGCTAACTTTCTATTTTCCAGTTTGGGGCATATCCTTTTACTTCCTACCTTGGAAGGTGGGGAATTATTTTTTTCACCCCGTTTTGGGCAGCACCACACACATGTTCGAACACTTCCCATCCCCCACTATCAGCAACATAGTCACCTCCTAATTCTGTATGGATTGAGAATACAAAAGTTCCCACACTCCTAGGAAAAGACTGATTGTTCTGTAGCCATGGTAACAAATAACCGCAGAACCAGTTTTAAACCTATTCAGTGGATAGACACTAGCTGACTTCATGAATGTGCTTTGCAGCCAACCAATCAGTGTCGATCTCTAGCTGAAACTCAGCCAATCAGAGACAGACACACCCGAATGAACAGCCTCTGAGTGCCGGACAAACAACCATTCTCTTTCATCCAGTCACCTTCTAGGGATGATGGATGACATCACCCCTATTCCAGATGTCTGGCCAATCCCTGCACTCCCTGCTCTGCTCTGGGAGACTGCCTGAGCAGCAAAGCTTATTCTTGCTCGAGTGAGCAATAAATTCAGCTTTGTGTTTTATTTTAGAGTTGAACTAGGGCCTCATTACCTTTGACAAGATTAACATTCAGTGTTTACAGTGTGATTATGTTAAGACTTTTCACAAGTAAGTTTTTTGTTTTAACTAGAGTTAATGATTGCTCTAGATTTTTAATTTTCTTAATTTTACTTTTCTTTCTTTCATAACTTTTTTGTTTTATCTGGAGTTAATAATCGTTCTGTATTTGACATTTGTTTGATTTTTTTCCCCCTCATTTATCCCTAAACTTTCCATTGCCATGTACATTCCCTGTTGGTGTAAATTTCCTCTCATTATGTTCCAATGCATTAACTGTGCTATCAATTTCATTTTCCTGCAAAGTGTTTCTTTGAGGCCCTGACTTCCCCAGCTGCCCTGGCTACTCTGGCTCTGCTGCTCAGCCCTCTTGGGGGGTGGAGGTTTCCCTTCATTGCTTGTCTGGAGCCCCTTCAATTGTTTGTCCTGTTGGATTCCTGTTTCCTTCAGCCTTAGCAGGGTGATGCCCTCATTTGGGGAAAACCCATCCCCTGAGAGCTTCCTAAAGAGGAGTCCAGGGGAGGATAATCTGAGAAATTGCATGTCTCAAAATGCCTTAAACTCTTATTTCTGATAGTTTGGCTGGTATAGAATTCTCTGATCAAGATAATTTTCCTTTAGAATTTTGAGATTATTGCCTTTTTACTTCTGGTTTTCAGAATTACTAACAAGAGGCTTCTGACATTCTGATTCCATTGCATCTAACCCATGTTCACTTATTTTTATATCTTTCTGAAAGCTTATAGGATCCTCTATTTGTCCTCAGTATTCCAAAATTTGAAACATGGTGATTGCAAGCTCATTTATCCCAACAAATGTTCTCGATTCCTTCAGATTGTCCTATTGCAAGTTTAAACTCATTCACCAGTTTCTCTTTCTACTCCCTCAACAATCTGAAGTGCTTGAATGGAGTTTTGGAGCTAGTAGGGAGGGAACATTGCAGTAGGGGAACATTGCTTCTGCTAAGTGCGTCTGGCCCAGGGTGGGCCCTAGTGATTACTATCTAATCCCACTGGCAACTAATGGGACATCTGGGTCCTGCCTTGGTCAGTGGTCACCTGACACTTACTCTGCATCTCCTTATGTGAACTCTGAGGCCACAAGGGCTCAATGGCCTCCTTAGCCATACTGTTGCTTCTGTCAAGACACAGCACACTGGTTGAGGAGGGATCAAGGGATCCGGGCCTTTCTGTTGCCTCCTGGGGTTCCCACAGCCAATGGGACACATGTAGCTTTAGGGATACTCTAAGTTTGCTGAGGATTCTATCATTCCTGCTTTGGGAGCTGACCTGGGGAGGGGGCTTAGAGGTAAGGGATATTTAGTAGCACCCAGCTAACAAGAGCATTGACTCATGTTGCCATCTCTCTTCTGTAGTGAAAACTGTTCCTGAGTGTGGGGCCCACACCAAGCCCTCCAGGCTGCATACACAGCCCACCACACACAACAGTAAACATAACAACCTTTTCTTACCAGAGCACCCTGACCTCAGTGTGTGCTAATTAGACCTCTTGATGTCACTCTATGCCTAAATCCCCGAACCAGGAGGGTTTCTTGGTGCCAGCCCCTCTCACTACGAGCCAGATTCTGCTTCTCTGCTAACCTACTCACTTGGTGTTCTGCTATGGAAGAGCTCATTTTGTAATTAGCAAAGTGCCATGCACCTCTCTATATCATGCTAGTGTCGAGCCCCACTAAGCCCTCCCTTCCCTGGACTACCCAGCCTGCCTACCTATATTTTGACTCTACTGGTTTAATGAAATATCTGGAGAATGTAGCAGGTGTCATCAGATCCTTCCCACATCCCTGCTGCTCTGTCCCTTGTGTGGGATGATGTGGGAATACTGGGAATTAACACTCCCCAGAGAAACTCTGAATCAGTCTCAGGAATTTTGTGCAAATCTCCAGCTCCCTTACCCTGGGTGAGAATGGGATGACTCTGAGGCTTGTGCTTTACATCACATCTCGGCAGAATTAAGCTGTTGGTGTGCTAGTGAGTGTTCATCAGCCAATTCCCCAGGAGGAAATGAGTCTGATTTGTAGTGTTTCTGATTTCCATGGTGTGAAGATTCCCACCATGGCAAATTTCAGCTACCACATGAATGTCACGGAAGGCAGAGCTAGAAACATGCTCACCAAGGGCAGTGCAAGTCAGCTCCACCTCACCTGTGGCCTAGGTTTCTTTTTATTTTAAAGATTTTACTTATTTATTCACAAAAGAGAGAGAGAGAGAGAGAGAGAGAGAGAGAGAGAGAGAGAGAGGCAGAGACATATGCAGAGGGAGAAGCAGGCTCCCAGCAAGAAGCCTGATGAAGGACTCGATCCTGAACCCCAGGATCATGCCCTGAGCCAAAGGCAGACGCTCAACTGCTGAGCCACCCAGGTGTCCCTGTGGCCTTTTGTAAGCACATCTTCCTTCCTTCTCTTCTCTGTCTCACTCTACCTCCTTCTAATAGGGTTCCTTCCCAAATAAACTAATTCCACATTTCCACTCAACTCCAGGTCTCAGGACCTGTTTCTGAGGGAATTCAACCTAAACAGTAAAAGTTAACTTCAGAAGGGATGTGAGGATCATTCATTTTTCAGAAGAGAACTGGAGGCCGAGAGAGGGGAAGTGACTTCTTACAACCCTACAGCTGGGTAGCAGCAGATCTAACTTGGAACCCATCCCCTGACCCCTAGGTCAAGGGTTATTCTCAATCATGCCACTTTTAAAATTCCATGTTTGAACCCCATCTGAGCTGTGTGGAGTTTAGGGTCACACATGACTAGAAGACTCAGGAGAGTATTGCTCTTACCTGTCCACAAGCCCAGAGATGGGCCTTTGCAGGTAAGGTGCTGAGGACCTTTGCAGCCCAGGGCCCCAGCAGGATAGTGGAAGAACAAGAGTGGGCTGGAGGGGGCGAGGCAGCTATGGGGTTCAAAATCTCATGTTGCCTTTCCACAGTGAGCCTGGATATGTCACTCTTATATCCACAATCCCTCTGTCTAGTGCATAGTGATTCTGACTCTGAGAACTTTCTGGAGACCCCCACTTGGTGTCTAGCACAAAGAGAGGCCTCAGGGAGTGACAGTGATGAGAATGATGATGAAAATTCCAGGCACACGCACGCATTGACCCGGGAGCAGCTCGGAGGGGCTAGGGCGGCGGCTTGCGGAGGGGGCTGCCGGTCGGGAGCGTGAATCCAACAGCGCAGGCCCCGGAGCACAGGGCGCCGGTACACAGCCCAGGATCCGGCCTCCCCCCAGACAGGCAGAGGCTGGGAGGGCCCAGGACAGCAAGGACGCTCCTGCGCGAGCTGAGCAGATCAACGGCCCCGCCCCGGAGCCTCCAGGCCCTGCAGACGGAGAGCTCTGGAGCTACTGCAGGAGCTGACTCCAGGGCTGCAGAGCTGGCCCTGCCACTGGGGCTGTTCCTCCTGGGGCCTAACGGGGTAAACAACCCCCACTGAGCCTGCACCAGGCGGGGGCAGAGCAGCTCCCCCAAGTGCTAACACCTGAAAATCAGCACAACAGGCCCCTCCCCTAGAAGACCAGCTAGAGGGACCAGTTCCAGGGGAAGTCAAGGGACTTAAACTATACAGAATCAGAAGATACATCCCCGTGATTTTTTTTTGTTTTTTGTTTTTTTTCTTTTTGATTTTTGTTTGCTTCCCCCACCCTTTTTTCCCCTTTCTTTCTTTTTCTTTCTCTTTTTCTTCTCCTTTATTTCCTACCTTTTTTCTTTTTTCATTTTCTCTTTTCTTTCCTTCTTTCTCTCCTCTCTTTTTCTCCTTTTCCCAATACAACTTGTTTTTTGCCACTCTGCACTGAGCAAAATGACTAGAAGGAAAACCTCACCTCAAAAGAAACAATCAGAAATAGTCCTCTCTCCCACAGAGTTACAAAACCTGGATTACAATTCAATGTCAGAAAGCCGATTCAGAAGCACTATTATACAGCTACTGGTGGCTCTAGAAAAAAGCATTAAGGACTCATGAGACTTCATGACTGCAGAATTTAGATCCAATCAGGCAGAAATTAAAAATCAATTGAATGAGATGCAATCCAAACTAGAAGTCCTAAGGATGAGGGTTAACGAGGTGGAAAAACGAGTGAGTGACATAGAAGACAAGTTGATGGCAAAGAGGGAAACTGAGGAAAAAAGAGACAGACAATTAAAAGACCATGAATATAGATTAAGGGAAACAAACTACAGCCTGAGGAAGAAAAACCTACGTTTAATTGGGGTTCCTGAGGACGCCGAAAGGGCCAGAGGGCCAGAATATGTATTTGAACAAATCATAGCTGAAAACTTTCCTAATCTGGGAAGGGAAACAGGCATTCAGATCCAGGAAATAGAGAGATTCCCACCCCCTAAAATCAATAAAAACCATTCAACACCTCAACATTTAATAGTTAAGCTTGCAAATTCCAATGATAAAGAGAAGATCCTTAAAACAACAAGAGACAAGAAATCCCTGACCTGTATGGGGAGGAGTATTAGGGTAACAGCAGACCTCTCCACAGAGACCTGGCAGGCCAGAAAGGGCTGGCAGGATATATTCAGGGTCCTAAATGAGAAGAACATGCAACCAAGAACACTTTATCCAGCAAGGCTCTCATTCAGAATGGAAGGAGAGATAAAGAGCTTTCAAGATAGGCAGGAACAGAAAGAATATGTGACCTCCAAACCAGCTCTGCAAGAAATTTTAAGGGGGACTCTTAAAATTCCCCTTTAAGAAGAAGTTCATTGGAATAATCCACAAAAACAAGGACTGAATAGATATCTTGATGACACTAAACTCATATCTGTCAATAGTAACTCTGAACGTGAACGGGCTTAATGACCCCATCAAAAGGTGCAGGGTTTCAGACTGGATAAAAAAGCAGGACCCATCTATTTGCTGTCTACAAGAGACTCATTTTAGACAGAAGGACACCTACAACCTGAAAATAAAAGGTTGGAGAACCATTTACCATTCAAATGGTCCTCAAAAGAAAGCAGGGGTAGCCATCCTTATATCAGATAAACTAAAATTTACCCCGAAGACAGTAGTGAGAGATGAAGAGGGACACTATATCATACTTAAAGGATCTATCCAGCAAGAGGACTTAACAATCCTCAATATATATGCCCCGAATGTGGTAGCTGCCAAATATATCAATCAATTAATAACCAAAGTGAAGAAATACTTAGATAATAATACACTTATACTTGGTGACTTCAATGTAGCTCTTTCTATACTCGATAGGTCTTCTAAGCACAACATCTCCAAAGAAACGAGAGCTTTAAATGATTTACTGGACCAGATGGATTTCACAGGTATCTACAGAACTTTATATCCAAACTCAACTGAATACACATTCTTCTCAAGTGCACATGGAACTTTCTCCAGAATAGACCACATACTGGGTCACAAATCGGGTCTGAACCGATATCAAAAGATTGGGTTCATCCCCTGCATATTCTCAGACCATAATGCCTTGAAATTAGAACTAAGTCACAACAAGAAGTTTGGAAGGACTTCAAACACGTGGAGGTTAAGGACCATCCTGCTAAAAGATGAAAGGGTCAACCAGGAAATTAAGGAAGAATTAAAAAGATTCATGGAAACTAATGAGAATGAAGATAAAACTGTTCAAAATCTTTGGGATGCAGCAAATGCAGTCCTAAGGGGGAAATACATCACAATACAAGCTTCTATTCAAAAACTGGAAAGAACTCAAATACAAAAGCTAACCTTATACCTAAAGGAGCTAGAGAAAAAACAGCAAATAGATCCTACACCCAGCAGAAGAAGAGAGTTCATAAAGATTTGAGCAGAACTCAATGAAATAAAGACCAGAAGAACTGGGAAACAGATAAATAGAACCAGGAGTTGGTTCTTTGAAAGAATTAATAAGATAGATAAACCATTAGCCAACCTTATTAAAAAGAAGAGAGAGAAGACTCAAATTAATAAAATCATTAATGAGAAAGGAGAGATTACTACCAACACCAAGGAAATACAAACGATTTTAAAAACATATTATGAACAGCTATACGCCAATAAATTAGGCAATCTAGAAGAAATGGACGCATTCCTGGAAAGCCACAAATTACCAAAACTGGAACAGGAAGAAATAGAAAACCTGAACAGGCCAATAACCAGGGAGGAAATTGAAGAAGTCATCAAAAACCTCCCAAGACAAAAGTTCAGGGCCAGATGGCTTCCCAGGGGAATTCTATCAAACGTTTAAAGAAGAAACTAAACCTATTCTACTAAAGCTGTTTGGAAAGATAGAAAGAGATGGAATACTGCCAAAGCATTCTATGAGGCCAGCATCACCTTAATTCCAAAACCAGACAAAGACGCCACCAAAAAGGAGAATTACAGACCAATATCCCTGATGAACATGGATGCAAAAATTCTCAACAAGATACTAGCCAATAGGATCCAACAACACATTAAGAAAATTATTCACCATGACCAAGTAGGATTTGTCCCTGGGACACAATGCTGGTTCAACTCTCATAAAGCAATCAATGTGATTCATCATATCAGCAAGAGGAAAACCAAGAACCATGTGACCCTCTCATTAGATGCAGAGAAACCATTTGACAAAATACAGCATCCATTCCTGATCAAAACTCTTCAGAGTGTAGGGATAGAGGCAACATTCCTCAACATCTTAAAAGCCATATACAAAAAGCCCACAGCAAATATCATTCTCAATGGGGAAGCACTGGGAGCCTTTCCCCTAAGATCAGGAACAAGACAGGGATGTCCACTCTCACCACTGCTATTCAACATAGTACTGGAAGTCCTAGCCTCGACAATCAGACAACAAAAAGACATTAAAGACATTCAAATTGGCAAAGAAGAAGTCAAACTCTCCCTCTTCGCCAATGACATGATACTCTACATAGAAAACCCAAAAGCTCCACCCCAAGATTGCTAGAACTCATACAGCAATTTGGCAGTGTGGCAGGATACAAAATCAATGCCCAGAAGTCAGTGGCATTTCTATACACTAACAATGAGACTGAAGAAAGAAATTAAGGAGTCAATCCCATTTACAATTGCACCCAAAAGCATAAGATACCTAGGAATAAACCTAACCAAAGAGGTAAAGGATCTCTACCCTAAAAACTATAGAACACTTCTGAAAGGAATTGAGGAAGACACAAAGAGATGGAAAAATATTCCATGCTCATGGATTGGCAGAATTAATATTGGGAAAATGTCAATGTTACCCAGGGCAATTTACACATTTAATGCAATCCCTATAAAAATACCATGGACTTTCTTCAGAGAGTTGGAACAAATTATTTTAAGATTTGTGTGGAATCATAAAAGACCCCGAATAGCCAGGGAAATTTTAAAAAAGAAAACCATATCTGGGGGCATCACAATGCCAGATTTCAGGTTGTACTACAAAGCTGTGGTCATCAAGACAGTGTGGTACTGGCACAAAAACAGACACATAGATCAATGGAACAGAATAGAGAACCCAGAAATGGACCCTGAACTTAATGGTCAACTAATATTCGATAAAGGAGGAAAGACTATCCACTGGAAGAAAGACAGTCTCTTCAATAAATGGTGCTGGGAAAATTGGACATCCACATGCAGTAGAATGAAACTAGACCACTCTCTTGCACCATACACAAAGATAAACTCAAAATGGATGAAAGATCTAAATGTGACACAAGATTCCATCAAAATCCTAGAGGAGAACACAGGCAACACCCTTTTTGAACTCAGCCACAGTAACTTCTTGCAAGATACATCCACGAAGGCAAAAGAAACAAAAGCAAAAATGAACTATTGGGACTTCATCAAGATAAGAAGCTTTTGCACAGCAAAGGATACAGTCAACAAAACTCAAAGACAACCTACAGAATGGGAGAAGATATTTGCAAGTGATGTATCAGATAAAGGGCTAGTATCCAGGATCTATAAAGAACTTCTTAAACTCAACACCAAAGAAACAAACAATCCAATCATGAAATGGGCAAAAGACATGAAGAGAAATCTCACAGAGGAAGACGTAGACATGGCCAACACGCACATGAGAAAATGAAACAATGGGACACCTGCACCCTGATGTTTCTAGCAGCAATGTCCACAGTAGCCAAACTGGGGAAGGAGCCTCGGTGTCCATCGAAAGATGAATGGATAAAGAAGATGTGCTTCATGTATACAATGGAATATTACTCAGCCATTAGAAATGACAAATACCCACCATTTGCTTCAGTGTGGATGGAACTGGAGGGTATTATGCTGATCGAAGTAAGTCAATCAGAGAAGGACAAACATTGTATGTTCTCATTCATTTGGGGAATATAAATAATAGTGAAAGGGAATATAAGGGAAGGGAGAATTGCGTGGGAAATATCAGAAAGGGAGACAGAACCTAAAGACTCCTAACTCTGGGAAACGAACTAGGGGTGCTGGAAGGGGAGGAGGGCAGGGGGTGGGGGTGAATGGGTGACGGGCACTGAGGGGGCGCTTGACAGGATAAGCTCTGGGTGTTATTCTGTATGTTGGCAAATTGAACACCAATAAAAAAATAAATTTATTATAAAAAAAGACTTCTACACAAGCAAATTACAAAGAAAAAAAAAAAAGAAAGAAAAGAAAATGCCAGGCAGCAGTGATATTGCTGGTACTCCTCTGCAGACCTTAAGCTTGTCATCTGCAATGCAGGAGGCAGCCTGTCCTGGTGGGTATCCTTGGATCCCCACAAAGCTGTCACATCCTGCATGCTCTCCTGGCTGTGGTTGCCTGGGCCCCTGTGGAGACAATGAGTGTGTCATCATTTCATGATCCTAGGATCACTCTGCTCCTCTCCAGAGAAATGGGATCAAGCACAACCACCTCAATCACTGAGCTGTCATAGTTAGAGAGATGGGCTTGATGCCCTGTGCTGTTTATTGCTGCACAAAATCATGAGGAAGGGAGCAGAGTATGTGGGGTGGGGGTTTAGATTGGATTTTGTACTGCACATTTGCAGGTCATAAAATCATATTTTTAGAAAGTTTTTTCATGCAATTCTCATGGCTAATTCCTCTTTGTTATTCTATTTTCTGGTGAAATGTTATGCAATGACTGGTTAATTTGAACTTTTAAACTTATATCAAGGGTAATTACTAAAAGTTTGCCATTGGAATTAATAGGATTTTTGTTTTAATCAAATGGAATGACAGCATTTTGATATTAGGCCATCCTGGGCAGGGAGGCAATCTCTCCTGGGAGTCCTGTGCTGAGGTGAGAAGGACTCAGGCCCCCCTTATCACCTGGTTCCTCCCATCACAGAGACTGTCCCTAAGTTCTGAGGACTCTACATGCCCAGCCTACTCTACAGGCCACCACATATTGAGAGGAAGCGACCCAGGGTGGGAATTAGATAGCCTTGGTCTCATACTTTACCCAGCCTTTCCCTGGCAATGTGACTTGGAGGCTATTCATCTTCTCTGAGCCTGTCCCCTAGTCTGATGGACAGGCTGTATCATCCTCTTAAGTGCTTATAAGAACTTGGGAAACACATGGTAAAGCTCCAGTCTCTATGCTTGACAGAGGGTGGGTATGTGGTGTTCCCTTTTCCTCTTGTCAGACCACCTATTGTTTTTATGGAGCACCCAATGTGTGCACATCCTTTTGCACACCTGGCCCCTGCCCTCCAAGGACTTAAATTTCTTCTGCTTGCATGAAAAAGAATGTAGGGTGTTGCGGACCATAACCCACCTGCAGGAGTGATTCCTACCTGACAGGTGATGGTCTAAGTGTCTACATTAGTCTTTCTGATAATCTTTTTCTCATTTTATAAGTGAGGAAGTTTGGCATAGGAAGATTAAGTGACTCACTCAAGGCACCAAGGACAGAGTGGAAAAGTCAGGATTTGAACCCTGAGCCCCCCCTCCCTAAAGTACCTCTTTGTGGCTCTGGACATCAAAGCAGCTGGTCCAAATGAGTGTGCTGCTTATGACTATAGAAGGGAGGGTGTGGGTCTAGGTCACTTGGAAAGCCATCCTGAGAATGGATGAATAGGTAGATGGGCTGTGGGGAATGACTTGTAAAGGGGGATGAGCTGGGGGTAAGGTGGCAAAGGCTTTAGGTGGAGGGTGAGATGAGAGTGGAGGAGGCACAGCCTCCCCAAGTACATCTGCAGCAGGATGCTTTCCTCCAACACAGATGGTCTTTCTTCTGCAGTGAGTTTCCTGTATCATTCATTGGCTAAGTAAATATTCCTGAGCCTCATTCTGATAGAGGTGGCAGAGTTGGAGTTCAGTGAAGTCTCTTCCTGTCTGTGGAGGAGACAGACCTAGCAGATGGACACAGTATGCTGTGTTGGGAACTATGACACAGGGGAATGAAGATTTGAGGTACGGTTGGGGATAGGGTAGTGTCAGGGTACAAGATGAGGAGCAGCTTGAGATGTGTGCAGACTATAAGGGTTTTTGGTCTGTGTAGAGTAAAGAAAAGGTTAGGGGTCCCAACATTGTTGAAGGATAAGAGAGGGGTTAGAGAATGACACTTCTCATTTTCAAGACTTATTATAAAGTTACATTAATCAAGATAGTGTAATATTGGTGAAAGAATAGACAAATAGATTGACAGAAAAGACAGCCCAGAAATAGACCCACAGTCAACTGATAGTTGACAAAAAAGCAAAGGTAATACAACAAAGATAGACTTTTCAACAAATGGTGCTGAAATAATTGGATATCCACATGCAAAAACAATGAATCTAGATATGGATATTATACTTTTTAAAAAAATAAACTCAAAGTGGATCACAGACTTAAATGTAAAATGCAAAACTATTAAACTTCTAGAAGATAACACAGGAGAAAATCTAGATGACTTTGGATTTGGCTATTACTTTTTAGATACAACACTAAAAGTATGATTCATGAAAGCAAGAATAGATAACACGGACTTTATTAAAATTAAAAATTTCTGCTCTGCAAAAGACACTGTCAAAAGAATGAGAAGATAAGACACAGAAAAAAATAGAAAATATTTGCAAAAGACATATCTGATAAAGGACTATTCTCCAAAATATATAATAAACTCTTAAAACTCAGCAAGAAGAAAGCAAACAACCTGATTAAAAATGGGCCAAAGACTTGAAGGACGCTTCACCAAAGAAGATAAAGAAGATGGCAAATGGGCACATGAAAAGATCATTTGCATAATATGTCATCAGGGAAATACAAATTAAGACAACAGTGAGAAGCTACCACACACCTATTAGAATGACCGAAATCCAGAACACTGATGGCAGCGAATGCTGGGAAGGATGTGTAATAAGAACTCTCATTTGTTGCTGGTGGGAATGCAAAATGGTTCATAATTTGGAAAGCAATTTGGTGGCTTTTACAAAACGAAGCACAATCTTATCATACAAACAGGAATCACACTATTTGGTACGTACCCAAAGGGGCTGAAAATTTATATTCATACAAAAGCCTGCACATGAATGTTCATAGCAACTTACTTATAACTGACAAAGCTTGGAAGCAACCAAAATATCTTTCACTAAGTAAATGGATAAATAAACTGGTAATCCAGACAATGGAATATTATTCATCACTAAAGAGAAATGAGCTTCAAGTCATGAAGAGACATGGAGGAAACTTAAATGCATATTACCAAATGAAAGAAGCCAATCTGAAAAGACTATATACTATATGATTCTGATTATATGACATTTAGAAAAGGCAAACTATGGAGACAATATAAAGATCAGTGATTGTCAAGAGTTTAGGAGAGGGAGGAGGGGATAATAGGCAGAGCACAGAGGTTTCTTCAGGAAGTCTAAATATACTGTATGATACTACAATGGTGGATACATTACATAATAAATTGGGCCAAATCAATATAATATACAACACTAAGACCGAACCCTAATGTAACCTATCGACTTTGGGTGATCATGATGTGTCAGTATAAGTTTATCAATTGTGACAAATGTACCATTGTGGTGAGGGATGCTGATAATGGAGGAAATTATGAATTTGTAGGGGCAAAGGTTACATGGGAAACTTTTTTTTATCTTCTTTGCAAAATTGCTGTGAACCAAAAACTATTGTCAAAAATAAAACCTATTTTTTAAAAAAAGGGATTATAGAGGTAAAAACTAAAATGTCTGAGATGGAAAAATATGCTGAATGTGACTAATGATAGATTAATGCTGAAAAGACTAATGAATTTGAAGAAATAGCAATAGAAACTATCCAAAATGAAACACAAACAATGAACTATAGGAAACCTTCAAGTGGTCCAAAATATGTATAACTGGAATCCTCAAAAGAGGGTTAAGTGGTAAGGGCAGAAAAAATATTTCAAGGAACAATAGCTGAAAAATGTCCAAATTAGATGAAAACTATAAACCCACAAGAAGCTCTATGAATCTCAAACACAAGAAATATGAAGAAAACTACATCAAGGAGCATCAAAATCAGTTTTCTTGAAACCAGTGATTAAAAACATCACAAGGCAGCTGCAGCAAAAAGTCATGTTCTGTACAAAGGAACAAATATGAAAATGAAAGGAGACTTCTCATTGGAAACCATGGAAGACAGTGTAGTGACACTTATAAAATATTGAAACATAAATAACCTGTTAACCTAGAATTCTATGTGTGGTAAAATATCTTCCCAAATTAAGGTGAAATAAGGACTTTCTTAGACTGTCAAAGGATGTAAGGATTCATCACCTGAAGACCTGCACTATAAGACATGTTAAAGGAAGTCCTCCAGGCAGAGGAAAATGATTCCAGATGGAAATGTGGATCCACACAAAGGGATGAAGAAATCAGACCACATAAAGATGTGGGTACATACAAAATACTTTAAAAAATCTTTTAAAAGGAAAACTGGCTGTTCAAAAATGAGATATACAAAAATAACAGACTGGGAGACAAAAATAACAAAGAGACTGGGAGAAGGGACAAATAGAAATATACTGTTGTAAGGATATTATACTATGTAGGTTGTGCAATAAGTAATAGCTTTACTTACTTAAAGGTAGATAGTATAGTATAAATGTTAACACAACCGCACACACACACACACGCACACTCACACACACAAAGTTACAGACAATAAACCAAAATTGGAGATAAAAATGGAATTATTAAAAATATTCAATCCAAAGAAAATAAGGCAAAAAAAAGGGGGGGGGGAGAAAGAACAGATGGGATGACTGGAAAACAAATAGCAAGATTAAATGTAAATAATCTAAGTAATCAAAACTGATTGTTTTCTAGTGTCCTATGTGCCTCAGAGAAGGCCAAGGCATTCTAAGTCTTAACCCAAATCCATTGTATGTGGTCTAGGTTTTCCTTTCTGAAATATGTAGAAGCTGGTTTTCTTCTTGTGCTCTAAACTTCTATGGTAAAATGACCTGAGGTGGATTGGTCCTTGTCGGTTTTGCTGGATATTCCATAGACCTCTCAATATGGAGATTTGTGTCTTTCAGTTTTGAGATTCTCTTCTTTGTTTGATTCCCTCCATTCTGTTTTATATGTTCTTTTCTTCAGGAGTTTTATTATTTGGATATACATATTGTTTTAGGTCAGGTCCCCAAGAAGCAGACCTTGAGATGAGGGTTTATATGCTAGTGGTTCACTGAAGAAATGTTTCCAAGGGAAATTGACCAGGGTTTGGGGAGCAGACAGGGAAAGGGAAGCAGCCCAACAGGGAGCAGATGAGCCTTCAGGGGCACTAGAGGGACACTTTGGCAGTCCAGCAGAGACTCTGGAGTACAAGGTACCCTTCAGAACATCCCGACCTAAGGCAAGGGAGCTGGCCTTCCATTCTCTTGTGCTCCACTGACCCAGGGGCATTGGAGGATCTAGACTTCCAGCACTCTGGCCTCTGTGGATCCAAGTAAAGTGTCTCTGTAGTTGGCAAAAGCCCTGCAGTGATGAGGGAGGGGAGCAAATGTGGGAGGGTGTATCAGGGCAAACATCAACAGGGCTTGCTACATGGTTCCCTGGAAAGATTCTTTGATTTTCTTTTATTTTTCTGCCCTATTTTCTAGCTCTTTGCCTTTTTCTCTTCTTTCTGAGAGATGTCCTCAACTTTTTAGTCCATTACTTCTATACATTTTGAAATGTTTACGATCATATTTTTAATTTTCAAGAGCTTGTGTTTGTTTTTTGAATATTCTTTTTTCTCCCCCTGCTCACCCCCCCCCCCCGGGGTGCGTTTCATGCCCAGCATGGAGCCCAATAGGGGGCGTGAACTTATGACCCTGAGATCAAGAACTGAGCTGAGATCGAGTCAGACACAACCAACTGAGTTACCCAGGTGTCCTTTAATTTTTTTTACATAATAAAATTATTATGTTTAAATTCAATTAATTAACATATAGTGTATCATTCGTTTCAGAGGTAGAGTTCAATGATTCATCCATTGCATATAACACCCAGTGCTCCTTACATCACATGCCCTCCTTAATGCCCATTATCCAGTTACTCCATCACCCCACCCATCTCCCCTCTAGCCACCCTCAGTTTGTTTCCTGTAGTTAAGAGTCTCTTATGGTCTGTGTCCCTCTCTGATTTTGTCTTGTTTTATTTTTCCTTTCCTTTCCCTATGATCCTGTGTTTTGTTTCTTAATTTGCACATATGAGTGAAATCATGATAATTGTCTTTCTCTGATTGACATTTCACTCAGCATAATACCCTTTAGTTCCATTCATGTCATTGCAGATGGTAAGATTTCATTTTTGATGGCTGAAGAATATTCCATTATATATATAGTCCACATCTTCTTTATCCATTTATCTGTTGATGGACATCTGGGCTCTTTCCACAGTTTGGCTATTGTGGACATTGCTGCTATAATTTGAATATTTTTTTTATAGAGTACCCTTTCACATTTCATGGATATACTATTTTCTCTTATTTCTTAGAGGCTATTTATTAATGATAGTTTTATTGGAATTTCTCTTTATGTGTGAGATTCCTCTAAATGGCTCATTCTCTCTCTCTCATGATGGAGGCTTTCCTCAGACATCTGCTTCTCCTTGGCCTAAGGGCCAGGGCTCATGTGCTGCTTGGGAAAGGGTAGGTGGCTCTTGTAGAGCTGGGTTGCAGAGGTGCTCCTGTCATTATCTTTAGGTCCCTCCTCTAGGATTAATAGGTTTCCCTGGAGCTTGAATACCCTTCTCATCTCCTGCCTGAAGGAGGCCAAGAAAAGGAGACTGCAGGCCATTAGTTAACAGCTTGGTGTCTGGAATGGCACTCACAGCCCTACTGTGCTGTTCTGTTCTGCTCAAGAGTCTGTTTTATTGTCTTCAGAGAGCAAACCTCCCTCTGGGGGAGTGGGAGTGCTGGCTGGGGAAGGGCAACCTTTCCATGCAAGGCTGGTTGTGTAAGAGGGGATCTAGGGATCTAACTATTTCTCAGACAGCTTTTGGCCAGTTCTCCTTACTTTAGCCCCATTGTAGTATTTTATTATTCTGAGCTCCTGGTGCTGCCAGTCCCTGACCATTTTGAGAATTCTGCAGTGTGAATTGGGTTGGTTCTTTGCTTTCTGTACTGCTAGTTTATTATTTGCCTTTTTCCAGTTTACTTTACACCTTTTAAATTTTTGTTGGTATTGCATCTTCTCCTGTTCTGTGTCCTTGTGGATTTATACCCTTTAAAAGATTTCTTCACAGAGTTTTTTTTTTGTTGTTGTTGTTTGTTTGTTTTTTGTTTTTGGAGCTAGGGAGTGGATTTGGGAGGAAGTGAAATTAGATGTGCATGCTCAATTAATTGCCTTAAGTTTGAAGTCTTTCTGTCTCTTTATACTCCATGGGCTGCCTAGCCCCTGGGAGAGCAAGTGAGGCATGTGCCCTGTGTCTCTGGAGTGGCAGATTTCAACACACTGTTCTTCCTCTGTGAGCCAAGCAAATGTTGGCTGCAGACTGGTCCTACAGGGCACACAAGAGAGCACATGGCTGTGTGAGTGCTTTCTGAAAGTGTCTGTGGTTGACACAGTGGGGAGGGTGCTGGGGTGAGAGGATGCTCCAAGGAGGAATAGTTATGAGACTCCTGGAAAGTGCACTGTAGGAGGTCAAGGATCAAGTATACCCTGCCCTTGCAGAAACTTGCCCACCTTCATTAGTTGGTGTCATGCTTGTGATCATGGTTTTTCACTTATTTTTCACAATAACCCTGAGGTTGTTAATTCCCTTCTTACAATTATTCCCCTTTTACAATGAGAAAGCTCAGGCCCAACCAGGTGGGACAATGTGTGTTACAAGCTAGGAGGTGAGAAGTGCCAAACCCTAACCCCACATTCAGAGTCTTTGAAGCACCTTGGAAACAACTTAGAGGAAGAGACCACACAACAGCAGCTGCATGCAGGTAAAGCATGATTGAAACTGTAATAAGTTGTTCCATTGTCTATAGGATTTTAAACAATTTCCCCAACTCCCCTTGCACATCCCTATGGTCAGCATTTATTCTCTGGCAAAAGAAACACTCAGAGAGGAAATATTTTTTTAAAAGAAGTAGTCATTGCTGGGAGCCTGAAGGGTTCATTAAAAACAAGTCTTGGCTAAATGGCCTTCAGTTTCATTGAATAGATATGCTAAGCTGTAAGAATCAGTGCTTTTAAATAAAGTGCATTGTGAGTTCTGTAAAATATTTGACAACATTTCTAATTCTGTTGCTGTGAACAAAATAGGGCCTGAATGAGGGTCATTGCAATTAGAAGGACACAAAGAGGATGGAGCTCTCTGCCCTCAGCTGGAAAGATGAGCCCCTTCACCTTCAGATGCATTTTCTACACCACGGCTGTAGGCTGTTTGTGGTTCTAACAGTTCATTTTAATTAATGAATGAAATCATGGAGGGCTTACTTACATTGTGCAGATGAAGAAAAGCTGGGGGAGAGAGGTGTTATATTGGATGAGAGGTTCCAAGAAGTGTTGGAATGATGAATAAACCCAGAAAGTGGGGCTTAAAGGTACAATTAGAGGCCTGCTGCACCTCTATGGAAGCTAAGCCATGGCTGGTCACAGGGCTTGGACATAGGAGGATTTAAGTTTTCCCAGATGATTCATGGTGTTTTATAATCAGTCCTACTGCTTAGACTATAGACAGCCTCCTCAGGGTCTCAGAGGAGTTAATCCTCAGATCCCGGTGGCTCTTTCTTCTTTCACACTTACCAACTACTCACTTTCTCACCAGCCCACTCAAATGTGTCTTCATTGCCATCTACCCATCTATTGACATCAAACTGTCCACCCACTCACCCCTTATCTATCCAAATACCCATCTATCTTCCCAACCATTCATTCACTCATCCATCCATTCACCCATCCACCCATTTACCAACACATTTATCTTCCCATCATCCATCCATCCATCCATCCATCCATCCATCCATCTATCCATCCATCCTCCCAGATATGGCATCACCAAATTCCTATCTCAGGCATTGTAACAGGTTCTGAGGAACTAATAGATGGATTCAGTGCAGCTCCTACTTTTAAAGAGTTCATGATCAATTTATGGGTGGGGATGTGTGTGAATGGGAAAACAAAGAAAGAGTCAGAGAGGGCAGTATAGTGGGAGAAAATAAATATTTTTTTAAAAACTTTTTTATTTGGGGATCCCTGGGTGGCTCAGGGGTTTAGCACCTGCCTTCGGCCCAGGGCGAGATCCTAGAGGCCTGGGATCGAGTCCCACATCGGGGTCCCTGCATGGAGCCTGCTTCTTCCTCTGCCTGTGTCTCTGCCTGCCTCTCTCTCTCTCATGAATAAATAAATAAAATATTAAAAAATGTTAAAAAAACTTTTTTATTTTATTTAAATTCAATTAATTAACATGTAGTATATATAGTGCATATAGAGATAGAGTTCAGTGATTCATCGATTGCATATAACACCCAGTGTTCCTTATATCACATGCCCTCCTTAATGCCCATCACCCAGTTACTCCATCTCCCCACCCATCTCCCCTCTAGCCACCCTCAGTTTGTTTCCTGTAGTTAAGATTCTCTTATGGTCTGTGTCCCTCTCTGATTTTGTCTTGTTTTATTTTTCCTTTCCTTTCCCTATGATCCTGTGTTTCCTTTGGGGTAAATAGCCAGTAGTGCAATTGTTGGGTCATAGGGTAGCTCTATTTTCAACTTTTTGAGAAACCTCTCAAAATATCTGGAGTGGCTGCACAAGCTTGCATTCCCACCAGTAGTGTAACAGTGTTCCCCTTTCTCCATCTGTCATTTCTTGACTCATTAATTTTAGCTATTCTGACCAGTGTGAGGTGGTATCTCATTGTGGTTTTGATTTGTATTTCCCTGATAGCAAATGATGTTGAGCATTTTTTCATGTCTGTTAGCCATATGTATGTCTTCTTTGGAGAAATGTCTGTTCATGTCTTTTGCCTATTTCTTGATTGGATTATTTGTTTTTTGGGTGTTGAGTTTGATAAGTTCTTTATGGATCTTGGATACTAGCCCTTTATCTGCTAAGACATTTGCAAATATCTTCTCCCATTCTGTAGGTTGTCTTTTGGTTTTGCCAACTGTTTCCTTTGCTGTGCATAAGCCTAAGTCTTTTATCTTGATGAAGTCTCAATAGCTCAGTTTTGCTTTTGTTTCCCTTGCCTTTGGAGATGTGTCTAGCAAGAAGTTGCTGTGGCTGTTGTTGAAGAGGTTGCTATGTTCTCCTCTAGAATTTTGTTGGATTTAGGTCTCACATTTAGGTCTTTCATCCATTTTGAGTTTATTTTCATGTATGCTGTAAGAAAGTGGTCCAGTTTCATTCTTCTACACGTAGCTGTCCAATTTTCCCAGTACCATTTATTGAAGAGACTGTCCCCCCACCCCCATTGACTATTCCTTCTTGCTTTGTCAAATATGAGTTGACCATAGAGTTGAGGGTCCATTTCTGGGTTCTCTAATCTGTTGTGTTGATCTATTTGTCTGTTTTGGTGCCAGTACCACACTGTCTTGATGATTATAGCTTTGTAGTACAGCTCGATGTCTGGAATTGTGATGCCTCCAGCTTTGGTTTTCTCTTTCAATGTCTCTCTGGCTATTCAGAATCTTTTCTGGTTCCAAACAAATTTTAGGATTATTTGTTTTAGCTCTGTGATAAATGTTGGTATTTTGATAAAGATTGTCTTGCATGTGTAGATGGCTCTGTGTGGTAGAGACATTTTAACAATATTTGTTCTTTCAATCCATGATCATGGAATGTTTTTGAATTTCTTTTTTGTCTTCCTCAATTTCTTTCAAAGTGTTCTGTAGTTTTCAGAGTACAAATCCTTTATTTCTTTAATTAAGTTTATTCCTATGTATCTTATGTTTTTTGGTGGAATTGTAAATCATATTGATTCCTTAAAAGAAAAGGAATATTTGTATTTAAGGTTTTTGGAGTCAAGTGAAGGGCGGAAAAGGAAAAGCATTGGGGAGCTAAGCAGAAAGTGCCATGGCAAGATTAACATTTTAGGACCAATCTTTGGCAGTTCTGGGCAGGATGGATTACAGGGGAGAGATGAAAGGGTAAATGGTTGGCAGGTTGTTCTAACACTCTTGATGAAGGACATTGTGGCTCTAGGGCATTGAAGGAGGAAGATAAAGGAAGGCTTTGGGGTGAGATGCTTTGCTGGTGCAGTTTCAGGCTGGGGACTAGTATGTTTGATGTTTGATTTGGATGGATATTTTAAAGTATAGAAGTAGAGATCAGGCTGGGGCTCTGGGCAGCTTAGGGGCTCTGGAGGCCAAGACATTATTATTGCCTGGTAAATGGTTTTCTCTTATTCTGAAGGCCCAGTGCCCTCCAGTTCTTCCTCCTCCTATTATCCTTGCTTCCCCTGATCCACCTCTTCCATTTCTAGAATTATGAGAACTGACAACAGCTAGGGGTCAGGGGAGAATAAGTGAATTTCCTACTTCTAAATCACTGCAGGAGCATAGACCATTCTTTGCAGTTTCACCCTGACCGGCAACCATTTATCTGGATAATGCATTTATTTATTGTTGCTGGACCATTTTGCATTGAGATATATGTGCAAACTTAAAGTGCCAATGATTTGCTTGCAGTCATCAAAGGTAGGAAAAGAAAATGAAATCAGGCATATTAGATTATTTGGTACCGAATTCAATGTTTGCAGCCTCCCATTTTTCTCCGTCTCTTGCCTTTTCTACAAATCATTTTACATGACTTTTGCTGGAAATATTCATTGGTATCCAAATCTGTGGGCAAAATCCAGCCATGGTGATCATTCTTCTTGCAGAAGGCAGTGAGATGCCAAGGAGTGTGGCTGCACTGAGCAGCCTCCTGCCTCCATTCCTCACCGCCACTGCCATGGTCCAGAAGCAGGGGCACACACACCTGTATGCCTGTACACATGCACAGACAGTATGGACCAGCCACTGAATTGTGGTGGTGTATTAAAATAATGGGTCACTGATGGCTGGAGGAAATCAGCCTTGTTGTAAAGCAGCCTGGGCTTGGGGAAATCGTAAGGAAGGCTCTATATTCTTAGGAGAGATTCAGCGGTGACCACACCTCATCTGAGGTGTGTGAGGATTAGAGCTAGTGTGTGAACATGGGGCCATGTCCAGCACTGAGGCTCTCCTCTCCCATCTTCTTCCTGATGGTGGTATGAGCAGACCTTTGTGTCACTAATGTGTCTGAGAAGGTGATCACCATCCAGGCAACCTTACCAGCTGCCTCCTGAGCTCTCCTTCCTCTCTGTGGGGCCTCCCATCCCCTCTAGGCAGCTTCCTGCCCTCCTCTAAGTCCAGCCTCTCAGCCTTCTGATCCCTCCCCAGACCCCTCCTTGTACCCAGATGATGTCTCTTGTACCCTAGGCTCTATCCAGTCACAGCATCACATTACCACTAATCTTTTTTTTTTTTTTTTTTTAAGAAAACTGCTTCCAAAGCAAAGTGTACCTTGTGAGATGGAATGACATATAGGACAAGATATGGAATACATAGGTTCTAGCTGGCTTTGTCTCTACCTGGCTCTGCTGCTCCCTGCAAGGCCTTTTGTGGGTCTCAGCTTCCTTATCTGTTAAATGTGGTAATTCTTGTTTGCTTACTTCACCGGGTTTTATAAGAATCACACAAGACAGCAAATGTGAAAATACTCTAAGTTAGGAATTCTGTACAGCAGAGATTGAGCACAGGCCCCAGGAGTCCATGACTTCTGCTCTATTTGCTATGTGACTCCAGCAAGTTGCTTATGTCTCTCACTTTGGGGTCCCTCCTCTGTGACACTTCAGACGGCTGTTCTGATGAGAGTGGCAGTAACTGGTGACTGTGACCAGGTGCCACATGCTTTGCTCAGGCCTGCAACACATATACTGAGCCTTCATGACTGTGTGGATTGCTACTTACTTATTTTTTATTTTATTATTATTTTAAATATTTTGTTTAAATAAACAAAGAGAGAGGGAGAGAAGGAGAGAGGGAGAGATAGGGGCAGAGGGGAGAGAGAATCTACAGCTGACTGAGCTGAGCACAGAGCCTGATGTGGGGCTCCATCCCAGGACCCTGAGATCATGACCTGAGCCAAAACTGAGTTGGATGCTTAACTGATTGAGCCACCCAGGTGCCCCAGATTACTATTCATTTTTAAGAGAATGTTAAAATATGTGGAAGTTGGGTGATTGAGAAAATGTGATCACTTTGTGGATCAGGAAGAATTTAGAAAAGCTGGGATCTTGAGGGGAGAGGTCCTTTCTTCCACGTGAAATCTCTTGTCCTACTTTTGGGGGAAAATGAACAAAGAGCATGAGGGAGGTGGGAGAGATTCTCAGAACCAGCTTCCAGGAACCTGGTGCTTTGTGGGCTTGTGGCTTCTCCTTGATGCTTCCCTGTCTGCCCTCTGGACTCCCATGTCCTGAGAGTCTGGTGTGACCTGAGGGGCAGGTGGTCATGCAGAACCCTGCGGCCCCTCTTGCTCCTCCTGGGAGCCAAGCTCCATGAGTGTTCCCCCCATGACAACCAGGGCTGTGCTCAAGCAGTCCATCTGTCCCCTGTCACCCACCTCGGAGTCCCATGCCTCTCCTTCCCGGTTGCCTGCAGGAAGCTGGTCTAATGAGGTGCACTTGGCAGCCTGCGGGGGGGGGGGGGTGGGCAAAACTGCTCTGTCAGCATTTCCTTAGGTTCTAATAAATTCACAGAAAAACTCCCTGCAGAAAAAGCTTGGCATGGAGGCTCTCTGCTCAGAGAGGCATTTCCTCTTGAAGTTAGAGTGGGGAGCAGTTTCCAGGATTCCTTTTGGGAAAGGATGTGGAGGGGCCAAGGAAGGAAGAGGGCGGGAAAACCACTTGAAAATTTCAGGCTTGCCTCCCCAACCCTGCCCCTTCCCACCACTGCTCTCCTCTTTCCCTCCCTCCCACTTCCAGCATCTGTGGCTGCCCTGGTGTTAATGTTTAAAAACCTTGAAATGCCACCACCATACTCTTCCACCAGAGCAGAGCATGATATTTGTTGGTGCAAGGTGCTTCAGTTCCTGACATGGCACACCAGACGTGGGTGGTGTCAGGCACACATTGCCACTGGATTCTGGCAGAAAACTTTGGGGTTTCTCGAGTCACATGGACTTGGATTATGTTTCCAGATCGTCCTCTTAGTAGATCAGGGACATGGAGATTTTCACATCTGCATACACAAAAGTGCCCAGCACCCAGCTGGCACCCAGGAAAGACACAGTAGCACCCTGATTTGCCTGTACAGGGGGTACCTTCCCTTCACATTCCTTCTGTGCATATCAAGTCCGAGGTGATGTCAGAGGCACATATGGCCGGACACTGGGTGAGGATAGATGTTAGTCTGTATCCGCTGCGGTTGGGGAAGAGCTGAGTTCCCTTCTGTCTGGAGCAGAAGTGTCTGGGTTTCTAAAGGGAGAAGGAGGGCCTGGGGGCTTAAACAGAGTTAGGCAAGGGAAATATTATGGAAAGCAGGTGAGAGGGTTGGTCAGTGTTGATGCTGTGCCTGCTAACTGGTATTTACTCAGTTAGATGTGGACTACCATCCTCCCACGGAATTGGGACAAGAGGCATGGTCCTCATGATGACTACATTAAAAAAAAAAAGATTTTATTTTTTTTATTCATGAGAGACAGAGAGAGAGACATAGGTAGAGAGAGAAGCAGGTGCCCTGCAGGGAACCTGATGCAGGACTCCATCCCAGGACCCTGGGATCACACCCTACGCTGAAGGCAGACACTCAACCATTGATGACTACATTTTAAAGGACTGGCCCCTGAGTCCTTCAGAGAGCTACTCTTGAGGGGTAGGACATACATCTCAATAGAAGGATGGGTAGAGGAAGGAATTACAGTTGTAAGGTTTCTAGAGGAACTGCTTTATTTCTGTTGTGCCCAAGATCGCGAATCCGAGAAACCACCAAGGAGCCGACACCGATGCAAACACACGAGGGTTTATTTACAAGCTGGAGCTTGGGTCCAAGTGTACCCGACATAGTGGAGCAGGGACTCGGACCTCGAGGTGGGTTACAGCTAGTTTTAAGGGCTGGTCTAGGGGACCCCCAGAAGGGCTGGACAATTCCCCAAGTTCTGTTTACATTTTGATATGGGGCCTTCAGGAGCATTGAGCTCTGTTCTCATTCTAATAGGGGCTTCCTGCCCTTGGCTTGGGCTCTGTTCTCATTCTAATATGGGGCTTTCTAGGATGTCAAGCTGTAAGCTGTTTTCTTCCTGTAACTGAAGTAAGGTCAAGTTCAGCTCTTATTCACAGGGGGCTGGGAAGGCTGTACTTGTGCTATCGCTGAACTTAAAGTGGAATGGCCTTCATTTTCTCGGCCTCCACAATTTCGGGGACTCAGGGGCCTCTGGTCAGGTGTTGGCTGAAGCAAATGGTGAATTCTCTGGGCTACCTTAGCTTTCTTCAGCAGGCATTTGGAGGGGTTTGGGGTCCCAGGGATGTGGCCTCAGGCTGCTAGAAGCTGTGTCACAGTTTGTTCATGTCTCTTAGGGTGTGTGTGGGTGGGTGGAGTGTAGGAGCCTGAGGTTGAGGCCTAGGGGAAGGGGGCTTGAGGGGCCTGACCAGGTTTGATCATGACTGAGTGCCATTGCCAGCAGGAAGGCCAGAGCTGTTATTCTTCCTATATCATACAGGAGCAGGCTGAGGCTGAGAGAGACCTGCATGGTGTCATGTGAGTAACCTGCTGGGCCTGTCCGTGCCAGGTTTACCCCACTGGATGGAAATGGGTATGGTGATTCCATCTGACACTCAAAGGAAGGGGAAGTGAGCCTTTGTCCCATATGGCACAGAGCTGCTCAGAACAAGGCCCCAGGCCTCCTGTTCTCTGAGTGCTGAGAAGGGCCCTTTGCTATCTTGTTCATTCTCTGGGTAGGTTTGTTTTCCTCGAAATGGGTGGAAGGCAGTGAAGTGGCTCCTCTTCTTCACAGGAAGGTGGCTGTTGCTCACAGAGGCCTCCTCCTGCAAGCCTTGGGTGTGGGGAACCCCAAGATCGCTGGCCAGTGTGGGAGGGGCAGGGCATTTCACATCCTGTACTGGGTGTTCCCCTCATAGGTTGGATCAGGGGCACATGCTAGAAGTCTCCCATTGTCCATCTCAGCCTCCTAAGGGCTGGGCTATGCTGCTCTCTGCGTGGCCTGGCCTGCCCCACTTCACCAGTGAGCTGATCTCCGTGGAGCTGACCTGAAGCACCCTCAAGGCAGTCCTGGGCCTCATTTTGGATGAAGAGTGTGGGCTGCACATGGTGACAGCATGCAGGGTGCGGGGTGGGAGGGTCTCCCCTACTCTTTGGCAGCCAGCTCTGTGTGGTGGGTCCTGCTATGGCTAGGCCTTTGGCGTGAGCCTTCTGGAACCTCTGTGATAGCGTGGGATATAGGGTCCTCCTTATGTCTGAGTATTCCTCTGTGTCCTATTCTCAGTCTGAAAAGCTGTTCTCAACAACCCAATCATGAAATGGGCAAAAGACACAAACAGAAATCTCACAGAGGAAGACATAGACATGGCCAACATGCACATGAGAAAATGCTCCGCATCACTTGCCATCAGGGAAATACAAATCCAAACCACAATGAGATTCCACCTCACACCAGTGAGAATGGGGAAAATTAACAAGGCAGGAAACCACAAATGTTGGAGAGGATGTGGAGAAAGGGGAACCCTCTTGCACTGTTGGTGGGAATGTGAACTGGTGCAGCCACTCTGGAAAACTGTGTGGAGGTTCCTCAAAGAGTTAAAAATAGACCTGCCCTATGACCCAGCAATTGCACTGCTGGGGATTTACCCCAAAGATTCAGATGCAATGAAATGCCGGGACACCTGCACCCCGATGTTTCTAGCAGCAATGTCCACAATAGCCAAACTGTGGAAGGAGCCTCTGTGTCCATCGAAAGATGAATGGATAAAGAAGATGTGGTTTATGTATACAATGGAATATTCCTCAGCCATTAGAAACGACAAATACCCACCATTTGCTTCAACGTGGATGGACCTGGAGGGTATTATGCTGAGTGAAATAAGTCAATCGGAGAAGGACAAACATTGTATGGTCTCATTCATTTGGGGAATATAAAAAATAGTGAAAGGGAATAAAGGGGAAAGGAGAAAAAATGAGTGGGAAATATCAGTGAGGGTGACAGAACATGAGAGACTCCTAACTCTGGGAAACGAACAAGGGGTGGTAGAAAGGGAGGTGGGCCGGGGGTGGGGGTGACTGGGTGGCGGGCACTGAAGTGGGCACTTGACGGGATGAGCACTGGGTGTTATTCTATATGTTGACAAATTGAACACTAATAAAAAATAAATTTATATATATATATATATAAAGCTGTTCTCCTTAGCTCTGTTCATGTTACAGCAGCACCAAACAGCTGAGGCATCTAGAGTAGGATCAGACATGTATACTGGTGGGAGGCTGACCCTGATGGGAGGGGTCGGGACAGCAAGCTGAAGGGGTGGCAGCAGGCACATGTGAGTGCTGGGGGATATAGAGGCTGTGCCCTGGGATACAGATGCTGTGTCCTGAAGGGGCCAATTCAGAGGGGAAGAGTGGAGTCCATCCACATGAGGTAGATGCTACAGAGCAGAGAGTGGCTGGGGGATCAGGACAGAGGAGTCAGTTCTGGGGGAAGGGGCCTCACTGGCTGGACTAGGCTAAAGTGGCCTCAGGCTGCCACCAGTCCATAGCCCAAGGTCAGGTTCTTAAAGCTGACCAGATTGGAGGGAGATTAAGAACATCATGTCTCATTAACAGGAGAGCCCAACTGGATCAGGAAGCAGGTGGCTTAGGATGCTGGATTTTCTGATTAATGGAAGTGCCTGAAACTGTCTCATACTCTTCTTGTTAGAGGTGTATCTCTGATCCCTTCCCTGTTCTAGGTCCACTGATGGGATACTCCTGGGACTCCAAGGACTATCTGAATGAACTAAGTGCCCACTTTTTGGGCCTGTGGACACAGGAGGACAAGGTGGCATCCACTCATGCCCAGGACCTTGATTAGGATTTTATCACTTACTACATTTTCTGGATCATTAGTCCCTGGGGAGCTGATTTCCCAGGGTAGAGGGAGGGTGACCTGCATTTGTTATTTTTCCTTTCTTCCAGGTGCTGGGGTGAACCATTGCCAGGTGTCCCAGGCCTTGTCCTTGAGCCCATGCTCTGAGGGGTAGGCTCCCAGCCTCCCAGGATGACCAAGTTCTCATGGGTAAGAAAGTAGCCATGCCAAGTGGGCTGTCCACAGGACGTGCTCACACCAGGATGGGACTCTCCCTATCCTAGGCTTTACTTAAGTTCATAAAGGGGTGTGATGTCTGCATCAGAACCTCCTGTGGCACTGTTTAAAACACAGACCCAGGGACCCATCCTAGACCTGTTGAACAGCACCTCCTTATACCCAGGAGCCTGCATGAAATCAGGTGGCCCTCAGGCTTGGGGGCTGGGATTAGCAGGTGGGTGGCAGGCTTCTTCTAGGTCCTGAGTCTGATTCTGGCCTCGGTATGGGCAGTGTGGCCCCTGGGCCTCACTCAGCACATAGAGGGATCCCTTTCTGGGGTACTGGGGGTGCATTCAGAAGTTGGGGAAGCAGTATCTTGCCTGCAATGTTTCTCCAGCAGGGTTCTGGTTGCTCCTAGGTCTGTCCAGATGTGCATCAGCCTGTCTGTTTTTGTTTCTTTCTATATTTCTTAAAACATCATTCCTTTAAAGAAGAAGCCTTTACACATCTGGGTCCTTATTATTGTTTTTTTCCCCCTAGGATTCAGGAAGTCAACCCCATCTTCCTTTCCTAAATTGCAGTATCCTGGGGACCATTAGCCCATAACTGGATCAGACAGGGGGCCCAGTGTCTGCACATGGCTGGCTGGAGAGACAGTTTCCCGGGGCCCCCCTGAGAGGATCACTTTTTGCATCCTAAATTCCTTTTTCTCATTCCAGGGACAAGGGCACACCTTTAGGCCCTGTTCCATGCTGACTGACCTTCCACTTTCCTTTCTCTCATCCTCAGTGGCTCCAGGTGTGGAATGCAAGTCAGGCTGTACTTGCTGTTGGGTTGGGGAATGGGGTCACCCTGAGGCTGCCCGCTGGGAGCTCAGCTTGCCCTCTGGCCTCCAAGGCTTACAGTCCTAGGACCTATGTTCCCTTCCAGAAGGGACTTTAGGATGAAGGGTATGGCCTGGCATCAGATTAAGCAGCAGACCTGGCCTCATTTTCCTTGGCCATTGGCAGGAAGTGGACCAAATTTTGTGGGAGGGGCATGGCCAGCAGCCCCCTGTTGCTGGCAGAGGTATCCTCATTGCCCAGGTGAGATACCTTCATGCACCTGGCTGAGTGAGACACACCACCAGGGTGGGGGCTGAAGCTTGCTGACTCCTCCCCTCAGTCACTGGTCACCTCTGCTTTCCTGCTCAAACTTGGGATGACAAAGTTGAGGGGGACTCCCTCCCTCTGCCCCTAGATATCACTGTCTAGTCAGAAACTGGCTTCCTCCTCCCCACCTCTTCTTGGTAGAAAGGCTTTGTATTTGGGCTGCAATCTTCTTATGGGATCTGCCACTTGGGTCCTCCCCTCTCTGGCCCAGCCTAGAAGGAAGTGGGCAGTGAGGTGGAAAGAGCACGGTGCTTGGGACAGAGCTGATGTAGATTTGAACCCAACTTGTAGCTGTCATTCCCCAGGACAAGAAGTTTGCCTGTTTTTCTCACTTGAGTGTCCCCTGCTTCTAGACCACAAGGTGGACTTGCTAAATCTGTGAACAGGCACATGAATGGTGTTGGTACCCAAGACTATACTGGTAAGAAACAAAAAACCTGCCAGCACCTCCTCCCCAGACTTCCACCCAGCTAGCTCTGCCTCACTCTGTATTTGTGTATTGATATTTTGACTTTTGGGACCTAAATCCAGGCAGACAGATGCCTCCTGGGCCAGGCGCTCAGGAACTGTGTTGGGGGGCTCCTTTCCACCTCATTGCTTGAAAGTCCCTCCTGCAGTAGCTGGCCTGAAGGCATTCCTTCTCTCACGGAGTCTGGCACAGCTTACTCCCTGATCTCAGGAGCCCCCTTGGGGCAGTGGTGGCATCAGCCTCAGCAGCAGGCAGCACACAGTGCGCAGCAGCTGGACCCATGCACCGTGCAACGGGAAAGCCCAGTGAATGCCAGGTGTGGACCTCACTGCTGACATACCCTTTTGCATTGCCTGTGTCCCTGGTCTTGTCAGTGTCCACTCTTGGTGCTCTGCCCCCCCCCACCCCACCCCCTCACTCCTAAGCTCTTTCTGCTCTCCACTCCGGATCTTTATCTTCCGGAAGCTGTGAGTTTGGGGCACACACACTCCACTTCTATCAGAAACCCCTTCCATGGATGCTCACTTGAGTCAAGACAGTGGCACTAGGGGTTCAGACCTAGGCTACAGACACAGCTTTTCATTCCTGAAAACAGGAGTGGACAATCTTGTTTCTTCCAGCTTCTTCTAGAAGCAGTCGGCATTCCTTGGCTCGAGCCCACATCACTCCAGTGTCTGCTTTTGACTTCACAGAGCCTCTCCTGCATTTGACTCTCCTGCCTCCTTCCTATAAGGATCCTTGTGATTCTACTTAAAGCTTATCTGGATGATCCCGGAAAGTGTTCCCATCTCAAGGGACTCAATTTAACTACATCTCTAGTCTCTTTTGTCAAAAAAGGTGACATTCACAGTTCCAGGGATCAGGACATGGACACCTTGGTAGGGGATTATTCAGTCTGCCTCAACAACTTAATTTTCAAAATGCATTGTGCCGAGACAGTGGGGTAGAAAGAATTCTGTAGCTGGGATTCCGACAGACTGGCTACAATTGTGGCTCTCCTACGTGGGTGGCCTGGGACAAGATTTACCTCTCTGGGCCCCAGCTCACTGTGCTGTATCTCAGAGCTCCTAACCCACTTCAGCACAGGCACTGGCTTTGCACATTCTTGGTGACTTGAAATCAAACAACTGAGTGTCTGCATTAGAGGATGGAAAAAAAAATAAAGGTTGGGTTGAGGCATCAGAAAATGAGGTATCAAATGGTGTCTGAACCTTTATTTCTCAGCCAAGGGTCAGTCACTGTTAATTTATCCTGGTATTGATTCCAGAAGTCTGAAGACTGAGCTCTTTTGCTCCCCACTATTTAAAAATATTTGCTCAGCAGTGCCAAGTGACTTGCCATTTGCTGCAGGTTGGGCTCCAGGAGGCAGGAAGGTTTCCCCAGGCTAATTTGAGGTGCAGATTAGTTTAGGAGGTGATGGGTCAGCACCAGAGAAAGGAGGTGCAGGACATAGGCTGGGGCAGAGGGCCCAGCTGAACTACACTGACTCAGCTGGCCCCACAGAGAGCTGGGGTGACTATCAGAGGCAATGGAGTTGGCACAAGGGGGTGGGAGCAGGTCTGTGTGCCAGTGTGTCCAACAGTTATGGATGTGGCCATCTGGGGAAGGGGTGTGGCCCTAACAGTCCTTAAGGGTTGCACTTTCAGTGGCTGGGGGGTGAAGCCTTCATTCCTGAAGGAGGAGCCAAGTGGCATATCATTGCACATGGAACCACCTGCTTTTCCTTTCCTTCTTGCCTCCACACTTTTTTTTTAATAAATTAATTTTTATTGGTGTTCAATTTACCAACATACAGAATAACACCCAGTGCTCATCCCGTCAAGTGTCCCCTCAGTGCCCGTCACCCATTCACCCCCACCCCCCCGCCCTCCTCCCCTTCCACCACCCCTAGTTCGTTTCCCAGGGTTAGGAGTCTTCATGTTCTGTGTCCCTTTCTGATATTTCCTACCCATTTCTTCTCCCTTCCCTTATATTCCCTTTCACTATTATTCATATTCCCCAAATGAATGAGACCATACACTGTTTGTCCTTCTCCGATTGACTTACTTCACTCAGCATAATACCCTCCAGTTCCATCCACGTTGAAGCAAATGGTGGGTATTTGTCGTTTCTAATGGCTGAGGAATATTCCATTGTATACATAAACCACATCTTCTTTATCCATTCATCTTTCGATAGACACCAAAGATCCTTCCACAGTTTGGCTATTGTGGACATTGCTGCTAGAAACATCGGGGTGCAGGTGTCCCGGCGTTTCATTGCATCTGAATCTTTGGGGTAAATCCCTAACATTGCTATTGCTGGGTCGTAGGGCAGGTCTATTTTTAACTCTTTGAGGAACCTCCACACAGTTTTCCAGAGTGGCTGCACCAGTTCACATTCCCACCAACAGTGTAAGAGGGTTCCCCTTTCTCCGCATCCTCTCCAACATTTGTGGTTTCCTGCCTTGTTAATTTTCCCCATTCTCACTGGTGTGAGGTGAGATCTCATTGTGGTTTTGATTTGTATTTCCCTGATGGCAAGCCTCCACACCGTTTTATGAGGTGGGCCCCATTCCTGGAATATATTTCCCTTCTGTCCAGTTCCATTAGCTCCCTAGATAACTTCTATCTGGTGTGCTCAGCTCAGGGGCCTGCCTCCATGGGCCTCCCACATCCACACACCTGAAGCTGTTGCTCTTGCTTCTGAAGCTCTTGTCAAATTGCAAGAGTATTTGCTTATGGGTCTATGTTATGGTCTGGATATTTGTGTCCCCCCACCCCCTGCAAACTCACCCCCAAAGGTGATAGTATGTAGTAGATGAGCCCCTGGGAGGTCCTTAGGTCATGAGGGTGGAGTACTAAAGAGTGGGGTTAGAGCTCATATAAAAGACCCCGTAAAGCTCCCTAACTCCTTTTCACCATGTGAGGATGGATATTAGCACTCTGGCCCAGAAGAGGTCCTCACCTGAACATGCACCCTGACCTTCAGCCTCCAGAACTGTGAGCAATACATTTCTGCTCTTTATAAGCCACTGGTCTGTGGTATTTTATTCTAGCAGCCCAAACATACAAAACAGTCTATCTCCCCACCAGCCTGGTTGCTGGAGGGCAGCTACCGTGCCCTATATATCGTTGAATCAGGCCCTACAGAGTATGTAGTTCATTTATATTACATGATCTTCTGAGTACAGAGGGTTTCAATGACTAGAAATTTCCTAGGACACAAGACTTTTCAAGCTTCCAGACAGGAACACTAACCTAATCTTCTGGACAGAGTGGCAAACGTAGGGTTTAATTATATTGTGTTGGGATGGTAACCCAGGAAGCCTAATAAAATGCCATGTGGAGTGGAATCACAGGCAGAACTTGCTCTGTGAGCAATTTTAACTATCATGGGGAGGTGATAATACAGAACGAGGGTGGGGGTTTCTGGAGCCGGCATGCGTGACACCCAGCCTGGGGATCCCATTTATAGATCTAATGGTGATGGTTTGGATGGTGATGGATTACTTCTCTGCCTACAACCTCAGGAATTGCTTGGAGGTAGGAGAGAGGAATACCTCCAACAAAAAAGGACAACTTTTTCCTTGGAATGTGCTTCTTAACGTTCATCCTAAGGTGAGTTTCTGGTCCAGGGAGGGTAGACATCCTGATAGCAAGGGGAGCTCAGGGCAGGATGTGAAGCAAGATAACCTGGGAGTGTTGTTACCATGCAGATTCCCAGGCCCTGCCCAGACCTGCTGAACTGGGGCCTCTAGGTGAAGAGATTGGCATTCAGAACATTCCCAGGGGTCTCTGAGGCCACTGGCTCAGCATGGTCTGCAGGATGACATTTGGGATCTCCTGCCAGGACAGGTGAATGTCCCAGCAGATTGATCTTGGAAACAATATGACATCAATGAGCTTGGACCTCACCCCTCCAGCTAGTGACCTTGCTGACTGAAAGTGTTTCTTAAATTTGTTTTCTTTTTCTTAACTGAGCTCATAGTGCAAATAAAGTCTTGCATTCTGATTTTAGTTCAATACTAAATCAGAAACATTTTCTCACATCATTACAACAGCTTTTGTAGCCATTTTTCATAGATGCCTAATATCCCATCAATTTATTACTTAATCACTTCCCACGTTTGGGTTATCTTGCTGTGATGAGAAGGCCTGATGGGCATCTCTGTGTGTAAATCTTTGTCTGTATCTCTGATTATGTAGATTATGTTGAAGCAGTATCTGTGGGTTATTACAAAGGCTCTTGATACAAGTCACAAAATTGCTTCTCTGGAAGCTTATGCTAATTCATTTTCCTGCCCTGTGAGTTAATATTTGACCTCAAAGGATGCTATGAGTCCTTGCTCAGTTATAAAATGACCCTCCAAATTAAATTGGGGCAGAAAGAACAAGGGCAGCCCATTACTCCATAAAGCAAAGCTGCCGGGGACTTCCAGCCTCTATTAATGGGGCATGTGGTCTGTTGGAATAGGAGGAATACAGCTCACCTTTAGGCAGATTAGGTGGGTTATATTTGCCTGTTAAGCCTGGTATTTTTAATAGATTTCATTTTAAAAGATCCATTGCCAACCTAATGTCAGAGATTTTATGTAGGAATAGCTTTTAGATTTTGATATGCTTCTGCTCAGTTACTTAGAGGAGTTATTATTTTAATCTTTCTTTTTAAATGTTGCATTTCCATGCCCCTCCCCAAGTCAAGGTCCAGCCATGGAACCCAGTCCTGATGTCACCCCAGCGCCCATGCAGGCCCCAGGATGCTGTGACACACCCACTCACACCCACCCTGGAGGGCCCGGCCTGAATGCCTCCGGGAGCAGGGTGGGAGTTGAGTAGGGAGGAAACATGCTAGCAGCGTGGGCCCACCATACCCCTCCCTCCCATGCCCAGGACAGACTTAGCCCACTAGCTCTGCTTGTCTATTGGACCTGGGTACCTCCTCAAATGCTTTTTCAGCTCAGCCCCAGGGAGTCATGCCCATCAAATAAATTTCAATTTATTTTGCACAGAAAAATGAAACTCCTTTTCCATCTCCATTTAACCCCTGCCAGTCACTGTACCCAGCACAGGGCATGGACACTGTGCGTTCTCCTCCGCTTATCCACGTGCCTGGCAGGATGACTGTCAGGGGAGTTTGAGTGGCCTCAGGGTGATGTTCAGGTGCTGTGATCCCCTCAGGGCCATTCAGCTCCCACCTTCCCACCTCACCACTGGCCTCCTCTCATGCTGGAGGCTGCCCTCCCTTGCCACCGGAACTTCCAGGCTCAGCCAGAGCTGCTTTTCTGTGTCCTCTGTCCTTGCCTGCCTGTAGTGGGGCAGTTTTGCTACTGGTTCCTGTTAGGAATCACTTTCCAAGGGTGAATTTAGGAAGTGGGTGGGAGCAGAAGCTTTGAGAATATGGAGGTAGAGGCAGTGGCCCACACCTTCTCCCAGCTCCTGTCTGCCCTTCCCTCACATCTGTCTTATCTGGGGACCTAAGCCCTTAGCAACAAGTCAGACACTGACTGATGGGCTTCGGGGGACCCAGTGGTCACTCAGGAAAGTCTCCCAGCGTCCTCATTGCCAAGGCCTTCTCCCCACGTGAATGGTGAGCTCCTGCAGTGTGGGGACCATACCTGGCAATGCTGCTTCTCCTGCGGTGCTGACTCCTTTTAAGTGCATAAATGGTCATGCTAACGATCCTCATTCACCAAGTAGTGATGGAGAGCCTCCTCTGAGCAGGCACTGTTCTAGAGCTTGGCACCCCTGAACCCATGAACCCGCCTTCTTGGTGGGGGAGGTATTAAAGAGTAAATGCAAAGGGCTTCATACTTTATACAGTGAGGTGGAAGTGGTTACTGTCTATGACAAAGATGAAGTTGAACAGAGTACATGGGCTGGCAGCACCAAGCGTAATTTCACAGAAGGTGACCCAGGCAAGCCTCAAAGAACAGGTGGCATTTGGGCAAATACTTGAAACGGGGGGGGGTGTTGGCCATGTGGACACCTATGGAAAGAATGTTCTGGGGAGAGGGAACTGCAAGTACAGAGGCCCCAGGGCAAGTGTGACGCAAAGTGAGGTTGTGGGCCGAGTGGCTAGAGGGTCAGATGTTGGAGAGAGCTGGGGCCAGATCCCTTGGGCCCGCCAACATTCCCGGGGGCCGCGCTCCCCCTCCAAGTGAGGCAGCAGCCTTGCTGGGGTTGTGGAAACAGACTGTGGAAGGCCGGTTGGAAGAACCGTGCAGCCACCCAGCAGGGGCTGACGGCAGGTGAGACGGGAGTGTTAGCTGCGAAGGGGCAAGCGGTGACCTATGCCGGCTGCGGCTTGGAGCTGGAGCTGGCAGAGTTCCCAGGACACAGAGTCGGAGAGGAAGAGGGTCAAAGATCCTGCCAGGGTTTTGACCTGCTCAGTCAGAATCCTGTGCTGCCGTTAGCAGATGTGGCAACGGCTGTGGGTAGCACGGTTGGGGGCAGGAGGTGGGACACGCAGGACTAGATGCCCACAGATGCCCAGGAAGCCTGCATACCAGACGCAGCAGGTGGAGGGCAGGCTGTAAAGGCCCCGTGTCGTGTCGTGTCAGCGCAGCAGGACAGCCATCAGCAAGCAATGAGTGAGGGCAGCAGAGGCATTGCGACATCTGGGGACTGGTGGGCAGGTGAGAGCGGCCCTTTGCTGTGTGGAAGGGAGCACTGTGGGGGAGCCTTGGGGACTCACAGAAGCTCCATGCCATGGTAGAAACTAATGGAGGGCTAAAGCAATCTAATACAGGCTGTGCTGTTCACGGTTCAGCTCCTTTAGGAATGAAGGTGTGGGTCATCTGCCAGGTAGAGACATGATCAGCTGAGGGGCTGGCCCACGGCAGGGCAAACAGGCATGGGTAGAGGGAAAAGAAAGTTGTGAAGGCAGACTAGGGCTGTCACAGCTGGGTACGAGTTCTCTGCTTTATTATGCATAAGTTTATATATATTTACCCATTTCTTGGCTTTCCCTACACTCGTCACTGATACAACATCTCAAATGCAGATTGTGGCTGAGCTGGAAATGGGATGAACATTCTCCAGAGACAGATCTGTGCCTTACAGGCCTTTGTCCCTTTGGTTTTTTTGTTTGTTTGTTTGTTTTGTTTTTGTTTTTGGTATATTTTTTTATTGGAGTTCGATTTGCCAACATATAGCATACCACCTAGTGCTCATCCCGTAAAGTGCCCCCCTCAGTGCCCATCACCCAGTCACCCCATCTCCCCACTCACCTCCCTTTCCACCACCCCTTGTTCATTTCCCAGTTAGGAGTCTCTCATGTTCTGCCACCCTCACTGATATTTCCCACTCATTTTCTCTCCTTTCCACTTTATTCCCTTTCACTATTTTTTATATTCCCCAAATGAATGAGACCATACAATGTTTGTCCTTCTCCGATTGACTTACTTCACTCAGCATAATACCCTCCAGTTCCATCCACGTTGAAGCAAATGGTGGGTGTTTGTCATTTCTAATGGCTGAGTAATATTCCATTGTATACATAGACCACATCTTCTTTATCCATTCATCTTTCGAGGGACACCGAGGCTCCTTCCACAGTTTGGCTATGCAGTGAAATGGCAGGACACCTGCACACCAATGTTTATAGCAGCAATTTCCACAATGTCCCTTCGTTTTTTGAAAAGGGATTTCAATTCCATGAGGGACTGTTGCCTGCGGTGGGATTCAGGTACACCACTGCTTCCCTTGCTGTTGGAGACTGTTGGCTGTGCCTGTGGGCTCTCCGTCACCTACTACATTCTGCTCTGCATCGCTGGAGATGAGGCATCTGGAGCTACATGTCCCAGAGCCTCCTTCCTCTTGGTCTGAGTAGAGGCAGCTGAAGAGAGGCGCCAGGTGAGATTTGAGCAGAAACATATTCCTCCCTGGTGGCAGGCGATGACAGCTTAGGAGGGTCAGCTGCTTGGTGCTGTGGGCTGCCAAGATAATTTCTGATGGGATCCTTGCTCCCCAGATATCCAGCAGATATCTGAAGAAACAGTACAACTTTCAGGAGACTTTCATGGGTGCAGTATTTTGGGTAGTTGCATATTTGAGATCGCCTATTGCTCAACTTGGCTTAGCCTAAATTTTTTAGGTCATAATTTATTTCCCACAAATGTTGAATATATTCCTCTGTGGTCTTATGGAATCTAGTAGTGCTGAGAGAAATATGAAGGCAACCTGTTTTCCTTCTTTGTAAGGAATTATAATTACTATTATTTTTGCCTGGATGTCTAAAGAACTTCTTCTCTATCCTTGAGAAAGCTTGCTGGATATCCTTTAGTGTTGATTTGCCTATGTCATTTTCTTCTGGAATATGTTGTGTCCTTTTACTCATATACAACTTTTCCTTTTATTTTCAAAAGTATTTCCTTCTCATTTACCTTGGAATATATATATATATATATATATTTAAATATTTACTTACTGGGGCACCTGGGTGGCTCTGTGGTTGACTGCGTGCCTTTGGCTCAGGTTGTGATCCCTGGTCCTGGGATTGAGTCCCACATCAGGCTCCCGGTGGGGAGCCTGCTTCTCCCTCTGCCTATGTCTCTGTCTTTTCTGTGTCTCTCATGAATAAATAAATAAAACCTTAAAAAAATATTTACTTATTTATTTTAGAGATACAGAGAAAGAGTGAGAGAGAGTGGAAGGAAGGGGCAGAGGAAGAGAGAGAATCCTTAAGAGAATCCTGCTGAGCACAGAGACTCATGCAGGGCTTGATCTCAGGACCCCAGATCATGAATTGCGCTGAAATCCAGAGTTGGATGGTTAACTGATTGAGCCACTCAGATGCTTCTTATTTACCTTCGAATATTTTAATTTCCATTTGGTAGGTTCCTTATTTTAGGGATACCGATTATCTATTAGTTGAACACTGGTTTGTTCTTTGTGTCCACTGACTTTTAAAAATTACTTTAATCGACTTGCCTTTTCATTCTGCATTCATTTTGAATATGTTCAGTATTTCTGATGTAGGAAAGATGTTAGGGTTTAAAGCCAATGGCCAAGAAAGAATTCTTGAGACGTCTTTTGGTGCAAAAAAAGCTTATTAAAGCTCTGGGACCAGACCCTGGATAGAAAGAGCTGCACTGGGGTCATGAGGAGTGACCCATTATATACTTTCAAGTTGGGAGGGAGTGATTAGGGAGAGCACAAGCCTTCCAGGTATTTTCTTGAGGGGGCTAGCTATTGTTGGAGAAGGTGATTTGTTATTGTTTAGTAAACCCTCACACATGAGACCCTACAGATGTATATTGTGGGTCCTATGCTGGAGGGTTGATGGTCAACATCTGTCTTGGGAAGGGGGATAGATAAAAGAAGTTTCCAAAAGAATTTTTATATGTAAAGTAGACTTATAGGATCCTGAGTTTGGGCTAGCATTGCCTTTTGCCTTTAGCAAAGTATTAACACCAAGGCCCCTGAGTCTCTAGAGGAAGGTCACGTTTCCTGTTTCAAGGACTTGTCAGTGGGCTGTAGATAGTAAGGATATTTATTAATTTCTCTTCTGCCTTTGTTTCCCACATCATTTCCTCTTTGCCAGAAATACGATGATCCAACCTGTCTTTCTTTTGCTATTTCTAATTTATTTATTAGTTCTGAAAGGCACTCTGTTTCTTTGCCTCTTTAATCTTCCCTTGTTATGCTATTATACTATTTTAATCACTTTAAAAATCTGTAAATCCTCAGTAGTGTATGAGCCCTTCTATATTCATTATCTCTTATAATTCTTAGGATGGTTTTGAAGAGTAGGTATTATCTTTTTTTAATCTTTATTTTATATTTTTTTAAGATTTTATTTATTTATTCACGAGAGACTTAGAGAGAGGCAGAGACATAGGCAGAGGGAGAAGCAGGCTCCATGCAGGGAGCCCGATGTGGGATTCAATCCCGGGGCTCCAGGATCACGACCGGAGCCAAAGGCAGACGCCCAATTGCTGAGCCACCCAGCGGTCCCAGGTATTATCTTTCTTCCCCAACATTTTATTACACATACTTTCATATATAGAAAAGATGATGGGATTTCAGTGACCCTCCACTTATTCACCACCCAAATCCCATCAGCATCAAGGTTTCTCCACTGTTCTTTCTTTCCCTCCATCAGTTTTTCTTATCTTGATGCATTTCAAGTTGCAGACCTCAGCACACTTTCCCCAAATATCTCAGCAAACATCTACTTTTGAGGTCTTTGTCAGTTTTTTTTTTTTTTTTTTTAACATGCAGCAGTCTTGGGGTATTTCCTACTGTTTCTTGTCTCTCCCCACACCCCTGAGTGGATTTTTCATCTTTTTTTTTTTTTGGCTTATATTTTTTCCATTTATTTATTCATTTCTTTGCTATCATATTTTCCATAGCTGCTATATTCTATCTTTTCATTTGAATATATTTAGCTCAATGAAGACTTCCTCTTCTTTTCAATATGGTGTGGGAAATTTCTCCTTGTCTTGACCTTGTCTTATTTGAGACGTTTCGTTCTCTCCCTTCAGAGCTTCAGTTGAAGGGCTGAGTATATTGTGCTTTTCAGTTTCCTGTGCCAGGATCTCGTGGTGGGTGGTGATGGAGGTGGGGTACTGAGCTGTGGTTCATTGAGACTGTAGACCTATTTGTCCTTGCCTCTGCCCTGCAATTGTTGCAGGCTCTCTTCGTCTGGGTGAATGCATATCTTAAGTATATCTTAACCCGGAGGGAGGCTTTCCCTTCAGCTCAGAGCTGCGCTGCCAGGATCATGGGCAGAACTCTTTTCTGGTAATCTTTGCCTTTCCTAGGAGCTCCAGGCAAAGCCCCAGAGTAGGACCTGCCCTCTGCTCTCTGGGCTTCCTCCCAGCTTCCTCCATCTCCTCTGAGTACCTTCTCTTCTCTTGTCTGCTGTGCTAGCAGCATGTTTATTTATTGAAGAAAATCAGTCCTTGGTGAAACCAGACTTTCCCCTGTTTGCTTCCAGATTGCTGAGCAGACCTGCCCCCAGTATCTTCTCCTGGCTCTGGGGAGGGGTGCCAGAGTATTCCAGAGGGGCACTCACTGTAGCACTCAGCACCCCTGCATCTCTTCTCGACCTGTCCCTGCCTCCCCCACTCCCCATGGTGTGATTGTTACTTTCTTACAGGGAAGGAACCATGGGAGCTGTGCCAACATGGTTATTCCAGCTCATGTCCCTTTTCTCCCTTTTCACCATTACTTTCTGCAATTTATGCCAAAGACATCTCAAATTCATAATAAATTAAACCACATCTTATTCACTTAATCGCTATTAGATGTGACACAAGCTGCAGTAAGTGAGGCTGGGGTGGCTGTGAGGCTCATTGCCCTCTGCCTGTTCTAGCACCTTAGGACTCTCAGTGTGGGCCAGAGGGTCCACTTTCCACGTCATTTGCAGAGGCAGGGTACAGAGAGCCACCTCTGAGCCCCTGACATAACAGCAGCCAAACAAGGGGCCCTCTGCACCTGTTCTGAGAGACAGTGCTTCCTGGGTCCACTCAGCATGCTGCTTCAGGTGACAAGCATGGTGAGTTTACAAGGGGACCTGCCAGAGAAAGAAGAGCAGAAGAGAGAGAGCATTGTTTGTCTTCAGCTCAGATGTGAGCCTCTCAGTCAGGGAGAGACTCATGGAAGACAACAGACAAGCAAACTTAGAGAAAAATGCTCACAGGACAGGACCCTGAATTTCTCAGAAGACAAAATCTCATTTTGCCATGTCTGAGGAAGTACCTGACCATGAGATGCCACTAGAACGGCCATGACAATGATGAGTGACCAGGGTAGGTGATACATACTGTCCCTGGTGGCAGGACTGTAGCCCAGCTCTGCCTTTGAAGGCCAGATGAGGGAGCCCTAATAAAAACAAGCTCAGAACCATAACCCAGAAATTCTGTGAGATATTCTCCCCAGGTGCAACATGGCTGTTAGCTAGAGCACTGTTTACAGTACTGAAGAATTGCAATGCTCACCACGAAGGAATTCGCTAAATAAATCATGTTATATTCACATGCACATATTCTAACAGCAATTACAACAAATGAGCTAGATTCATATGAATCAACTGCAAGAAAGCTTAAAGCTACAATAGAATATGATGAGTGAAGAAACATGTTTCAGAATTATAAATTCATCATGACTTTATGTAAATAATAAAAACAAACAAAGCATTGCTATCCTGTCTTTTCGGATACATAGAGCAAAATATGGCACTCAGGATGGTAAGAACACATACCGACTTCAGATAGGGTTCATCTGTCAGGCCAAGGAGAAGGGATGGGATGGGGCAGGGGTACAGAGCAGACTCAACAGTAGCTATATTATTTTATTTCCTTAGAAATTTCTAGGCTGTTATGGAAATATTAGCATCTGTTAATTCTAAGTAGAGTGTGCATAGGCAGTTATAGTTCTCTTTGTAATTTTTTATATTCTTGAAGTATTTAATTATACATTTCTCCATTTCAGTGAAAAGGCCCTGGAGGACACCTAGGTGGCTCAGTGGTTGAGCATCTGCCTTTGGCTCAGAGTATGACCCTGGGGATCACACTCAGAGGATCCTGGGATCAAGTTCCGCATCAAGGTCCCCGTAGGGAGCCTGCCTTTCCTTCTGCCTATGTCTCTGCCCCCCCCCCCTCTCTCTGTGTGTGTCTCTCATGAATAAATAAATAAAATCTTTATGAAAAAAGAAAAAAGAAAAGGCCTTGAAGTCTTCCATGTAGCAGAGGGGAAGGTGGTAATGCACATTTACCAAATGGTAGAACTGGTCACTGAGTCACTGAGTGGCTGTGTGGCCTCTGCTCACTCTCATGTGAGCCCATGAGCCCAACCCATGCTTCCCTGGCCTGGCCCAGCAGACCTGGTGTTGAATACCAACCTCTGTGCTTTGGAGACAAAATATAACATGAAGACAGTTTGGGATAAAAAAAAAAAAAAAGAATACTAGCTTTATTGTTTTGCTGGGCAAAGAAGGCTGCAGCTGGCTAAGGCCTTCAAAAAACTGCAAGCCCATTGGAGGAAGGGGCGGCAGGGGAGGAGGTTTATAGGGAAACACAGGACCTAGCCAGTTTCAACAGGAATTGATTATTTGCAGCCAACCTCCTTTGAGATGTCTTTAGGGGGGTACCAGTTCCAAAAAACAGAAGGCTAAGGATGGAGGACAGGAGGTTTGTGGATGAGGGAGAAGGGTTACTTTAAAATCTGGCTTTGCTGAAGCATCAGTGTGGCTATTTTGATTTTTGTTCGTTTTTGTTTTTAAGCGGTTTCAGAACAACAGCTGTCCAAATTGTCTTGTTTGAGTTGTCGAGCAGAGCAGTGAGTTGATCTCTCACTGCCTGTCTCCCAGGGCAGGGATGATGCTCCTCTGTATTGCCTGCCAGGGTCATTTTGGGAGCTGGCTTAAGGGTCCGTGCCATCCTTGCATACCTGTTGAGTGGACAGGCCCTGAGCCGCAAGATGTGGGGCGGGGTTCTGCAAAGGGATGACCCTTCCTCTGGGGCCCCAGCTCACCCACAGAGCCTAGCCACAGAGGGCTTGACCAGGGGAGGGGTGGGCACCAGCCCAGAGATGGGGGCCAGGGAGGAGAGTCTACTGCTCTGTGCCCAGGCCTCTGAGATACACCTTGAAAGGGAGGAGCGGTCCCAGGACAGGGAGTCCTCCTCTCCCCACCCTGCCTCAGGGATGCGGGAGCAAAGCTTGAAAATGCTTCAAAGTGCCTGCCCTGGCTTAGATTAATGATAGGAGGCTAACGGTAGGAACAACCATCACAACCACCACCACACATCCTTGGAAATTTGGATGCAAATGTTCATAACTGTAAGGTGCCTGGTGCCTTTTTCATCAGGTAGCTGATTTTGTCAACTAGCCAATGAATCTTTAAAGAATGGGTGCCTTTGCATGAAGAGTACAGGGAAAATATTGGTGTCTCACCCTAGACCCTGTGGGGAGGGGTGCTGGCAAGTATTTGGACAAGGCCAACTCTGGGTGGCTGGGAAAGCCCACTTCTCTTGGCCCTGTTTGTATTTATGGGTTCTGATTTTTCTTTTTAAAGATTTTATTTATGTATTTGAGAGAGAGAAAGAGCATGGGAAAGCATGAGTAGGGGAGAAGGAGAAGCAGGCTCCCCTTGGAGCAAGGAGCCTGACATGGAGCTCCATCCCAGGACCCTGGGGTCATGACCTGAGCCCAAGGCAGTCCCTAACTGATTGAGCCATCCAAGAGCCCCTATGGCTTCTGGTTTTTGAAATAAATAGTCATGAGTCTTATTGACCATGAGTTTTTCATCAGTTCATGAATTGATAAACTAGTAATCTTTTTCATGTTGATTTTTTGCTAGACCCTGTGCTGAGAAGGCAGAATCACAGGGTTCCCTGCCCTCACAAAGCCCCTTCCCTCTGTGTGTGAACCCTGCTAGTGCATGGACATCCGAGCTGAGGGCTGGATGGAGATGGGATGGGGGATTCCGATCAGATTCAGAAGCAGCCTGTGTCTGAAATCCAGGGAGCTTGGAAGTACCTAGCACATTTAGGAAACTGTAGGCTTTAGGAGTATGTGCATGTGTGTAATGAACATGCTGCTTATGAGCACGTGTGCACAGGCTTGCATGTATGAGTGTGAGTGTGTTCAGGAGGGGTAGGGAGACAGAAGATGAGGGTGGAGGGAGCAGGGAACAGGGAGCAGGGAGCAGGGAGAAGAGCTTGAGGGATATTTGAGTCCCAGACAAGGAGACTGGCCTTGCCCCCTGTGAATGGGGGGGGGGGGGGTCAGTGAGCATCTAAGCTGGTCAGGAAGGCCAGGTCAGACTATGAGGACAGGAGACGACCGTGGCAAGGGAGGGTGTGGACCTTGAATGAGTCAGGCCCCGCATTGGTCCTTCAGATGGGAGTGTTGCAGGCTGCACCCAGGCAGGGCTGTGCAGGTTGAGACTCACTGTCAGACTCGCCTGGACCAGGGCAGCCTAGGCTGTCTGGTTTCTGGCGACCAGGGATACCTGCGGTGAGGGATACTCATGTTTCTAGCCTTAGTGAGGCCATTCTCTTTAGAAAGCTCAGCTTCTGAAAGTACTGCATGGTAAGAATCAACACCCATGAAGGTGAGCTGAGAAGCTGACCCGTGCCTGCCGAAATCCAAACACACTCCTCCAGCACAGAATTCAATGAAGGAAGGGATTCTTACTCAAAGAAGTCATTGGATTTTGAGAATAGAAATTGAAATCTGGGCCTAAGTGTAGATAATTACTTTAGCTTGTATATATGACACAATTTGCATTTACTTTTTTTTTTTACACAGATAATGCTAATTGGTTTCTTTGGCAATATTTTCATCTTACTCTTCATATTTGGGCACCATCACAGTCCACAAAATGCTTGGGCAGCACCAGTAGAGCCATGAAAACATCAGCTAGGACTCTGACTCAGTTTCTACTCCTGCCGTTTGACCTTAGACAAGCCTCTTTACCCTTCTCAGCCTCGGTTTTCCTATTGATAAAACAATGGGGTTGCACTAGGTCATTTTTAATGTATAGCCTAGTTATAACCTTCAAAGATGCAATGTGCCATGTGCACAAAGCAGCCACATATGTGTGGGACGTTATCTGCTTTTGGCCATAGAATTGACATAGTAAACAAAAACAGAAACAGAAAAGTTCTCTGTTTTTAAAAGAAATTTGTTGTCAAATCCAACATTATTCACTTCTTGTTTTTCCACTCTGCCTATATCTTCAATACTATGCATGTTCTGCTTTATAACAAAAGCCCAGAGACATGAAATGGATTAGCTCTTGGGAAATTGGGGGGTGAGTCTATTTTTCTATTGGTTACAAAAGTCACATATTCTAATAGGGAAAATTTTACAAGGACAGATAAAATCTGAAGAAGAAAACTAAAATTGCCTATAACATTACTGCCCAGAGGACAGTGTTAATATTTTATGAACTTCCTTTTAAACTTTTCTTAGCATATAAATTGGAATATAGACATTTAAAATTGTAGAAAACTACAAATATAACAAACGTCCACCATATAGAATATCTATATCCACCATATAGAATCAACAAATGTCAATGCCAATGTCGATATAGATCACATTTGTCATGTCTTTTTACCTTTTAAAGAATTACAACATAGCATATAGTTGGACTCTGCTTAACCCCCTACCCCAGGCCAGTTCCAACAACAATTGTGATTCTTTGTTGTATCTTGAAAGATACTAATAACGTATCTTTCCAGTCTGTGTTTTGGGGGTTTGTGTATTATACACTAGTATCCATGAGTAATTTAGGATATTGATTTCTGTGCTTTGAAAATGTGTATAAAATATGCCAAAAATTTTATTTTTCAACTTTTTGTCATCAACATTACATTTTTGAGAAATATTGATTTTGATATACAGAGGTCTAGTTTTTATTTAAGCATGAATAGCATTTTATTGAATGAATATTCTGTTTTATTTAACCATTCTGTGAATGGTGAACATTTGAGTTTATATGTTTAACAGGATATACAGTATATTATATAGGTTCTTACAGTATACTTTTCTCAAAAAATAGTTCGTAATGAAAATTCCCTTGTATAATTGACAAGTCTTAAAAAATCATTTTTGAATATTGATTATTACTCCATTTTATTGTGCAGCAAAGTTTATTTAACTGTTAATTGTGTGGTCTAGTATTGTTCAGGAGAATCACTGAGCCATCCAATACTGTGGACTCACATGAATAAATCTGAGTCTAAGGAAATGTGTGGCATCTAAGGGATTCAGGCCGACTTATGATTGATTTCCAGCATTGCCTCTTACAAGCTGAGTGAACTTAGCAAATTCCTTAACTTCTGGGAGCCTCCCAATCGCCACCGGGATCATGGGGACCATAGTGATATCCTCAGCTCCTAGGTCTGCAGGGAGTATTGCATGCATAGAAGGTGCTCAGTGCAGAGCCAGGCATATCATCTGCCAACACTGCTCATTATACGTAAGGTTATAATTGAGAGCTGTTGAGAATTAAGTTTGCTCTCTCAGACTAGTGTTCTCCAGGGATACTTGAGGTTACATTTACAGGTGCATTGTTTTGGGGTTATACGTGTAGTGTATATTTTGGGTATTTTGGGTCAAAAGCTTTATTTTTCTTTAATGATTTTATTTATTTGAGAGAGAGAGAGAGAGAGAGAATGTGAGAGAGGGAGAGCATGAGCAGGGGGAGGGGCAAAGGGAGAAGCAGACTCCCCTTGGAGCAGGGAGCCTGACTTGGGGCTCCATACCAGGACCCTGGGATCATGACCTGAGCCGAAGGCAGCTGCTTAACCACCTTAGCCACCCAGGCACCCCGATCCAAAGTTTTTAAACTGCAAGGTGCATAAGTATTTCTAAGGGGTCTCATTAAGATGTGGATTCTGATCAGTATATGTGGGGCACCCAAAATCCTGCTTTTATAAGTAGCTTCGTGGTGAAGTTGACACTGTTGGTCTGATTAGCAGTAAGGACCCTGTTCCTGAGCTCTCACTGTTGCCTCATACACTGCATACCTCTGGTAGAGGATCAGGCCTGTGTGGGCTTGTCTTTGCCCTGATATGGCCTCCAGATCATCACTGCTCCATCTTGTGTGCAGGTTCCCTTACTCAAAAGCACTACCCTCTGCCTCTGCTCCTTCTAACTCACGAGCCTTAGATTATGTTTACCACCTCCTGACATGCTCCTAGGAGATTTCAGGTTGTAGGTTCTGGCTCCTCCAAAAGCTGACCATGGTGTCATGAGCCCTGGGAGGACCACCTCCTCATTTCCTGAAGCCAGCCCTCTGTTTTCCCTGACTGGCTTCAGAGCTCTCCATCTTCACAGGTGGTACATGTGCTCTTCCTCTATAGAGAGTGCTGAGCTTCTGCTGATCTTCCAGCTGCCAGCCCCTCCGGCCCCCTGCCTTCCTGGGGCTCCTCCATTACTTGTGCCTTGCTGCCACTGCCACAGTCATCTGGATAGAATCTTCCTCCAGAGCAGGGAGGCTGCTCATCTAGTATGGGGCTGCTGGGAACAGCTCAAGAAATCAAATGTCCACTGTGCAGCATGGATCCAGACAATCTAATGACCTCCTGTCTCAGCGAGGCTGTCACACTTCCAGATGTCCTTGCCCATATCCTTGTCACTTCCCTCTGTTTCTTGGGACTGTATTCATCTTCCATCCCCTTTGTGTTCAGTGGATGACATAGCCTCTTTCTTCACTGTGTTAATTGAGAACACTAGGAGCTCTTCATCACCTTCTAGCCCATCCACCCACCAATTCTCCATGACCACACTCAGCCTCATTTCTGCACCTTTCTGAGAGGATGAGACTCCCTATCTCCACTCAAGGCCACATTTTCTTGTGTCTTGGTCCCAGCCAGACCCCTGATGTTTGTGAGTATATATTTAACATTTATCCACTCCACGTTCACACCTTCACCCCCATTATGAGCTACAGAAGATCAGGAATTGATTTTTTTATTTAAGACTTATTCTTAGTCAAGAATTTTTTATTCTTATCCTATGCTCAGGTGGCCTTCAATAAATGTTTGTTTGGTGAGTGAGTACTATTGATTTTCAAATCTATATTCCATTCTTCTTGCTGGCTTGTGTACTAGTTGGCATCCCTGGGATGTGCCACAAGCAATCCAGACCCAAACTGATCCCAAGCTGAAGCCATTGTCTTCTTTCATAAATTGCTATAAGCCCAGTGTCCCCCATTGTCCATTGTCCAGTCTAGAAATTGAGAGTTATCATAAACTCTGTATGACTGAATATGCTTTCTCCCATGCAATTCCATTTCATGTCCCACAAATGTCCACCCTGTTTCTTCTCCTAGGATTCAGTGATGGGATCCAGGCAGTACTAGTCTGGCTGATGATGGTTCCTGACTCCTGGCTTGTGGAGTCAAGACAGGGCACCAGTGATTCTGTTCAGGCCACAGGGCCTTGGGAAAAGTCAGGGTCAGGTGACTACTCCACCCCTACATCCCAGTTTGTATTGAGAAATAGATAAAGAGGGACACCTGGGTGGCTCAGTGATTGAGCATCTGCCTTTGGCTCGGGTCATGGTCCCAGGGTCCTGGAGTCGAGTCCCACATCGGACTCCTGCAGGAACCCTGCTTCTCTCTCTCTGCCTGTGTCTCTGCCTCTCTCTCTGTGTCTCTCATGAATAAGTAAAATACTAAAAAAAATAAATAGATAAAGATGATAGGTGGATTCCACCTCCATCCTGGTATCCAGGTCTCCTCAGAGCCAGCAATATTTTGGCAAGCAATTCCAAGCTTGCTCTGTAATTTATAGTGGAAGTATAATCTATTCTAGATACCTTTGCAAAGTAGCAAACAATAATTCTGCCAATTAACAGAAAATAATGATCACCAAGATATTCTACAAAAGCTATCTACAAAAGGACCTACCATGTTCAAATGATATATCAAGAGTGGAAGCCATAAATAATGTAGTCTTTAGGGCAAAGGAGTCTCCCTACTCATCCATAATACCAGATTTCTCTTGATTTATGATAGGGTTATGCCTTTTTTCCTCCCAAAGATTTATTTATATATTTTAGAGAGAGAGAGAGCCCACAGAGGGAAGGGCAGAGAAAGGAGAGAGAGTCTTAAGCAGACTCTGAGTGTGGAGGCCAATGCAGGGCTCTATCCCACAACTCTGAGATCATGACTTGAGCTGAAACCAAGAGTTGGATGCTTAATTGAATACACCACCCGGCACCTGGATAGGATTATGTCTTGATAAACCCATTGTAAGTTGAAAATGCATTTAATATAACTAACCTACCAAATATCATAGCTTAGCTTCTCCCATCTTAAATGTGTTCAGAACATTAAATTAGTCTACAGTTGGGCTAAATCATCTAACACAAATTCTATTTTATCATTAAGTGTTGACTATCTCATGTAATTTGTTGAATACTGTACTGAAAGTGAAAACCAGGATGGTTGTATGGGTAGAATGGTTGTCAGTGTGCAGGTTGTTTGCCCTTGTGATCCTGTGGCTGACTGGGAACTGCAGCTTGCTGTTGAGAGGATACTGCCACATAATAATAGCCCAGGAAAAGATCAAAATTCAAAATTCAAAGCACAGTTTCTCCTGAATTTCTATTACATTCAAACCATCCTAAGGTAAAAAAATTATAGGTCGAAGCATCATAAGTTGGGGACTCTTTGTACTTAATAGTCCAATGCTCTAAGGCAGACAAACAAATAAAGTCACTCTCTCAAAACTTAAATCCAATATGAGAAGCAGTTGGCAAGAAAATCCCAGGCTCCAGTCCTGGACCATTATCATAAGGAACTTTAGAAATATGAAAAATAATATATTTTTGACCAAATTGGGAAGCTCATTTCCCAAATTTAGTGAAGATCAAATAAAGCCACTAATAGTACCATTAATCAAGTCCAGAAAATTGAGGGGGTTTGGGGAACTGGCACTCTCAGGCTTCAGAGCATTCACACATGATTTTAAGGGAAAAGGCTGTAAATAAATGATCAAGGTTGATGGTATCTCAAGGCAAAGGCATTTGCTTTTATTTATTTTTTTTAAAAGATTTTATTTATTTATTCATAGACACACAGAGAGAGAGAGAGAGAGAGAGAGAGGCAGAGACACAGGCAGAGGGAGAGGGAGAGGGAGAAGTAGGCTCCATGCAGGGAGCCCGACGCGAGACTCGATCCCGGGTCTCCAGGATCACACCCCGGGCTGCAGGTGGCGCCAAACCGCTGTGCCACCGGGGCTGCCCTGCTTTTATTTTTTAAGTGTTCTCTTATTGTTGCTCCATGATCTGAGACTCTGCACCAGAGCCCTTTTTGTGTCTGATCTAGGAACACAGTGAATCAAGGAATCTTGCTCCAGCCGGTGAACCATTCCTGTGTTCCCCAAGGAGTGCACTGTGTTCAGAGTCTAATGCATGGAGCTCTCTTTCTGCCGCTTGGCTTCCCCAAAGTCCAAGCAGGAAATGAAGGGGATGGGAGCTTTCAAAGATTTCTGGGTCAGCTGCAAGTGCTTTGATTTGGCAAGGCCAGGAGGGCACTGCCTGAGGTCATGCACCCTTAACTCAAGCTTGAACTCAAGCCTTGGTACCAATTCCAATTGTAGGGGCACAGGGTTGCAATGTCGCGATGGCTGCCAGTGGTGGTGGGGAAGCAATCAGGATGTCAGTCATTAAGCCTGGCCAGTGAGAGGCTTTGGACAGTAATGTAGGCCACTCTGATTCTTTCTTCGGGCAATTCTCTGCCTTTGCAGCCACATCTCCCTTAGCAAGGGAATGGGGATGCCTTTTACTTAGGAACTAGACCACTTTGTTCTATTGCCTACTCCCTCTCTCTGCTTCTGCTTTATCCTTATTATGAGCCCCATAAAGCAACACAGCCCAAAAGGACTTAAATACAGTTTGAACTCAGACTTATTTTTCAGGTCTTGGTTGAATGCCACCATCTCTGGGCTACCTTCATGGCCTGCCTCACCCAGGTTAGGTGCTCTGGTGATAGGCTGGGTGGGCATCATACACCTACCCTTCTGTAAGATTTTGTGTGCCAACCTTGCAATTGCTTGTTGAATCCTTTGTCTCTCCTACTAAACCACAGGTCCTGTGGGGACAATGACCCACTTCTAGACACATGACCAGGGGCAGGGCCCTTGATCGCAGTCCCTCAGGCCAGGCCAGGCTACTTGGAGTTATGCTGCTTACATGGGGCCCAGGGAGCTCTTTTGGCCACATGAATATAGAGGACTTTAGGATCAACAGCTGGTTAGTAGCACTGGGAAATCAAGTTCCAGGACCCTTGGGGAGAGGTGTGACTCTTAAATACGGAAGGGAGGAAGTTCAGTTATTATCCTTGGTCTCCGGGGATGCCCTGGGTTGAAAGGGCTCATCCTGGTGGAAGAGAGTGCTGAGATGTTTGAGCTGCACCTGGATCACAGGCTGACTAGAGCAGACTGAACAGTGTGCTTCCCATGGTCTCATGACCCATCACTAAATTACTGTTCAAGGTTGCTCAAGATGGGGCTCTACCTCTGTTCTGGTCTATTGATTTATTTGCCTGCCTTTATGACAATACCATATCGTCTTAATATTACTGTAGTTTACAATGTCTTGAAATTAGAGAATGTTGGTCCTCTGGTTTTGACCTTTTCAAAGTTGTTTTGAATATTCTAGGTCCACTGCATCTATGACTGAATTTTGTAATCAGTTTGCCCATATGTAAAAAAAAACTTCTGTTGGGATTTTGATTGGGATTGTGTCAGATCAATTTGGAGAGAATTGATGTCTTGACTATATTGAGGTTTTTGATCCATGAACATGACATATGTCTCCTTTAATTTCTCTCAATAGTATTTCATAATTCCAAATCTTCTTGTCAGATGTGTCCCCAAGTGTTTCATATTTTTTGATGTTGTGACATTTCTTAAAAATTCAATTTATGATTTTTTATTCCTAGTATATAGAAATACAATTGGGATCTTTGGTACATTCCTCATGTGACCTGCAAACTTGTTAAACTCATTTTTAAGTTCTGGTAATTAAAATTTCATTGAATTTTCTATATAGAAAATCATGTGACTAGAGATAGTTTTACTTCTTCCTATTCAACTATTCTTTCTTCTTTTGCCTTATCATACTGACTTGAACCTCCAATGCAAAGGTGATTGAGGTGGTTAGTAGACATCCTTGTCTTGCTTCTGATTCAGAGGGAATGTGTTCAGTTGTTTATCATTGAGTATGATTTTCTTGTAGGTTTTTTGTGGAAGCTCTTTAGTAGGTAAAAGAAACTCACTTTCTGTTCGTATGTTGCTGAGAGGTTTTTTACTTTTTCATCAGGAATGGCTGTTGAATTTTTCTCAAATGCCTTTTCTGCATCTATTGGGATAAACACTGTTTTTCTGTTTTAATTTGTTAACATGGAATTTACATTGGTTGGTTTTTGAATGCTATACCAATCTTGTAATCCTGGGATAAACCCCACTTAGTCAAGAAGTACTCTTTTTTTAAAATACATTATTGGATTTCATTTACTGAAGTTTTGCAAAGAATGTTTACATCCATATTTACAAGGGATATTGATCTATGGTTTTATTTTTTTGTAATGTCTTTTTCTGGTTTTGGTATTATAGTAATTCTGACTTCATACAATCAGTTGGGAAGTATTCCCTTCTTTTCAGTTTTCTGGAATAATTTGTGTAGAATTGCTATTATTTCTTCCTTAAATGTTTGGTAGAATTAATTAGTGAATCCATCTGGGTCTGGAGTTTTCTCTGTGGAAAATTTTTTTTTTCCTGTGGAAAAATTTTAACTACAATTCTGTTTCTTAATAGATATAGCAATAAATAGAAATTCTCTTTTTTGTGTGTGAGTTTTTGGTAGTTTTTATCTTTTAAGAAATTTTTCCATTTCACCTAAATTTTCAAATCTATTGGCATAAATATTTTAAAAATTGTATTAGTTTTCTAGGATTTCTGTAACAAATTGCCATGGCTTAAAACAACAGAAATTTATTGTCTCATGGTCCTGGAGACTAGAAGTCCAAAGTCAAAAGTTGGGAAGGTTGGTTCTGTCTAGAGGCTTTGAAGGAAAAATCTGTTCCATACCTCTTAGTTTCTGGTGATTGCTGACAATTCATGGCATTCCTTGGCTTATAGGTTCTTTACTATAATCTCTGTGTCTATCTTCACATGATGTTCTCTTGTGTGTTTCTCTATGTTAAATTTCCCTCTTCCTGTAAGGTTGTCAGATTTAGGGCCCAACCCAATATAGTATGACATTACCTTAACTTGATCACATGTAAAACACTATTTCCAGAAAGTTCATGTTGACCAGTTCCAGGTAGACATGAATTTTTTGGAAACACTATTCAACGAGCACAATGATTTTTCCCTATTATCCTTTGAATACCTGTAGGATCTGTAGAAATATCACTTCTCTCATTCATGATTTTGATAATTTGTAACTTCTCTTTCTCTCTTTTCCTGTTGTCTAGTTAGAGGTTTAATAACAGTAGTAATCACTCCAAGGAACTGGTTTTGGTTTCATGGACTTATTTCTGTTGTTTTACTACTTTCTGCTTTTCTATTTCTTTTATTTCCTTTCTTCTACTTCCTTTGGGTTTAATTTTCTCCTATTTTCCAGTTTCTGAAGGTAGAAACTGAGATAATTGATTTGAGACCTTTCTTCTGTTTAAATAGAGGTGTTTAGTTTAGTGCTTTTATTTTCTCTAAGTACATTTTAGTGGCATCCTGTAAATTTCAATGTGTTGTGCTTTCATTTTCGTTCAGCTAAAAATTATATTTTTTTAGAGTTTTAAATCCTATGTTGTTTGTTTGTTTTTATTTATGGATATTTAACATGCAATATTATATTAGTTTCAGGAGTACAACATAATGAGTTGATAATTGTATGTACTGTGAAATGATCACCACAATAAGTCTAGTTAATATATGAAAAAATAGTTCTAATATTTTTTCTTATGATGAGAACTTTTAAGATCTACTTTGTTTGGAACTTCCATATTTGCAATACCCAGTATTATTAATTATAGTCACCATGCTATACATTATATCCTCATGACTATTTATTTTGTAATTGGAAGTTTCTACCCTTTGCCCCCCTTCACTCACTTCACCCACTGCCCCACCTCCTACCTCTGGTAACCACCAATATATTCTTTGTATCTATGAGCTTGTTTTTGTTCATTTCTTTTCTTTTCTTTCTTTCTTTTAGATTTCACATATACCTGAGAACATATGGCATTTGTTTTTCTCTGCCTGACTTATTTTACTTAGCATAATGCCCTCAAGGTCCATCTGTATTGTCACAAATGACAAGATCTTCTTTTGTACATATCATATTTTCTTTATCCATCAATGGACACTTAGATTACTTCCTGTCTTGGTCAACTGCAAATAATGCTGCAATGGACATGGGAGTGCATATGTCTTTCCCAGTTAGTATTTTAGTTTTCTTTGGATAAATACCCAGAAGTGAGATTCCTAAATCATCAAGGTAGTTCTATTTTTAATTTTTGAGGAACCTCCATACTGTTTTTCATAATGACTATACTAATTTACATTTCTACCAACAGTGCACAAGGATATTCTTTTTTTTTTCTCCCACATCCTCACCAACACTTATTTCTTGACTTTTTGATAAGAGTCATTCTAACAGGTGTAAGGTAATATCTCACTGTGGTTTTGATTTGAATTTCCCTGATAATTTGTGCTGTTGAGTGCCTTTTTATTACCTGTTGTATGTCTTCTTGAAAAAAAAATGTTTATTCAGGTCTTCTGTTAATTTTTTAATTGGATTGTTTGTCATCAATTGTTGTCATATAAAGAACTCATTGTATGAGTTCTTCGTATATTTTAGAGATTAACTCCTTACAGATATATGATTTGCAAATATTTTCTCCCATTTGGTAGGTTGCATTTTCATTTTGTTGATTCCTTTGTTGTATAAAAGCTTTTAGCTTAATGTTGTTCCATTTGTTTATATTTGTTTTTGTTGTCTTCGCTTTTGGTGTCAGATCCAAAAAATTATCACCAAGATTGATGTTAAAGAGCTTACAATCTACATTTTCTTCTAGGAGTTTTAAGTTTTAGGTTCAAATCTTTAATCCATTTTGAGTTAATTTTTGTGTATAGGATTAGTGGTTGAGTTTCATTCTTTTGTATGTAGCTATCCAGTTTTCCCAAAACCATTTACTGAAGAAACTGTCTTTTCCCATGGTATATTCTTCCATCCTTTGTCATAAGTTACTTGACCAAATATGTGTGGATTTATTTCTGGGTTTTCTATTCTGTTCCATTGATATATGTGTCTGTTTTTACGCCTATTCTATACTGTAGCTTCATAATTATAATTTTGTAATATAGATTGAAATCAGGAAGTGTGACCCCTCTAGCTTTGTTCTTCTCTCTCAGGATTGCTTTGGTTATCTTTGGGATTTTTGGTGATCCCATACAAATTTTAGGATTTTTTGTTCTATTTTTGTAAAAAAATGCCACTGGAATTTTGATAGGAACAGTATTGAATTTGTAGATTGCTTTGGGAAGTATGGACATTTTAACAATATTAATTCTTCTAATCCATGTGAGCATGGAATATATTCATTTATTTGTGCCTTCTTCAATATCTTTCATTAATATAGTTTTTCATCTCTTTAGTTAAATTTATGCCTAGGTATTTTATTCTTATTGATGCAATGTAAATTGAGTTATTTTTTATTTCTTTTTTTTTTTGGTAGTTTGTTATTAGCATATAGAAATACATAAGATTTTTTTTTATATGGAATACTTTCATGAATTTGTGTGTTATCCTTGTGCAGGAACCATACTGATCTCTGTATTGTTCCAATTTTAGAATATGTGCTGCTAGAACAAGCACCAAAACATTTTATATATTGATTTTGTATCTTGTAACTTTACTGAATTTATTAGTTATAACAATATGGTGGTTAAATTTCTAATTTAACTTTTGATTTCTTTATTTCATATATTACTTATAAGCATGTTATTTTCCAGATATTTGGGAAATTTTAATATCTTTCTGTTGTTGATTTCTAATATAATGCCTTTGTGACAGAGAACAACTTCCATATTCTTTGAATCCTTTAAAATATATACAGATTTGTTTTATGGTTTATCCAAATAAATGGTTTATCCAAATAAATGGTCCATGCACACTTGCAAAGATTATGTATATCCTCCCAGCCCTTTCTGGCCTGCCAGGTCTCTGTGGAGAGGTCTGCTGTTAATCTAATATTTCTCCCCATATAAGTTAGGAATCTCTTGTCTCTCCCTGCTTTAAGGATTTTCTCTTAATCTTTGGAATTTGCAAGTTTCACTATTAAATGTCAAGGTGTTGAATGGTTTTTATTGATTTTTTTTGGGGGGGAGCCTCTCTATCTCCTCAATCTGGATGCCTGTTTCCCTCCCCAAATTAGGGAAGTTCTCAGATATGCTTTGTTCAAATATGCTTTCTGGCTCTCTGTCTCTCTTCGTGCTCTCTGGAACCCCAATTATATGCAGATTTTTCCATCTCAGGCTATCATTTATTTCCCTTAACCTTTCCTCAGGGTCTTTTCATTGTTTTTCCCTTTTTTACTCAGTTTCCTTCCTTGTCATCAATTTGTTTTCTATGTTGCTCACTCTTTCTTCTACCTCATAACCCTCGTCACTGGGACCTCCAGTTTGGATTGCATCTCATTTAATTGATTTTTAATTTCAGCCTGATTAGATCTAAATTCTGCAGTCATGAAGTCTCTTGATTCCTTTATGCTTTTTTCCCAGAGCCACCAGTAGCTTTATAATAGTGCTTCTGATTTGGCTTTCTGACATTGAATTGTAATCCAAATTCTGTAACTCTGTGGCAGAGAGTACTGTTTCTGATTCTTTTGTGGTGAGTTCTTCTTTCTAGTCATTTTGTTCAGTGCAGAGTGGCTGTATGAGTGGGCTGCACCAAGAACATCAACCACGACCTGTGTAAATTTCACCCTAGATGATTCTGCCAAGGTCAGATACCAGAAATTGAAAACAAAGATCAGAATGATATAAAATAAAAGGACCACTAAAGTGAAAAATAAATTTTAAAACAAAGTAATAAAAAATAAAGGCCTGGAATCCTAAAGAAGAGAAGAAAAATAAAAAAAAAAAGGAGAAAAAAAAAGGAGGGGGAGTACTGGGAGATGGTGGTGGTGAAGAAGTTGTAGTGGAGGAGAATGTCATCTACCTGAGGGGTTCTAGAGGGTGATCCTCTTGTTTCTGAGTATATTAAGTTCTGTATATTAGAAGATGCTCAGTCCCAAATTTATGTAAACCAGAAATACTTGTAGAAGGCTCATCAAAACATAAATGAGATAAAAGAGGGGAGCAGAATGGGAATGAGGAATCTCACAGAGTGAAGCAGCACGGTATAGCACTTGGTTCCGGGTGCATCTGGTCAGGTTTTAGAAGGTATTAACTTCCACCATTGTAGAACAAAACGAGGCAGAGAAAACAAAAAACACAAAACAAAAAACATATCTTGTATGTCTCCCAAAATTAAGTTGAGTATGTTGAAGGGAATCTAGAAGTGGAAAATATGTCTAGGACCTGTAATTGTAGAAATATGAAAGTCAAGAAGGAAGAGAGTCTTAAAATTGAAGAGGTGGTAAAATATTGTAGTTAAGGTGGGGAAAGAGCAAAAAAATTGGAAATTTACAGACTGATATAAAAACGATTTGTACTGGAAAAAGGAAGAAAAAAAAAAGGAGAGGTAGCCTCTGGTTCTATATACTGTAAATCCCTCGACTTTCCCTGGAGCTTTCCAGCGCTGCTTGGTCAAGAACTTGCTCTTCCTCTGTCCTTCCATCTGGTTTTCTGGGGGAGGGGCCTGCTGTGCTGATTCTCAGTGTGTGCACCTGGGGGAGCTGCCCTGACCCCTGCCAGGTGCACGGCTCAGTGGAAGCTGTTTACCCCATGAGGCCTCTGTTCCCTGGCGACCCTGCTCTGTCCCAGGCACAGGGTCCCTGGAGGAACACACCAGGAGGAACAACACTGGCGGTGGCCAGCTCTCCAGTCCTGGAGTCAGCTCCCGCAGTAACCATCACAGACTCCCAGTCCGCTCGGGCCTGGGTGCTCCCGGGGACAGGGGCGCTGATCACAGTTCGGGGGGCCCCCCGGCGGCAGGAGCATCCTCACTGTCCTGTGCCCTCCCTGCCTCTGCCTGTCCCGGGGGAGTGCAGGATCCTGGGCTGTGTCCGCTGGGCGCCCTGGGCTCAGGGGCCTGTGCTGCTGGAATCGGCTCCCGGGGCTGTGGCTCCCGAAGGCAGCAGGTGCAGCCCCCTCCGGAGCCGCCGCCTGACCCCCGGCTCCTCCCTGAGGCCCCGTGGGCGCCCCAGCCCTGTACGGAGATCGGCCCTACTCCCTCCCTACTCCTCCTACTCCTCTGCCATCTTGCCCCGCCCCCCTCCCCCCATACTTGCTATTTTTTGTTGATGTTCGACATTATGAGTTTTTCCTTGTTGGGTGATGGTGGATATTTTGGTGTCCTATTAAATATTCTTCAGTTTTGCTTCAGGACACATTCAAGTACTTGGAAACAAATTGATGCTTTTGAGCCTTGCTTTGAAGATTTTTTAAGGAGCAGTGCATCTTAAGCATCCTTAACTTCCTAAGTCAAGGATTCACTATTACTGAGGCTCCATGGAATTTCAATGATTTTAGTATGGTTGGTGAGAACAGACACTATTCCCATTCTTCTTTTGATGCCAGGCACTGTTACCTCCAATCCTTGGGGTTTGTCTTTTCCTGACCTTGAATAGTTTGTTTACAAACACTTGCCAATAAGTTCTCAGCTGAGGTGTTGAGGCAGGTCCTCCGTGATTGATGTTTTCTCTCTTAGCAGCTCTTTTGTACTCAGCACTGGTCTGTGGACTCTGGTGGACTTGGTCTTCCTGGGTTCTCCATTCCATCCTCTCAACTTAGGGAGTCTCCAAGGCTTCTCCTTAATTCGAACTCCTGTGCTTTGCCATGGAATTTGAACTCCCATGATGATAAACCCGGGGCAACTTCAGGGCTTGCTTTACTTTATCTTCATCTGTCAGGAATCATTACCTTCCATTGCCTTAAGTACAATGTCTTGCAGATCTTTGTTTCACTTATTTTATCAGTTTCAGGTGGGAGGATAAATCCAGTCCTTGGTACTTCCTCTTGACTGAAAGCAAAAGTCCCTATTTTACCCACATGAAAGCCCAGTTTTAAGCATACAACCACTTCTGCTTAAACCCTACCTGTCAAGGCTACCTGGAGAAGTTCAAATTCACATCCTCTTCAGTCTGTCCTATCAGAAATATGGTCTCATCATCAAAAACCTTTAAACTCTAATTTTGTTACTTGAAAGTCAGAGCATAATTTGTCAATGAGTCATTACAAACTTCAACTGGTAATTTCACCACACGTGAATAAAAATAATCACTTTTATAAATGTTTTATTTATAAACCATAAATATATTTAACTGCTCACTTCTAGTACACACACATACAGCACATATTTAGGAATGTTGAGAGTGAAAAGTGCACTGGAATTTGAACAGGATAGATTTGGCTTTTTGAACCCGGTCAACCAAACTTCCCTTTCCTCTCCATCCCTGTTTTGTAAGCATTAAATGAAGTATGTGAAGTTCTAGAATACTCAGTATGTGTTAATAGCCCCCCTCCCCCCGCCGCCATTCTCACTATAACCCACCTCTGCTCCCTCATTTTATGTAATTTCATTTGGCTAAAATAACCACCAACAATAGGACAACAGGGTTATTTCTGAGTATTGTGTGGGTAGATTAAGTGTTTTGTAGGCAGTTTGTGGGGTAGCATTTTGTCATATGGAGTTGTTTTGCTTCAGGGACTGCACTTTCCCTTAGTGGTAGATCTGAGTCACCAGCACACTTATGGAGTCATAACTCCTCAGGGGAGCCAAGACCTTGAGGGATTAGAGAGATGGTGCACCTCTAGTCCCCCGCTACAGGCTGGGGTTACCTGTGGAGGGAGGGTGGCTAGAATGGGGTCATGAAAGGCTGTGGTAGAGCTGGATTTAGAATCTCCCTCGTTCCTGAAGCTGGGATTGCTCTTGTGCTGTGAAGAATTCTATCCCCTCAGAGAATGTGTTTCATACAACTGGCAGCAGATAATTAGAGTCATTTGGGGTTCCTCTGGACTGTGACTCAACTAGTGGGGGACTCAAATGCTTTCAGTGTCATCTCAGTTCTATTGGCAGCAAAGAGGACAAACAAATCACCTGATTGTGTCCATCTCTTATATGTAAGATAAGCCTTGCCAAATTAAATTATGCCCTCAGTCCCTCTTGCCATGAATTTACAGTTCAATATTTCCTTTACTTTTCATTTAAAAAAATTATACATTTTCTTTATTTACAAAAATGTGAAAGTCAGAGTTTGAATTTTTAAATTCCTGTAGTGCCTCCTACCAAAGACAATCACTTTAACATTTGGGATACTTTTTCCCATTAAAAAAAAAAAAAAAAAAAAAGGTCTAGGATTAATTTTTGCTTCCTTTTTCTTTTTTTTTTTTTAAGATTTATTTATTTGAGAAAGAGAGGGAGAGAGAGAGAGAGATGGGAAGGGAGTGTACAAGCAGTGGGACAGGCAAAGGAAGAAGGAAAGAATCTCAAGCATACTCCTTCTTGAGTGCAGAGTCTGACCTAGGGTTGGGGGATTGGACTCAGTCCCAGGACCCTGAGATCATGAGTTGTGCTGAAGTCAAATGCTGAACCAACTGAGCCACATAGGTGCCTTGTTTGTTTTTTAATATATCTATGTGACCATAGTCCATATATAATTTCATGTTCTGCAGTTTTCATCTTACATATAACAGAAGTTTTTCCCCATGGCTATTATAAATTCTTTATAAAAATAATTTTATTTTATTTATTTTTTTAAAAGATTTTTATTTAGTTATTCATGAGACACACACACACAGAGAAAGACAGACAGACAGACACAGGCAGAGGGAGAAGTAGGCTCCATGAAGGAAGCCCGATGTGGGACTCGATCCCGGGACTCCAGGATCATGCCCTGAACCAAAGGCAGACACTCAGCCGCTGAGCCACACAGGCATCTGTATAAAAATAATTTTAATGGCTGTAGAATATTAACAACTGGACTTATTTAGCTCACTTAAGGTATCCAGTACTTTTCACTTTTTCCTTCTCTCAATTTTTAATATTTATGCTGTTACAATTGCTATTACAAGTAGTTGTATTTTGATGAATTTGAATTATGTGCTTACATGTCTATTTCATTGGCTGTCTACTCTTGGGGTATCTTATGGCTCTTGCACCACACAGAAGGAAAAACATGCACCCCTCTGATTCTTCCCAGTTTCCTTTCCTTCTTCCTACTGTCGATGTCTTGAAGCAACACTTCTTTACATGCTGAAACTGATAAACGTTCAAGGATGTTGCTACTGACCTGAGATTGTTTTTGGAGCTGCATTGGCCAGATTTGCACTAAAATCAGAAATCCAGGGGTAGAGGGATAAGCTAATATTATATTTTCCAGGAGAAGGTGGGGCATAAATGACCCTGTTCCATGACTATATTCCATGAGATGTGCTCACCCAACACAACAGGTCAACTGGAGGGACATTGGCCATACTTTCTGCTGCTCATCTTTTGGAAATCTCATACTTTCCTGGAGGAAGTGTTCACTGGTGTTGGGGTAAGGAAAACATTGACAGCAGCTTCCTTCCCCTACCCACTCCCTGCCTGTGCAGAGGGCTCCTTCTTCTCAGGGGCTGTATAGATGGGTTGGGGATCCCTCTGAAGTGGCTGCTCCCAGGGAGCAACTAGTGGTGGGTGCCATGATGATCCCTGGGTCCAGGCTGGCTGCAGCTGCCTCTTTCACTGCTGGCTGTGGTGTGGCTGGGAGAGGCTCAATGCCTGGGGTCCTTGTGTTCTGGTCATGAGACTGGTAGGATAATCACTCTAAGGGATACATGAGGGATACGTGTGGGAAGTGCATGGGGTAAAACCTGGAAAACAGTTGGAGGTCCTTGTGCTGAGTAGAACCCTGGCCTTTGCTAGCCCTGGCTCCACCTAGGCAATGTGGCACATTCATTCCTCCATGACAGGGTCTGTTTCTGCTTGTGCTCATCATGGTCTAGGTCCTGGGACATGAGCAAAAAGGACTAGAATCTCTGCAGAGAGCTGAAAGTCTTTGGAGAGAGGCAGACAATGAGCAAAATAAATGCCATCTATGATGTAGGACACATCAGAAGGTGGTGGGTATGATGGAGATGGTTCACAGGGAAGGACTGGGAACCTGGGTGGGCCTTGCCTTAGGCTCCCTGCTGTCCCTCTCTCTGGCATCATGCCTTCCCCACCCTTCCTTGTGTTTCCAATCCTTGTGCAGGAAGCTTCTTGGCAGCATTGGGGGTGGGGGTAGGGAGTGATGGGCAGACTGCCGCAGTGACGGGAAGGGTGTCCCCCAGCTCCAGTCTAATGCTTCTGGGAAGGAGGGGCAGGAGAGGGAGTGAGCTCACCCTTCTGGAGGGTGTCCCAGGCACACCCCTCAGCTGTCAGGTTGGCTCCTGGGATGGGCTCCTTTTGCATGGAGGAAAGGAGGGTGAATCTTCCTCCCTCAATGGATGCAGCCCCAGAAGGCGTGCTGGGTCTGGGTGCCTGTGGGACTGCTGGCAGGCAGAGCTCTCAGCATTACTGGGGAAGTTGCCAGCACAGGCAGAGACAGTCCCAGGCTCCTTAGCCACCAGCTTTATCACGTTAGTCCTCAAATAACCCACCAAGCCTCTTTGGTGAGACGGGAACCTTCCTCCCCAATTGCTGTGGCCTGGCATGAGGCTGACTCAGTCATTCAGTAGGTGCTGACTGGATGTGTCAGGCTCTGTGTGGGTGTGACCCTGTGCCGCATGCCGCCTCTGGGCACAGAGAAAGCCCTGTAGGTTCTGCCTGGCCGTCATCATTCCTCATCAGTCCTACAAAGAGAGAGTGGGTGAGGGCCCTGGGAGGGTGCCAAAGAGGCAAGGGGGAGAGAGCCATTGCAGGCAGGGCAGTGCATGGACACAGCAGAGGGGGGACACAGAGCTGGGCCTGGGCACCTGCGGTGGTGGGAGACGAAAATCAAGATATTTCCAGGACAGCTGGTGATGTATTTTCATTATTCTTTTGCTCAAAATAGAATTATCTTTAGAAATCAAATTTGACAGGCAGCCTAGGCGTTTTGCCTGGGCTGTCTGGAGGAACTGGCTTCCTCGCCTACAGATACTTTTTTTCCTTCCAAAGGAAGAGGAGGTAACATTCTGCTGGTTTAAAAGAAAGTGGGAGAGGAGGGAGATGTGCAGTAGATGAATTTAGAAGGGTAAGGCTGGGTAAGGTGGGCAGAGGAAGCTGGGAGAAAGCCCATTGTTAGTGAGAAAGGCTGAGGGGCCCTGTACTGACCATTCTGTTTTCCCTGGGAAAGCGAGTCTTGGACCCCTGGGGCCACCAGGAATAGAGCTCCATAACACAGACCAATGGCTTAGAGGTCATGGTGAAGACAAGAAGAAAGGTCAGTGTTAAAACCAGGGAAGAAAAGAAGAGACAGAGACAGGGAGAGCGTGTCAGGCACTTGAGGTGGGAGCTTGGGAGTGAGGGAGAGGTAGTTAGAGATAGCAACAGGGAGGTTCCCAGGCCAGAGAGCCGAAACCCAGGCCTGGCTCAGCCTCTACTAGCCTCAGTTTCCCTGTCTGGAAGACTGAGGTGGTATAGACCTTCTTGCCCTTGCTTGGGTGGTCCAGGCAGCAGCAGATATGAGGGAAGATCTGCATTATCCCTGTCACCCTCTGTAGCTCCAGACCATCCATTTGGGATGTCACCCGTTCTCACTGTTCTTGTAGCGCTGCTCTTGGGTGAGCACTGACTCCAAGTGGTGGTCCTCTCTGCGTTGCTTTTTCTCTGCTTGGAGGGGGGCATCCCAGGGCTAGAGCTTCTCCTTTGTAGAGTTGACCAGAAAGGGCTGAGCCCTCCCCCATCCCTACTCACCAATAGGGCTTGGACCTAGAAAATGTGATGCAGGTGACTTATTGTTGCAACAAAAACAGAGGTGCTTTCTTGCTAGGCCTTGAACCTAAAATGAGGAAAATACTGCCTAAATCCCACATTTGGAGGATTAACACACATAGCCCACCAAATGCTCAGGACAGTTCCTGGTACAGCATGCACTTTCCAAGGGAAGAGCTGTAACACCAGTGACTGGGAGCCAGTGTGTCCAGTGCCCACAGACCTTCCATACCTCTTGTCACTGAGGCCTTTAACAGGTGAGTGGGGACTGGGCTGGAGCCCCTCATGGCCCATGTTGGTCTTTCTGAAGACAGGTCCAGTCCCACATCCACCTGGCTGGCTTTGGGCTATGTCCTCTACTATCCAATGGTCACTTGTGCTCAGCATTAGCCAGCCTTGCCTCTCCTCTGGACACACAAGCTGGTAACTGAGCTCTGTGTACTGCTGGCCTGTGCCTTACAGAGGCTGGTGAAGATGGCATAAATGGCCAAGGATGATACTGTTGGCTAATGGTTGGGCAGAATGAAGCCCAGGGATCTGGGGAAATGGAGGGAGGCGCCTAAGTGCACAGGGCAGAGCTACAGCTCCTCCTAGTTGACATGTACTGAATGGGAGAGTAATGTATGGTGGTATTCCAGGTGCCAGAGCAGCAGGTGCAGAGGTCTGGAGACAAAGTGCAAGACCGACAGCTGTACATGGCTGGAGGGTCCAGGCAGAGGACAGAGCTGGTAGGGAAAGTGGGGCTCGCATCCCAAAGGCAGGGTGGGTAGGCCCAGGGGTCTGACTTCAACCACCCTATGGGGTTGGGTAGGGAGGAGTGTGCCCAGATGGTGGGCTCCTATACTGCTCCTGTGCTGCTCCTCCATTGCCTATCTCCCCCAGCAACCCCACCCCCCGCAGCTAGAAGGAGTGATGGCAATCCTTTCCAGCCCCCATGGGTGCCCTCTGCTGTGCATGGAGTCATTTCACCCCATCTGTCTGCTCTTCCCTGGGCTCTAAGTCCAGCCATGTCTGCCCTTCCTCTGAATCCCCTTTGCACCTGCACAGGGCCTGCAGCACACTTGACATGTGAGTGTAGAATGGATCAGTGCAGCAATTAAAACTCTTGGGGGAAAATTTCCAAAAGGGTATCTTTTTAAATAGGAAAAATTGAACATTTGCAGTATTATTCTCTCTCCTAGCAAAATTTCACTTAAATGAGAGTAAAGGAGTAAAAAGAGCAAAAACTTACAACAAAAAGAGAACTAGGGAGGCCAAAACACAGGTATGCCTCAGAGATAGTGTGTATTTGGTTCCAGACCAGCTCAGTAAAGTGAATATTCCAATAGAATGAGTCAAGTGAATTTTTTGGTGTCCTAGTGCACGTAAGAGTTATCTTTATACTATGCTGTAGTCTATTAAGTGTGCAATAGCATTATGTCTAATAAACAATGTACATGTCTTAATTAAAGTTTATTGCTAGAAATGCTAACCATTCTCTGAACTTTCGTAAAGTTGTAATCTTTTTGTTGACAGAGGGTCTTGCCTGGATATTGGTGGCTGCTGACTGATCAGGGTGGTGGTTGCTGAAGGGTAGAGTGACAGTGGTAGTCTCTTAAAATCAGTCAACAATGACGTCTGTGGCATTGACTGAGTCTTCCTTCCATGAACAATTTTTCTGTAGCACGTGATGCTACCTGAGAGGTTTATACCCACAGGAGAACATCTTTCAAAGTTGGAGTCAATTTTCTCAGAGCCTGACACTGCTTTATCACTAAATTTATAGAATATTCTAAATCCTTTGTTGTCATTTCAATAATCTTCACAGTATCTTCATGAGGAGTATCCCATCTCAAGAAACTGCTCTTTGCTCATCCATAAGAAGCCACCCCTCATCTGTTCAACTTTTATCCTGATACCACAGCAATGCAGTCCCATCTTCAGGTCCACACTTACAATTCTAGTTCTCTTGCTCTTTCCACCACAGCTGTACATACTTCCTCCCCTGAAGTCTTGAACCCCTCTAAGTCATCCATGAGGGCTGGAATCAACTGCTTTTAAACTCCTGTTAATGTTACTATTTTGACATCTTCCCCTGAATCACAAGTGGCATCAGGAAGGTAAGCACTTTTCAGAAGATTTCTAACTAACCTTCTCTGATATTTTCCCATTCTGTAGGTTGTCTTTCAGTTTTATTGACTGTTTCTTTTGCTGTGCAGAAGCTTTTTATATGGATTAAGTCCCAATAGTTCATTTTTGCTTTTGTTTCTCTTGCCTTCATGGATGTATCTTGTAAGAAGTGGCTGTGGCTAAATTCGAAAAGGGTGTTGCCTGTGTTCTCCTCTAGGATTTTGCTGGATTCTTGTGTCACATTTAGATCTTTCATCCATTTTGAGTTCATCTTTGTGTATGGTGCAAGAGAGTGGTCTAGTTTCATTCTTCTGCATGTGGATGTCCAATTTTCCCAGCACCATTTATTGAAGAGACTGTCCTTCCTTCCAGTGGATAGTCTTTCCTGCTTTGTAGAATATTAGTTGACCATAGAGTTGAGGGCCCATTTCTGGATTCTCTATTCTGTTCCATTGATCTATGTGTCTGTTTTTGTGCTAGTACCACCCTGTCTTGATGACCACAGCTTTGTAGTACAACTTGGAATCTGACATTGTGATGCCTCCAGCTCTGGTTTTCTTTTCTTTTTTTTTTTAATTTTTATTTATTTATGATAGTCACACAGAGAGGGAGAGAGAGAGAGAGGCAGAGACACAGGCAGAGGGAGAAGCAGGCTCCATGCACTGGGAGCCCGAAGTGGGATTTGATCCCAGGTCTCCAGGATCACGCCCTGGGCCAAAGGCAGGTGCCAAACCACTGCACCACCCAGGGATCCCTGGTTTTCTTTTTCCATATTCCTCTGGCTATTCGGGGTCTTTTCTGATTCCACACAAATCTTAAGATGATTTGTTCCAACTCTCTGAAGAAAATCCATGATATTTTGATAGGGATTGCATTAAACGTGTAAATTGCCCTGGGTAGCATAGACATTTTCATAATATTAATTCTTCCAATCCATGAGCATGGAATATTTTTCCATCTCTTTGTGTCTTCCTCAATTTCTTTCAGAAGTGTTCTATAGTTTTTAGGGTAGAGATCCTTTACCTCTTTGGTTAGGTTTATTCCTAGGTATCTTATGCTTTTGGGTGCAATTGTAAATGGGATTGACTCCTTAATTTCTCTTTCTTCAGTCTCACTGTTAGTGTATAGAAATGCCATTGATTTCTGGGCATTGATTTTGTATCCTGCCACGCTACCAAATTGCTGTATGAGTTCTAGCAATCTTGGGGTGGAGGCTTTTGGGTTTTCTATGTAGAGTATCATGTCATCGGCGAAGAGGGAGAGTTTGATTCTTCTTTGCCAATTTGAATGCCTTTAATGTCTTTTTGTTGTCTGATTGCTGAGGCTAGGACTTCCAATACTATGTTGAATAGCAGTGGTGAGAGTGGACATCCCTGTCTTGTTCCTGATCTTAGGGGAAAGGCTCCCAGTGCTTCCCCATTGAGAATGATGTTTGCTGTGGGCTTTTCGTAGATGGCTTTTAAGATGTCGAGGAATGTTCCCTCTATCCCTACACTCTGAAGAGTTTTGATCAGGAATGGATGCTGTATTTTGTCAAATGCTTTCTCTGCATCTAATGAGAGGATCATATGGTTCTTGGTTTTTCTCTTGCTGATATGATGAATCACATTGATTGTTTTATGAGTGTTGAACCAGCCTTGTGTCCCGGGGATAAATCCTACTTGGTCTTGGTGAATAATTTTCTTAATGTACTGTTGGATCCTGTTGGCTAGTACCTTGTTGAGAATTTTTGCATCCATATTCATCAGGGATATTGGTCTGTAATTCTCCTTTTTGGTGGGGTCTTTGTCTGGTTTTGGAATTAAGCTGATGCTGGCCTCATAGAATGAATTTGGAAGTACTCCATCTCTTTCTATCTTTCCAAACAGCTTTAGTAGAATAGGTTTGGTTTCTTCTTTAAACGTTTGATAGAATTCCCCTGGGAAGCCATCCGGCCCTGGACTTTTGTGTCTTGGGAGGTTTTTGATGACTGCTTCAATTTCCTCCCTGGTTATTGGCCTGTTCAGGTTTTCTATTTCTTCCTGTTCCAGTTTTGGTAGTTTGTGGCTTTCCATGAATGCGTCCATTTCTTCTAGATTGCCTAATTTATTGGTGTATAGCTGCTCATAATATGTTTCTAAAACCGTTTGTATTTCCTTGATATTGGTGGTGATCTCTCCTTTTTCATTGATGGTGTTATTAATTTGATTCTTTTTTCTTTTTAATAAGGCTGGCTAGTAGTTTATCTATCTTATTAATTCTTTCAAAGAACCAACTCCTGTTTTTGTGGATCTGTTCTACAATTCTGATCTCTATTTCATTGAGTTCTGCTTGAATTTTTATTAACTCTCTTCTGCTTGGTGTAGGTTTTATTTTCTGTTCTTTCTCCAGTTCCTTTAGGGGCAAGGGTAGCTTGTGTATTTGAGTATTTTCCAACTTTTTGAGGGAGCCTTGTATTGTGATGTGTTTCACTCATAGGACTGCTTTTGCTATATCCCAAAGATTTTGGATGGTTGTATCTTCATTTTCATTAGTTTCCATGAATCTTTTTAATTCTTCTCTAATTTCATGGTTGACTCATTCATCTTTTAGCAGGATGTTCTTTAACCTCCACGTGTTTGAGTTTCTTCCAAATTTCTTCTTGCGATTGAGTTCTAGTGTCAAAGCACTGTGGTCTGAAAGTGTGCAGGGGACAATCCCAATCTTTTGGTATGGGTTGAGACCTGATTTGTGACCCAGTATGTGGTCTATTCTGGAGAAAGTTCCAAGTGCACTTGAGAAGGATGTGTATTTAGTTGCGTTTGGATGTAAAGTTCTGTAAATATCTGTGAAATCCATCTGGTCCAGTGTATCATTTAAAGGTCTTGTTTCGTTGAGATGTTGTGCTTAGGAGCTATATCATTGCAGAAAGTGCTGTGTTGAAGTCTCCTACTATTAGTGTATTCTTTTCTAAGTATATCTTTACTTTGGTTATTAATTGATTGATATACTTGGCAGCTCCCACATTTGGGGCATAAATATTCATGATTGTTAGGTCCTCTTGTGGATAGACTTGTTAAGTGTGATATAGTGTCCCTCTTCATCTCTTATTACTGTCTTTGGGGTAAACTAATTTATCTGATATGAGGATGGCTACCCCAGCATTCTTTTGAGGACCATTTGAATGGTTAATGGTTCTCCAAAGTTTTATTTTTCAGGCTGTAGGTGTCCTTAGGTCTAAAATGAGTCTCTTGTAGACAGCAAATAGATGGGTCTTGCTTTTTTATCCAGTCTGAAGCCTTGCATCTTTTGATGGGATCATTAAGCCCATTCACATTCAGAGTTACTATTGAAAGATATGAATTTAATGTCATCATAATACCTATCCAGTCCCTGTTTATGTGGATTATTTCTTTGGTCTTCCTCTTTCTTTTACAGGGTCCCCTTTAATATTTCTTGCAGCGCTGGTTTGGCTCTTTCAGTTTCTGCCTATCTTGGAAGTTCTTTCTCTCTCCTTCTATTCTGAATGAGAGCCTTGCTGGATAAAGTATTCTTGGCTGCCTGTTCTTCTCATTTAGGACCCTGAATATATCCTGCCAGCCCTTTCTGACCTGCCAGGTCTCTGTGGAGAGGTCTGCTGTTAATCTAATATTTCTCCCCATATAAGTTAGGAATCTCTTGTCTCTCCCTGCTTTAAGGATTTTCTCTTAATCTTTGGAATTTGCAAGTTTCACTATTAAATGTCAAGGTGTTGAATGGCTTTTATTGATTTTGATGGGGAATCTCTCTATCTCCTCAATCTGAATGCCTGTTTCCCTCCCCAAATTAGGGAAGTTCTCAGCTATGCTTTGTTCAAATATGCTTTCTGGCCCTCTTTCTCTCTCGGCACTTATATGTAGATTTTTCCTTCTGAGGTTATCATTTTTTCCCCCTAACTTTTCCTCAGGGTCTTTTCATTGTTTTTCCCTTTTTTCCTCAGTTTCCTTCCTTGTCATCAACTTGTCTTCTATGTCACTTACTCTTCCTTCTACCTCATTAACCCTTGTCGTTAGGACCTCCAGTTTGGGTTGCATCTCATTTAATTGATTTTTAATTTCAGCCTGATTAGATCTAAATTCTGCAGTCATGAAGTCTCTTGATTCCTTTATGTTTTTTTCCAGAGCCACCAGTAGCTTTATAATAGTGCTTCTGATTTGGCTTTTTGAGATTGAATTGTAATCCAAATTCTGTAACTCTGTGGCAGAGAGTACTGTTTCTGATTCTTTTGTGATGAGTTCTTCTTTCTAGTCATTTTTCTCAGTGCAGAGTGGCTGTATGAGTTGGCTGCATCAAGAACATCAACCACGACCTATGTAAATTTCACCCTAGATGATTCTGCCAAGGTCAGATACCAGAAATTGAAAACAAAGATCAGAATGATATAAATCAAAAGAACAACTAAAGTGAAAAACAAATTTTAAAACAATGTAGTTAAAAAAAAAAAAGGCCAAGAATCCCAAAGAAGAAGAGAAAAAGAATAGGAAAAAAAGAAAGAAAAAAGAGAAAAAAAAGAAGGGGTACTGGGAGTTGGTGGTGGTGACAAAGTTGCAGTGAAGGCAGAATGTCATCTACCTGAGGGGTTCTAGAGGGTGATCCTCTTGTTTCTGAGTATATTAAGTTCTGTATATTAGAAGATGCTCAGTCCCAAATTTATGTAAACCAGAAATACTGGTAGAGCCCCAGAATTGACCACCAAAACATAAATGAGATAAAAGAGGGGAGCAGAATGGGAATGAGGAATTTCACAGAATGAAGCAGGCAGTATAGCACTTGGTTCTGGGTGCATGCTGGTCAGGTTTTAGAAGAATTAATGGAATTAACTTCTGCCATTGTAGAACAAAACGAGGCAGAGAAAACACACAAAACACACAAAAAAGCATATCTTGTATATCTCCCAAAATTAAGTTGAGTATGTTGAAGGGAATCTAGAAGTGGAAAATATATTTAGGACCTGTAATTGTAGAAATATGAAAGTCAAAAAGGAAGAGTCTTAAAATTGAAAAGGTGGTAAAATATTGTAGTTAAGGTGGGAAAGGAGAAAAAAATTGGAAATTTACAGTCTGATATAAAAATGAGTTGTAGGGGATCCCTGGGTGGCTCAGCGGTTTCACGCCTCCCTTTGGCCGTTTGGCCTCTAGTCCCAGGATCGAGCCCCGGGTCGGGCTCCTGGCGTGGAGCCTGCTTCTCCCTCTGCCTGTGACTCTGCCTCTCTCTCTCTCTCTGTGTCTATCATAAATAAATAAAAATAAATCTTAAAAAAAAAAACACACACACAAAAAAACTGAGTTGTATTGGAAAAAAGAAGAAAAAAAATAGGAGGGGTAGCCTCTGGTTCTATATATTGTAAATCCCTTGACTTCCCCTGGAGCTTTCCAGTACTGCTTGGTCAAGAACTTGCTCTTCTCCTGTCCTCCAGCTGGTCTGGGGGAGGGGCCTGCTGTGCTGATTTTCAGGTGTGTGCACCTGGGGGAGATGCCCTGACCCCTGCCAGGTGCTGGGCTCAGTGGGAACTGTTTACCCCATGAGGCCTCTGTTCTCTGGTGGCCTGCCTCTCCTAGTCTGGTGACCCCAGGAAGAACAACAATACTGGCGGAGGCCATATCTCCAGCTCTGGAGTCAGCTCCCCACAGTAACTACCACAGTCTCCCAGTCCACACTGGCTGGCCTAGATGCTCCTGGGGAAGCGCAGATTCGCTGATCTTCACAGCTTGGGGGCACCCTGCGGCAAGAGCATCTTCACTGTCTTGGAGGAGGCGCAGGATCCTGAGCTGTGTCCAATCGGAGCCCTGGCATCTGAGGCCTGTGCTGCTGGAATTGTGCTCCCAGGGCCATGGCTCCTGAAGGCAACAGGGTGCAGACCCCTCCTTCTGGACCCCCTGCCTGACTGACCGGCTTCTTCCCAAGGCCCCGCCAGCTGCACATTCCAGCCCTTTACTGAGATCAGGGCACAGTCTGTGGCGCGCTTTACCTCAGCGCACACTTCCTCTATTAGTGACCTGGGAAACTGGAGGCTCCACTGCCCCTCTTGCGATTCTGCTCAGTTTCCTTGCTAAGTGCCATTCAGTCCCTCCAGGAATAATCAGGTGAGGATTTTTTTTTAAAGTTCCTGCTTCTTGGGGGCTGGGCTTTCCTGTCCTGGAGGCTTTAACTGGGCCTTAGCCCGGGTCCTCCCAGGGCCCTTTACCCACTTGATTCTTTTTTATTTTTTTCCACTTTCCTACCTTGTTAGAAGCAAAACGCCTTCTCTCTTTAAATCTCAGGTTGAATTCATAGGTTTTCAGTATGGTTCCAAAGTAATCTAGGTAAGTTGGTGGGGCCAAGTGAGGTGAGGACCCTACTCCTCCGCCATCTTCTCTAATACCAGGTTTGGACTTTATATTGCAAACAGAGAGGGGTCATTATGGGGTTTCAGGCCTGGGAGTGAGAGATTAGATTTGGATTGGACTTAGTGGAGAAATGTGGATGGGGGACGGAGTGGCTGGAGGCACAGAAGCCAAGAATGCTTCTGTGGCAGCAATTTCAGCCAGATGTGATGTGGCCCTTGATTGCACTTGGAAGACAAGCCAAAAGGAAGAGTCCTTTGCAGCAGCTAAGGGAATAGGGGACACAAGAAGCATCTCAGCTGAGACCTCCTGAAAGTCTTTCTGGGAGTGCAGGGTGGTCGTGTGGGGTAGCCAAAGGCTCTGGGGCTGCCAGCTTGAAGTATTCACATGATACAGGCCTTGGAGGCAAAGTGCTTAAATATTTATTACAAACAGAAATTGATGTTGGAGAACTAAATTCTCAAAAAGGAAATTGAAAGGAAAGGGAGGGTGGGCCTCTGAATTCCAATTTGTAGTGCCCGGCCTCTGCATGTTTCATCAACTACTCTGAGTGAGGAGGGACCAGATGTTCAGGATGAAAAGAGGTCCAGCTATTCACACTCCAATGCTCTACTTGGGAGTAGCTTATTATTCAGGGGCTGCATGAGGAAGGTCAGATGCAAAAATGCTTGAAAAAAGGAAGAGTGAATGAAATAGTGATGGACAGGGGGAGGACTTGTGTCAAGCTGCTGAAGGAATAATAGATATGAGAAGTGAGTTGAGAACTGAACATTGGAAAAAGGCAATGGAGTGTTTGGAAAGAGCATTGCCTATGAAATCAGCTAGGCCTTTATCCTTTTACTAGCCCTAAGAACTTGAGAAAATGTCTAAATGTCTCTGTGCTCAGTGAAGTACAAATAGTATAATCTAGAGCCATCATTATCATCATTATCATCATCACCATCATCACCACCATCACCTTCATCACTACCATCATATTTTCATTATCATCATCTTCATCACTACCACCACTGTTATCATCACCATCACCATGGTTATTACCATCATCACTACCATCATCACCTCACCATCCTCACTATCATTACCACATCATCATCACTATCATCATTACCATCACCATCACCATAATTATAACCACCATCATCACTGTCATCACCATCACAATCACCATCATCATGATCACTGTCACCATCATCATCATTATCACCACCCTTGTGATTATCATTGTGATTATTGCAATTATCATCATCATTATTATCATTTTGATCACATAATATGATCTATTTTTCAAAACAATGGTATCATTATAGAGTATTGTCTATCTGTCCCCTTGCACAGTTGAAGAACCTGAGGCATGATAAGGTAGGGTCAAGTTGACCAGAGCCAGTAAGTAGCAGAATGGTTCTGTCTGACAACACAGCACCCAGCATCTCGTGTTGAGTGTTGCTGTGAGTATTAAATACAGTGATGTTTGCACATTGCTAATGTGAAGCAGGTCTCATTACATGGGGCTTCTTACTGCAAGTCTTATTGCAAGTGTCTTATTTGGTGAAGAGCAGCTGTACTATGGCCTTGTCCAGGGTTGGTATGAATCATGTTGAGCCCTGTTAAGCAGAAACAAAGTCCAAAGACATTTTGGGGATCTTACTGTGTGTTAGTCAATGTACTGGGAAGCACTGTGCTGTGTAGCCCTTGACACAAGCACCAAGAACCATGTCTCTACGTCTGTGGCCTGGACAGGGGGGTGGTTAACCTGTGTGAGGAGCACACACTGGAGGGGCCTGGAGATTCCCTCTGCTTGCTGCTGAGTGCCCACTGACATAGCGGATAGTGGCTGCTATGTCACCTCCCAAAGACAAAGTGGAGAGAGAAGAGCTTGGTCAGCAATTGCAGTGGTGCCTGTAGAGGCCTTAGGCCTGTGGGTCCTGTTCAGGTGCTCAGGTGGGTGCTTGGCAGCCATACCCAGGCCTTGGGTTGTTTAGCAGAAATGGCTTGACTCAGAAAATTGGTCTTTGACATTTTGAGAGCAAATGGTGAAAGAATCTGAATACATTTAAATTACTTTAATAAAGTATACCCTATAGAATGCATTTAAATGGCAGAAGGAAGGGGGGAAGGGCCTTGCAATTATTCCAGCCCACTGCATAATTTATTTCATGCACTGTAGAGTCACCTCAGATATATAGGAACTAACCATTGTGCTGTTGGCAAAGGAGAGAACAGGCAGAAAAAGGAGCCTTTTTTCTTTTTGGGCTAGTCTTATCCATCTTGTTAAAGGGTCTAAACTTATTTTCAAAATCTAAGACTGCTTTTTTCATCCAAAGATGAAACTTTTGTTAATAGTTTGTAAATGTACCCTTTCAGACTTCTTTTCTTTTGTTATTTTTGTTAATAAAAGGACAACAAAAGGAAGCATTGAAAGATTAAGAAGTATTCGGGGCGGGGGCGGGGAAGGAGGGACCCTCAGGGAATCCTGATGGTGATGTGATGCCGTGGATAGTTGGGTTGATTTATGGTTGGATAAATGCAGGTTAAAGCTCCATGCTGCCCCTAACTTTGACAGCCAATGAGTCTCTGAGGTATAGTCTCCTTGTCTTCAAAGTAGAGATCAGAGTACCTACCTGTCATGGTCTACAGGGTTAAGTGAGTTGTGCTATAGGAAGCACCTGGCAGGTACTTCATTAAATGGTCATCCCTCAGCTGCATGAGACCTGGGTGCTCTAGGCCACACAGCAGATATGCCCTATGCTCCATGGGGGTGCCTGAGATCAAGTCATTACCCTAACATGGACAGAGATATGGTATATGTGCGTGCATGCTTGTGTAGATACACACACACACACACACACACACACACACAGAGATAAAGAGTGGAGCTAGGGACACAGTTAAGGACAACCAGAGGACCCACCAACCAGCCAGGAAGCATTTGAAAGGTGATGAGCATTTCAGAGCCCATACAGGGTGTGCAAGTCTCTTCTGTCTGCATGAGTTGTGTTTGCTCTGGCTAGACCCTTCCATCCAGTGCATATTATTGAGGGAGCTTCTGAGGAACACAGGCTCCACACTGTCACATAGGTCTCCCGGGGCCAAGCAGAGACTCTACTGTAGCTGAAGGAAGAGACACCTCGCTGCCATTGGGTGTGTTGGGCATGGCAGCTGCTCTCTTCTTAGCCATGATTATCAACACTGGTAAGCACCATCAGCCACAAGGCCTTGTGAGGCTCTGAAATAGCTCTTAAGACATGGGGCATCATGTATGTGAGACAGATTGAGCATCCTTGCCTTGAGAGATATTTGGGACAAAAATGGTACCTGTGTCTGTGGTGGACAAAAGAATGTATTTTGGGCATAGTCTTTATGGCCCCGAGGGGCCAGGTGCTGGGCTTCAAGACTCAGAGAGAAGATGTTAGGCCCAGCCTACCATGACAGTTATGTTCCTGTCTGTCTGAAGTAGAGGCAATGCCAGGGCTGTCTGGGACAAGACTGAAAGATGCATTCATTCATTTGTTTTGTGCTCATTCATTCCATCCAAGTTTTTTGAAGCCCACTTCTTGGAGGACACTGTGCGGGTCAATGTGGGGGCCTAAAGATGGCTGCTACCTCCCTGCTGCCCAGTCCCCCAGGAAGGAGGTCTGTGTTCCCTCCCCTTGCATCAGGGCTGGCACGGGGCTGCTTTGACCAGCAGAGAGTGGAAGGCAAGAAGGCCCAACCATGCAGAAAGCTTAGAAAAGGCTTGTATAGGGAGAAGGGGCCTGTTGCCTGGGGCCAGGGGTGGGTCCCACTGGAGCATGCTGCTCCATAGCCCAGTGTGAGGGCCAGGTCCCAGAGGACAGGTGCCTGGGTGAATTTTCCAAAGGAAGCCCTCCCCCTTTCCCTTCCTCACCCCTGCACAGTTATGGGACCCTGAAAAATATTCCTTGTTTTGGTTTGCATTCCCAATTTCTGACTAGAAATTTGTAAGATATGGAAAGGTATAAAGAAAAAGTAGAAACCATCTGTAATTCTCCCACTCAGAAATGACTCTTATTATAGCCTGATAATGTCCTTCTTACTCTTCAAGAATCACTTTTTTGAGATAAAGACTGTAGGCTCCCCAAGAGCAGAGAACAGGAATTCCCACATGCTTGGGAAAAGTGCTGATCCCAGTGGCCTTGTGGGCTGTACAGTGAACTTACCGACCCCTCTGTGCCTCAGTTTATTCCTCTGAAATGGGGATAATAGGAGTCATTACTTTACAGGCTATCTTTTTTTTTTTTAATTTTTATTTATTTATGATAGTCACACACAGAGAGAGAGAGGCAGAGACACAGGCAGAGGGAGAAGCAGGCTCCATGCACCGGGAGCCCGACGTGGGATTCGATCCTGGGTCTCCAGGATCGCGCCCTGGGCCAAAGGCAGGCGCCAAACCGCTGCGCCACCCAGGGATCCCTACAGGCTGTCTTTGAAGCATTCATCATCCTGCTAAAATTGAGCTGGGGTCACAGGGAACGCTGTGAGCATTGGTACTTGTATGACTCTGCTGAGAGCTGATGTCTACCAGGCCCTCATGGAGGTCAGTGCACAGTGCCCCTTCTCTGGAACTGGGAGTGCCACACCTTGGCCCCAGGAGAGGCACATGGCCAAAGACTGAATGCCCCGGGGGAGTCCCACACTTCCAAGCAGTCTGCGCTTGAGGTCTTGCCCCCCATCAGGGTGAGACTGACTTTATCTGAGGTCACCTTGAGTTGGCCTTTGAGCTTCCCGGAAAACTCACCTAAGACATTTTGACACCCATATACACCTGAGCTCTGCTTCTAGGAGATGCAACCCAAGACAGTCGTATTAGCTTCTTGTGTCTGCTGTAGCAAATTGACATACTTGAAACAACTGAAAGCAAAACAGACTTAGTAGTTTACAGTTCTGCAGGTCAGATGCCTGCCATCAGCTTCACTGGTTTTTAAGGCATCACTACAGCTGGGGTCCTAGTGGAGGCTCCAGGAGAGAATCCCTTCCCTCGCATTTTCCAGTGTCCACAGGCCACCACACTAAGCTTGTGACCCTTCTTCCATCTTCACTGCTCATCCTCCAACCTCTGCTTCTGTCACCAAGTCACTGATTCTTCCCATGGTTTCATCAGGCTCCATCTGCAATCTGAACAATCTCCCATCTCAAGATTCTTAACTTCATCATACCTGTACAGTCCCTTCTGCCACGGGAGGTAACATTCTTGGGTTCTAGAGATAAAGACAGGGACATCTTTCAGAGTCTTTACTCACTGGCCTCCAACAACAGTTGTTACTATCAAAGGTCTCCTTCCTGGCTGTGTGGATAAGGGCACTGCAGGAGCCAGGGAAGGGCAGAGGCCAATGCCTTAACGCAGGGGTCCAGGGCAAGCTTTGAGCTGTACTGTATGCTCTTCCTCCTCCACACCAAACATGAAACAAGTTCCTCTCTGCACCAACCCTCCAGTGGCTCTTATCCCTCTCGGAAAACCCCAGGCCTTGCTCATGCCTGCCTTTGCCCCACTGGTCACTTGCAGTTCCCTGAACATTCCAATCACACCTCTGCCCAGGGTCTTGGTACACACTATTCCCTCTGCCAGACACTCATCCCCAGACTTCTGCACTTCTTTCAAGTGTTGGCTCAAGATTATGTGATGGACTGGTCCTCTCTGACTAACCTCTTTGACCTGGCCCCACCCTCACTTGTACTCTGCTTTGCTTTTCTTCTTGACACTTTGGTGCAGCTGACTAGGTTTATTTGGTTATTTGTTTTGCTTCTGTCATCCTAGAATAGAAACTGCTGAGGTCAGGGACTTTGCAACTCCGGTGCCTAAAACACTATAAATCTAGGTAAATATCAAATGAATGAGTGAATGCATGAATGAATGAATATCATATGCCTTGGAGAAAATTCTGGTTTGGGATTCCTGCTTCAAATCATCTGGCTGCCTCCCTGCTCCCTGGAGCTCACAGCTTACTGGGAAAGGTGCCATGTACCCCCTCCTGGAATTGATCCCAGTGTGCTTGGGGAAGGGGATGGTGGCTGCCCACCCAGGAAGAAGAAATGACTCTTTTTAAAGCCAGGTGGCATCAGCACCTCTACTGTGAGACTCCTGGGGCCTGCAGGCATTATATGCTTCTCAATGACCTTGGACCCGAAGGGAAAAACACACTCTGTAAATATGCTCTCACAGACTTAAAATTAAATTCTACATTCAAATGAGCTCATGGGAACTGACACTGCCATTAGTCTGTAATTTGTTTCTCAAAATTCTTCTATTTTAAGAAATTAAGCAGGAGGAGAAGAGGATGAGAAACAAAAGGGAGGGCCGGGCTGGGAGGGAATTTCTGTCCCAAAGGCAGACAGAGTCGGGGGTGGGTGGTGTTGGCGGTGTAGGCGGTGTCGGGGAGGAGTGGGGGGAGAGGGAGGGGAGTTGGGAGGTGAGAGATTGCTGAAGTCCATGATTTCTGGACTTTTCCTCCCCATGCTTGCTGTGGATATTTCTAGCTGGGAATATCATTACTGCTAGTACTGTGTGGAGGCCACGGTGTCCATGAGGCTCTCACTGGCACTCACTGCACACAGGGACCAGCCTAACCTGTGCAGCACGAGGAGGCTTGGCAGAACCCGCTCCCTAGCAAATATGAGAGGAGCTTCTCACACTCCTGCTGCCCCCTGGTCATGTGGCAATGCTCCTGGAGGGCTGGTTGGGCCCTCCAAACAGAGGGCAGAGGGTCCTCAGATGAGCCGGGGTCAGGCTTTCCTGGTGGATATGCACACCCTCAGGTGTGAGCAGCTACTAGTTCTTGACAGCTCCCACATTTGGCCCTGGAAACTGATCCACTGGCTTCAATTGACCTTAGGCTCATTTCCATTACAAAGAGTCACCAGGGTGAGTGGTAGCAGGTGCTTACTTGTGGATGGGTGGTACATCACTGCTGAAGGAGGAGGGACTGAGCCCTTAGTTGGTATATTTGGGTTGAATGCTGTCTGGGCTAAGAATATAGTAAGTGCAAAGGCCCTGAGGAGATATGCTCCCGGCTTGTTTGAGGAGCAGCAAGGAACCCAGAGTGGAGTGAAGTTGGGAGAGAAGGATGTGGATGTAGTCAGAGGCCTGAACAGGATGCAACAGATGGGGCCTTGCAGAAAACTGTGGGGACTTTGCCATCACTTTGAGACAGTGACAATGGAGCTCAGAGTGAGGAGGGCCTGGCCTGACCTACCCTGTGGAAAGATCCCTCTGGTGATGTGCTGGGGGAAGACTTGTCAGGGGCCGGGGTTGGGGGAAGTACAGCTCTATGTTAGGAGGCAGGAGATGAGGATGAGCTTGGACCACGATGTCAGCAGGCAGGGCAGGCTCAGAGAGGTGACTGGATCCAGGTTTATGTTGTTGGAAGGGCGGAGCCTGGGCTTTGTTGCTGTGGGATGAGGAGTGGGAGAGGAAAGTGAGAACCACAGCTAATGGCAGTTGTGTCAGAGGTGAATTGAGAGGGGGGTGTAGAGGACAGTGGTGTATAATGGGGTGGGTGTGTGCATTCCTGGGCTGTTCAAGCAGGCTGTCATAGCAGGTGAGGCCTGTCCAAGTTGACAGAGTCAGGGAGAAAGAAAGATGAGTTTACCCTAGGGGACTGTGTGCAGGCACCTGTTTCTGGTTCCCTTCTTGGTGACCCAGCTGCCCAGGGCCTCTTGACTGAGCAGCTCTGAGCCTCACTTGCTGAGGGGTCAGGCTGCTCGAAGCTCTGACACTTGGAATCACTTAGAATCACTGGATGTTCCATTACCTCCATCAGGGCTCTCTGCAGCCCAAGCCTTGGTGGTGGTAACTCTTCTCATAAACAAGGCCCCCACACTGTGCTCAGGGGAGCTGGAGCACAAGCTCCCTCATCCCTGGGAGGGCCCCAGCCCTCCAATCAGCTCTACCTTCACTCATATTGTCCAAACCCATGGTGTGCTGTGTTCAGCTCTGGGCTCAGGTCCAGAAGTGAGTTTTACACTGAGGACAAACACAGGCTTTGACTCTGCTACTGGCATGTAGGAGGGTGTCCTCTTGCTCTGTGGCCAGTCTGGACCCTCTGTAGCATTGAGGTCACAGGGACCCTTCTTCACCCTTGACTGCTCAGATCAATCTGGGCCTTAGTTTGTCTTAGATTTGCACCACATATTACTTCTAAGGTTTTTCCCTTGAAGCTTTGGGTTGCTTTTTCACTGTTATTGTTGCTATCATTTTTTAGTTTTTGTGTATCTTTGTTTTACCTCAAGACTTAAAAGATTTTCAGTGTTTCTCTAAAGGCCCCTCTTGTGCCCTTCTCCCCTCAGCCTTGTGGTCCTGGGGGCTTGTCTTGTCCTGCAGCTCAGTGGTCCTCCTGAGTCACCTCCATCTTTCTTTTAGATTGGATGCAGTATGATCTGGTCCTGTGTCTTCATATTTCCTGGTTTCACTCTCACTTTGTTGGACTCTATTATGAATAGCTTTCTCAAAACATGGGTTTTATATAGAGTTTTATATCGAGTTAAATTTTTTAATTATTGCATTTCTAAAAAGATTTTGCTTTCACATTTTCTGATAATTTGGCTAGGTGAAGAATTGTACACCTGTACAAAGCAGTTCTGCTTAGATCCTTGCAGAAACCCTCCATCGCCTTCTGGAAATCATGATGTCTGATGTTATTGGAATAGTTGGAATGTTTATGGGTGATAAACATTGTCTTGAGCAGCTCTAAGCCTCACTTGCTAAAGGGTCAGGACAAAAAAGCAAAACTGATAATGTTTTGTCTTTTTGTCTTTTGCTCAAAAGACTAAAAGAATTCTTTTGTCCTTTGACTCCAACAAATTTTCCTCTTAATTTTTAGATAACTTTCCCCCTTCATTTTCTTCTGCCCTTTTCAAACTTCTACTGGTCAGTTGTTGGAGCTTCTGGATTGATTCCCTATATGATTGATCATTATTTCTAGTGTTTCCTTCTATACTGTAGATAATATTTTTGTTTTTGTCTTTCTACTAAATTGTTCATTTTGGCAATGTGCATAGTAGTCATGAGAATTTTCTTGTTCTCTGACTTTTAATTTATTTTTATTATTTTTTAAAGATTTATTTATCTATTTTTAGATAAGAGGGAGGGAGAGAGAGAGAGTGCTAGCAGGGAGAAGGGAAGAGAGAGAGAATCTCAAGCAGACTCCCCTCTGAGTGTAGGGCCTGATGTGAGGCTCCATCTCAGAACCCTGAGATCATGACCTGAGCCAAAATCAAGAGTCAGATGCTTAAACAATTGAGCCACCCAGGTGCCCCCAATTTTTGATTTTTTGTGATAGCCGGTTCTGTGGATGCCTTCCTTATCACATCCAATTTCTCCAGAACACTAATTGGATATCTCTTCCTAAAGTTATTTATGGAAATTTGCTTACTGAGTGATAACTGTTTTGTTTGGGACTGCCCCTCCTCTTTACTATATATATCTTTACTACTCCCCTTTCTTTTCTATGCTTTCTTCATGAGTTATGCTCCTGGGACCATTCATTTTTGAGAACCAGGCACACAGGCTGCCTGGAAGCTGAGTTTTGGGAACTGCAAGCCCATGGTCAGAAATCCCTTTAGATGACATTGGCCATTATTTGGGGACATGTTCAAGACATAAAGGCTGTTGTCGGGTACTAGCCTGCCCCCTTGGTTCTCAGCAGCATGTGACACAGCTGGCCACTCCCAGGTCACTGTCTTCTTGGCTCTTTGCCTCCTCCATGGCCACTTTTACTATCTGCTCTCCTGGTCTCTCTTCATCTTCCTGACCCAGAAGTGTTGGAGGCCCTGGGACTACATCCTGGTTCTTTTGTCTCTTCCATCTTTACTCACTCTCTACAGGGTCTCATTCAAGTTCATGGTTTTGAGAAATAGATACATGCTGATACCTCTGAAGTATTATTTGGAATTCTTTGGAATTCTTCACAGAGCCTCATGTGCCCCATCCTGTTCAGGGCCTACTGAGCACATCCCTATCTTCCTCTTCCTTGACCTCATTCTGCTCTGGATTCCTTACTCCTCCTCAAGTAAGTCAGGAGCATGTCCCCTCAGAGCCTTTGCATTTGCTATTCTTAGCCCAAATGGCACTCAACTCAAATATATCACTCAGGGCTCATTCCCTACCTCCTTCAGCAGTAGTGAGGTATGTATCACCCACCCATAAGAAAGTACCCTGGTGATTCTTTGTAATGGAAATGATCCTAAGGTTAATTGATCCTAATGATCCTAAGGTTAATTGAAATCAGTGGATCAGTTTCCAGTGCAAAATTTGGGAGCTGTCAGGAACTAGCACCCTGACTGTATCTCCCCTTGCTCCCACTACAGAGGCAGAGCTGGGAGGAGAAAGGGGGCTATACTGGCTGGTCCTGGGCCATGCAAAGGAGGCCCTATGGATGTGGATGGGAAATGGGCAGAATGTTGATTTGCATAAGCAAATGGGAAGATTGGTTTTAGTTTTCTCCAGAAGGGAAAGAGGTGGTGGAGAGACTGGAGGGAAAAGTCTTAGCATGGCATGGCCTAACCAAAGACAAAATTTCAGTCCAGGAATGTGTACTGTGCCATGGCAAGAAGTTTGTGAGCAATCATGGGGGATCTTCCTTTATTCCCTTTCAGTCATGGCCAGGTGATGATTATAAACAGCAACATAACTCAGAAATAAGAGAAAAGAATTCAGTGGGAGGAAGCAGACCGAGCTACTGAGGGCTAGGAATCTGAAAACCCCTTAGAATTTCCCAGGAATACTGAGGAGGCTTTAGATCTTCAATGGAGTCTGTCTTCCATAGACAGAAGCATCAGAGAGATCTCAGCTGATGTGGCAGCAGTGTCCCACCTCCAGCAAATGTCCAGCCCTTGGTTCCAAGGTTCTGGGAATATGTTATTTCTTGTGGGAAAGGCACTTTGTAGGTGTGATTCAGTTAAGGCTCTTGAGATGGGGAGATTATCCTGGATTATCCAGTTGCATCAAATCTAAGTCCTTTAAAAGGTAGGAAAGGAAGATGGAGGAGGAAGGTCAGCAAGATACAACATTAAAAGGACAGGGCTTGCCCTTGATGGTTTGATACAGGAAGGGGGCTGTGAGCTGAAGGCTGTGGGCAGCCTCTAGAAGTTTGCAGCCAGCAAGAAAATGGGGACCTCAGTCCTACAACCACAAGGAAACTGATGCTCCCTTGGTTAGGTTAACTGCCAGTAAGAAAACTGCCTTACAAATACCTTGATTTCTGTGCAGTGGACTTCTGATCTTCAGAATTAGAAGATAATGAATTTCTGTTGTCTTAGGCTACTGAAGTTGTGGTGATTTGTTCCAGTTGTGTGCAGTAAAGGATTAGCTCTGTAGGCCAGGGTTGTTTAGGACTAGTCCTTCCCAGCTCCTGGGGCATAACTTCTGAGCTCTTAGAATATCCTGCTGGATAAAAGGGTCTTTGTATATCTGAGTGAGGCTTTGGGCAATGCCAGACAGTTCATGCAAACAATGTGATTTAAGGCTGTCTCAGTCTGCTCAGGCTGCTATAACAAAGAAGGCTGGGCAGCTTGAACAAAAGAAAGTTGTTATTTCATATTCTGGAGGCTAGATGTGCAAGATCAAGGTATTGGCAGGTGTAGTTTCTCCTGAGACCTCTCTCCTTGACATGCAGATGGGCACCTTCTTGCTATGTCCTCACAGTCTTTCTTTTGTATTTACATTTCCCTTGGTGTCTCTGTGTGCCCCAATTTTCTTTTATAAGAACACTGGTCAGATTGAATGAGGGCCACCCTAATGGCCTCATTGAACTTAATCACATCTTTATTTTTATTTTTTTAATTTTTAAAAGATTTTATTTATTTATTCATGAGACAGAGAGGGAGAGGCAGAGACATAGGCAGAGGGAGAAACAGGTTCCCTGCAAGGAGCCCGATGTGGGACTCAGTCCTAGGACGCCAAGATCATGCTCTAAGCCAAAAGGCAGATGCTCAACCAGTAGGCTACCCAGGTGTCCCTTAATCACATCTTTAAAGTCTCCATATCCAAATATAGTCAAGTGCCAAGGTGCTGGGGGTCAGGGTTTCAGCATAAAAAATTTGGGGTGGGGGTAGAATGCAATTCATCCCAAAACAATGATGAGTGCTTGGGAAATCCCTGGGTGGCTCAGTGGGTTTAGCTCCTGCCTTTGGCCCAGGATCCTGGAGTCCGGGAATCAATCCCTGCATGGGACCTGCTTCTCCTTCTGCCTGTGTCTCTGCCTCTCTCTCTCTCTCTCTTTCTCTGAGTCTGTCATGAATAAATAAATAAAAAATCTTTAAAAAAAAACAAAACAATGAGGAGTGCTGGTTTTTCTTTACCTAGGCCCTGAGCCACACTGTGTATAGTTTGGCTGCTGGGTGGCTGGAGACTGAGTCATTATGGTCATTCACATGGGCTCTCCACGCCTGTGTGACTGACCCCAGAAAACACTATGGATCGCCACACTGCAGACATGTAGTCACATATCCTTGCTGGGAGACCTAAGTACTGTCCATGTGACCCCACTGGGAGGGAACACTAATTGCTCTCTCCTGAGCCACCTGTGTGCCTTTTCCCTTTGCTGCTTTCATCCTATCACTGCAACTCACCATGACTATGAGTACAAAACTCTGAGTTTTGTGAGTCTTATTGACTTGTCAACTTAGAGATGTCCTGGGAACCTCTCAGTAGTAGAAGCAATAGAAAACTAATACATTTTGATAACAAAGGCAGGTTGTGAAATGAATCAAGCTGCAGTGGTAACACTACTTAATCAGTTAAAATGGTACCTTCCCCAGAGGCCTCTGTGTGTGAGTAGGGGTCTAGGCCTTCATTGGCTTGAATGAATGAATGGTGGTGTAAAGAGGTTCTGGTCATTTAGCAGAGTTGGTAGGGATTTCCCTCCTGGTGGAAGCCACTGTCATACCTCCCATGACCAGCTAGATTCCTGCTGTATGTTTTTCTTGTAAGGAAATATGTTCTAAAAAGAATCTTAATCTGATTCTGTGAGAAGGACCTGAAACTCCCTTCCTGAGGAGTCTTGAAGCTGAATGGCCAATGGCATCAAGATTGTGGCTGTCCTGCCAGCATCAGGGATGCTTGGGAAGAGAATCAGTGTCTGTAGTACTGATCCCCACTGCCTCTTTGCAGTTCCTGGGAGCAGTGGCAACATCACTTTCCTGCTAGTTCTGTCAGGCCTGGTGGGTGAACTGTGTGTGAGCTGAGATGTTTCTCTGCCATGGGCTCATGAGTATTGAAGGCTTCCACCTGGGAGACTACACAGCACAACTGCCCTGCTGCTCCTCAGCCATCTGCATTTTGTAGCATCTACCCCTTTTGCTCCCTGTGCCTTTTCTCTCCTCCCTTCTAGTTGGCTTATGGAGGCCCCTTTGCTCTGCTATGCCTGGGAGTGGTAGCTCTGAATCACTCCTGATTGCAGAGATTCTCAGGTTTGCCACACATCATGCAGCCTGGATGTTAAAAAAAAAATCAAGTTAAAGTGAGCATGCCACAGAGTCATGGGATAACAAAACAAACAGGACTTTGCAGATATCTGTACGTAGGCAAAGGGACACTAAGCAGGACAATAGAGCTTGAGAAGTTAACAATGTGGGACAGTTCACAGAAGGAGTGCTGCCTTCACAGACCTTCCCAAAAGTAGTGCTGAGGGCTAGGAATGTGTGAGGAGGGAGTGGGGGGAATGTGGGAGCATCTCCCCAGGAAGGAGGGTCAAAGATCCAGTGTGTGAAAATGTGCTGCTCATTAGGAACACACAGCCTGGCCGACCACACAGTCAGCTGCTCTCCTTGGAGACAGAGGGATAGTCTGTACTGTCCCCAGTGGGCCTTCAGCTCTGCTGAATAGATTCCTTCCAGCTGGGTAGCCTACCCCAGGAGGCTACACTGACCCTGAGGTCCTGGAAGATTTCTGCTCCTATGGCAGGACCTCTTGGTCTGCTGTTTTTCTCCTGTTACCCCAACTTCTTTGATTCTCAGGAAGAAAAGGAAACAAGCAAGCATTGATTGACAGGCCCTGCAAGGGTGACTTGGCACAAGGGTCCTTTCTGATCTCAGCAATGTGGTGACATCACCATGGTACTGATAAGCTGCTGAGGATCAAAGAGTATTAGGGGAACCCAGCCAGAGTGGGCTTGTTTTGTCTGCTCCAAAGTGCCTTCCTGAATGTTCTGGCACCTAAGAGGCCCCTGCTGTCCCCTTTGGGATCTGGGAGCTGAGGTAGTCAGGTTGCTGCAGAGATTTTCCCTCCCCTGGAGGGAAAAAGCTGCCTGCCTGGGGGAACTGTAGTTGTACACCTCTCTGCCCTCCTCCCCTGTGGCCTTTCTGGGACTCCTTTGGGAGGAGCCCTCCCTATGCAAGCAGTGTAGTGTTTCCCTGGACCCATGAGCTGAGCTTCCCCTCTTACTCTGGAGCAGTAGGTTTGTGGCTATAAGACTCTCTAGGCTCAGGTCGCTGGTACTGGCCCTGCCTAGAAGGGGCCTAGTCTAGCCCCTGCTGCCCTTCTAGTACTTCCTGCTCTCTTCCCCAGAACTTCCCTGCTCTTCTCCTGTGGAGGCCAAGAAAATTAAGGCTATTCCACCTAAAGTTCAGCGTTAGCACAAGTACAGCCGTCTCAGGCCCCTGTGAATAAGAGCTGAACTTTACCTTACTTCAATTGGGGCGGGTGGAGGGGGGCAGCTTAACGCCCTAGAAAGCCCCATATTAGAATGAGAACAGCTCAACACCAGTGGCAGGAAGCCCCATATTAGAATGAGAACAAAACTCAATGCCCTTGAAAGCCCCGTATCAGAATGTAAACAGAACTTGAGAAATTCCTCCACCCCTTCTGGAGGTCCCCTAGACCAGCCCTTAAAACTAAGCTGAAACCCACCTCAGGGTCCAAGTCCCTGCTCCGCTGTGTCAGGTATACTTGGACCCAAGCTCGAGCTTATTAATAAACCCTTGTGTACTTGCATTGGTATCGGCTCCTTGGTGGTTTCTCAGATTCGCAATCTTGGGCACAACACTACCCAGCCACCATCTCTAGAAAACTAGCCAGGTGTCCCAGGAAGGAACCCCAGCATGCCACCCTCTGTGGACCCCTCCGACCTTCCTACATTCCTTCTCAGGTATAGTTCCTCCAGGCCTGGGCCCATGGCTTTTCTGATGTAAGTGGCCTTTCTCTCACCTATGAGCCTGGGCCCAGTTACCCATGCTGTATAACTAGCTTCCAACTTTAGTGGCATATGACTCCCAGTAGTTATGTTCACAATTTTATGGATAGTACACAGTGGGGATGGCCTGTCTCTGTTCCATGGTGTCTGGGGCTGGTTGAGGGACTTGAAGATGGGAGCTGAAGTTACTGAAGAGCAGTTGCTCACATGGCTGGTAGGTGATGCAGCTGTTAGCTCAGGCCCCAACTGGGGCTGCTGGTTGTAATGTGCATATGGCGACTCATGTGGCTTGTCTGGGCTTCCTCACAACGTGGTGCTCAGGTTCCATCTAGATCCGGGTGCAAGAGGTGTGGCCTTTATGACCTATCTTTGGAAGTCACTTTGTGTCCCTTCCCTATAGTCACAGACCTTTCCAGATGGAAGGCAATGGAAACCCAGACCACACTTTCTCAACGCAAGAGAACCAAAAACACATTGGGAGAAGTAGGTGTGGGATGGAAGAGGTTGTAGCAACATTTTTATTTTATTTTATTTTATTTTTTTATAATAAATTTATTTTTTATTGGTGTTCAATTTCCCAACATACAGATTAACACCCAGTGCTCATCCCGTCAAGTGCCCACATCAGTGCCCATCACCCATTCACCCCCACACCCCGCCCTCCTCCCCTTCCACCACCCCTAGTTCGTTTCCCAGAGTTAGGAGTCTTTATGTTCTGTCTCCCTTTCTGATATTTCCCACACATTTCTTCTCCTTTCCCTTATATTCCCTTTCACTATTATTCATATTCCCCAAATGATTGAGAACATACACTGTTTGTCCTTCTCCGATTGACTTACTTCACTCAGCATAATACCCACCAGTTCCATCCACGTTGAAGAAAATGGTGGGTATTTGTCGTTTCTAATGGCTGAGGAATATTCCATTGTATACATAGACCACATCTTCTTTATCCATTCATCTTTTGATGGACACCGAGGCTCCTTCCCCAGTTTGGCTATTGTGGACATTGCTGCTAGAAACATCGGGGTGCCGGTGTCCCGGCGTTTCATTGCATCTGAAACTTTGGGGTAAATACCCAACAGTGCAATTGCTGGGTCATAGGGCAGGTCTATTTTTAACTCCTGAGGAACCTCCACACAGTTTTCCAGAGTGGCTGCACCAGTTCACATTCCCACCAACAGCGCAGGAGGGTTCCCCTTTCTCCGCATCCTCTCCAACATTTGTGGTTTCCTGCTTTGCTAATTTTCTCCATTCTCACTGGTGTGAGGTGGTATCTCATTGTAGTTTTGATTTGTATTTCCCTGATGGCAAGTGATGCAGAGCATTTTCTCATGTGCGTGTTGGTCATGTCTGTGTCTTCCTCTGTGAGATTTCTCTTCATGTCTTTTGCCCATTTCGTGATTGGATTGTTTGTTTCTTTGCTGTTGAGTTTAATAAGTTCTTTATAGATCTTGGAAACTAGCCCTTTATCTGATACGTCATTTGCAAATATCTCCTCCCATTCTGTAGGTTGCCTTTTAGTTTTGTTGACAGGTTCGTTTGCTGTGCAAAAGCTTCTTATCTTGATGAAGTCCCAATAGTTCATTTTTGCTTTTGTTTCTTTTGCCGTCGTGGGTGAATCTTGCAAGAAGTTACTGTGGCCGAGTTCAAAAAGGGTGTTGCCTGTGTTCTCCTCTAGGATTTTGATGGAATCTTGTGTCACATTTAGATCTTTCATCCATTTTGAGTTCATCTTTGTGTATGGTGCAAGAGAATGGTCCAGTTTCATTCTTCTGCATGTGGATGTCCAATTTTCCCAGCACCATTTATTGAAGAGACTGTCTTTCTTCCAGTGGATAGTCTTTCCTCCTTTATCGAATATTAGTTGACCATAAAGTTGAGGGTCCACTTCTGGGTTCTCTATTCTGTTCCATTGATCTATGTGTCTGTTTTTGTGCCAGTACCACACTGTCTTGATGACCACAGCTTTGTAGTACACCCTGAAATCTGGCATTGTGATGCCCCCAGATATGGTTTTCTTTTTTAAAATTCCCCTGGCTATTTGGAGCCTTTTATGATTCCACACAAATCTTAAAATAATTTGTTCTAACTCTCTGAAGAAAGTCCATGGTATTTTGATAGGGATTGCATTAAACGTGTAAATTGCCCTGGGTAACATTGACATTTTCCCAATATTAATTCTGCCAATCCATGAGCATGGAATATTTTTCCATCTCTTTGTGTCTTCCTCAATTTCTTTCAGAAGTATTCTATAGTTTTTAGAGTAGAGATCCTTTACCTCTTTGGTTAGGTTTATTCCTAGGTATCTTATGCTTTTGGGTGCAATTATAAATGGGATTGACTCCTTAATTTCTTAATTTCTCTTTCTTCAGTCTCATTGTTAGTGTATAGAAATGCCACTGACTTCTGGGCATTGATTTTGTATCCTGCCACGCTGCCAAACTGCTGTATGAGTTCTAGCAATCTTGGGGTGGAGGCTTTTGGGTTTTCTATGTAGAGTATCATGTCATCGGCGAAGAGGGAGAGTTTGACTTCTTCTTTGCTGATTTGAATGCCTTTAATGTCTTTTTGTTGTCTGATTGCCGAGGCTAGGACTTCCAATACTATGTTGAATAGCAGTGGTGAGAGTGGACATCCCTGACTGGTTCCTGATCTTAGGGGAAAGGCTCCCAGTGCTTCCCCATTGAGAATGATATTTGCTGTGGGCTTTTCGTAGATGGCTTTTAAGATGTCGAGGAAAGTTCCCTCTATCCCTACACTCTGAAGAGTTTTGATCAGGAATGGGTGCTGTATTTTGTCAAATGCTTTCTCTGCATCAAATGAGAGGATCATATGGTTCTTGGTTTTTCTCTTGCTGATATGATGAATCACATTGATTGTTTTACGAGTGTTAAACCAGCCTTGTGTCCGGGGATAAATCCTACTGGGGCATGGTGAATAATTTTCTTAATGTATTGTTGGATCCTGTTGGCTAGTATCTTGTTGAGAATTTTTGCATCCATGTTCATCAGGGATTGTCTGTAATTCTCCTTTTTGGTGGGGTCTTTGGTTTTGGAATTAAGGTGATGCTGGCCTCATGGAACAAATTTGGAAGTACTCCATCTCTTTCTATCTTTCCAAACAGCTTTAGTAGAATAGGTATGGTTTCTTCTTTAAACGTTTGATAGAATTCCCCTGGGAAGCCATCCGGCCCTGGACTTTTGTGTCTTGGGAGGTTTTTGATGACTGCTTCAATTTCCTCCCTGGTTATTGGCCTGTTCAGGTTTTCTATTTCTTCCTATTCCAGTTTTGGTAGTTTGTGGCTTTCCAGGAATGCATCCATTTCTTCTAGATTGCCTAATTTATTGGCGTATAGCTGTTCATAATATGTTTTTAAAATCGTTTGTATTTCCTTGGTGTTGGTAGTGATCTCTCCTTTCTCATTCATGATTTTGCTAATTTGAGTCTTCTCTCTCTTCTTTTTAATAAGGCTGGCTAATGGTTTATCTATCTTATGAATTCTTTCAAAGAACCAACTCCTGGTTTTGTTGATCTGTTCCACAGTTCTTCTGGTCTCTATTTCATTGAGTTCTGCTCGAATCTGTATGAACTCTCTTCTTCTGCTGGGTGTAGGATCTATTTGCTGTTTTTTCTCTAGCTCCTTTAGATGTAAGGTTAGCTTTTGTATTTGAGTTCTTTCCAGTTTTTGAATGGATGCTTGTATTGCGAAGTATTTCCCCCTCAGGACTGCTTTTGCTGCATCCCAAAGATTTTGAACAGCTGTATCTTCATTTTCATTAGTTTCCATGAATCTTTTTAATTCTTCCTTAATTTCCTGGTTGACCCTTTCATCTTTAGCAGGATGGTCCTTAACCTCCACGTGTTTGAGGTCCTTCCAAACTTCTTGTTGTGATTTAGTTCTAATTTTAAGGCATTATGGTCTGAGAATATGCAGGGGATGATCCCCATCTTTTGGTATCAGTTCAGACCCGATTTGTGACCCAGTGTGTGGTCTATTCTGGAGAAAGTTCCATGTGCACTTGAGAAGAATGTGTATTCAGTTGAGTTTGGATGTAAAGTTCTGTAGCTATCTGTGAAATCCATCTGGTCCACTGTATCATTTAAAGCTCTCGTTTCTTTGGAGATGTTGTGCATAGAAGACCTATCGAGGGTAGAAAGAGCTAGATTGAAGTCACCAAGTATAAGTGTATTATTATCTAAGTATTTCTTCACTTTGGTTATTAATTGATTGATATATTTGGCAGCTCCCACATTCGGGGCATATATATTGAGGATTGTTAAGTCCTCTTGTTGGATAGATCCTTTAAGTATGATATAGTGTCCCTCTTCATCTCTCACTACAGTCTTCAGGGTAAATTTTAGTTTATCTGATATAAGGATGGCTACCCCTGCTTTCTTTTGAGGACCATTTGAATGGTAAATGGTTCTCCAACCTTTTATTTTCAGGCTGTAGGTCTCCTTCTGTCTAAAATGAGTCTCTTGTCGAGAGTAAATAGATGGGTCCTGCTTTTTTATCCAGTCTGACACCCTGGGCCTTTTGATTGGGTCATTAAGCCCGTTCACGTTCAGAGTTACTATTGAAAGGTATGAGTTTAGGGTCATCATGATATCTATTTAGTCCTTGTTTTTGTGGATTGTTCCACTGAACTTCTTCTTAAAGGGGAATTTTAAGAGTCCCCCTTAAAATTTCTTGCAGAGCTGGTTTGGAGGTCACATATTCTTTCAGTTCCTGCCTGTCTTGGAAGGTCTTTATCTCTCCTTCCATTTTGAATGAGAGCCTTGCTGGATAAAGTGTTCTTGGTTGCATGTTCTTCTCATTTAGGACCCTGAATATATCCTGCCAGCCCTTTCTGGCCTGCTAGGTCTCTGTGGAGAGGTTTGCTGTTACCGTAATACTCCTCCCCATACAGGTCAGGGATTTCTTGTCTCTTGCTGCTTTAAGGATCTTCTCTTTATCTTTGAAATTTGCAAGCTTAACTATTAAATGTTGAGGTGTTGAATGGTTTTTATTGATTTGGGGGGGGGGATCTCTCTATTTCCTGGATCTGAATGCCTGTTTCCCTTCTCAGATTAGGAAAGTTTTCAACTATGGTTTGTTTTAATACATATTCTGGCCCTCTGTCGCTTTCAGAGCCCTCAGGAACCCCAATTAAATGTAGGTTTTCTTCCTCAGGCAGTCGTTTGTTTCCCTTAATCTATATTCATGGTCTTTTAATTGTTTGTCTCTTTTTTCCTCAGTTTCCCTCTTTGTCATCATCTTGTCTTCTATGTCACTCACTCGTTCTTCTACCTCATTAACCCTTGTCGTTAGGACTTCTAGTTTGAATTGCATCTCATTCAACTGATTTTTAATTTCTGCCCGTTTGTGTCTAAATTCTGCAGTCATGAAGTCTCTTGAGTCCTTTATGCTTTTTTTACAGCCACCAGTAGGTTTATAAGAGTGCTTCTGAATTGGCTTTCTGACATTGAAGTGTAATCCAGATTTTGTAACTCTGTGGGAGAGAGGACTGTTTCTGATTCTTTCTTTTGAGGTGAGGTTTTCCTTCTAGTCATTTTGCTCAGTGCAGAGTGGCCAAAAACAAGTTGTATTTGGAAAAGGAGAAAAAGAGAGGAGAGAAAGAAGGAAAGAAAAGAGAAAAAGAAGAAGAAAAGAAGAAATAAAGAGAAGAATACGAGAAAGAAAAAGAAAGAAAGGAAAAAGAAAAGGGTGGGGTAAGCAAACAAATCAAAAAGAAAAAAAAAAAAAAAAGATCCACGGGGGAGTATCCTCTGATTCTGTATACTTTAAGTCCCTTGACTTCACCTGGAACTGGTCCGTCTAGCTGGTCTTCTGGGTGAGGGGCCTGTTGTACTGATTCTCTGGTGTTAGCACTTGGAGGAGCTGCTCTGCCCCCTGCCTGGTGCAGGGCTCAGTGGGGGTTGTTTACCCCGTGAGGCCCCAGGAGGAACAACGGCAGTGGCGGGGCCAGTTCTGCAGCCCTGGAGTCAGCTCCTGCAATAGCTCCAGAGCTCTCTGCAGGGCCTGGAGGCTCTGGGGCGGGGCCGCTGATCTGCTCAGCTCGGGGCAGGAGTGTCCTTGCTGTCCTGGGCCCTCCCGGCCTCTGCCTGTCCCGGGGGAGGCCGGATCCTGGGCTGTGTCCCGGCGCCCTGTGCTCCGGGCCTGCGCTGTTGGATTTGCGCTCCCGCCCCGCAGCCCCCTCCGCAGAGCCGCCGCCTGAGACCCTCCGAGCTGCTCCGGGTCCCGCTGCAGCCCTTATGGAGCTCGGTGCACTCTCCCGGGGCGCAGGTGTCTGTTAGTGTCCCAGGGAGCCCGAGGGCATCCCCGCCCTCCTGGGTCCTGCTCCAACTCCCTGTGAGGCCTTTCTGCCCGGGAAGGTTGGTGCAGCTCCTGCTTCTCCGGGACGGGGCTCTCCTGTCCTGGGGACACTCACCCCGGCCTCAGCCCGGCTCCTCGCGGGGCCCTTCCCCCTTGGAGGCCTTTTGTTTCTTTATTTCTTTTTCCCCGTCTTCCCACCTTGATAGAAGCATGAACTCTTCTTACTGTAGCGTTCCAGCTGGTCTCTCTTTAAATCTCAGGCCGAATTCGTAAATTTTCAGGATGATTTGCAGGTTATCTAGGTAACTTGGTGGGGACAGGTGACTTGGGGACCCTGCTCTTCCTCCATCTTGCATCACCTCCTGTAGCACCATTTTTAATAATACAATCTGCCACATTACCTATGGACGAAGTGAGTTCACTTGTTCATTCACTTATTCATTCAACCACTGTGTCACAGCTCCTCCTGTATGCCAGATGCCTGCTGGCTGCTGGGAGAACAGGAACCACTGCAGACACAGACTTAGTGACCCTGTAGCATGCACCCTAGTTGGGGGAGGCTGAGAGAAGACAGTGCCTATGTGGACCAGCATTTACCCCTTATTAGACGTTGTTAAAAATCTGCTAGTTCCAAAAGGCTTTTAACTCACACGGTGAGTCCTTCACATGATTCTCAGACCATTGAAGCCCCCTCCCTACTCATTTTAATACTCCCTAGCTCTGGGGATAGATCTGGTCCATGTGAGTTCTGTGGGGGAGATGCAGAGCTGGCCCTAGCAAGTGGAAGGGCAGGTGATCCCAGGAAGGGGAGGAGGAGCCAGCAAGTATACTTGTACACTCTGGAAGATGCTGTGGGTACAAGTGGACTAGACTTGGTATTAGAAAAAGCAGACTCTGTGTCTCTGTCCCACCACAGGAGGACAGCTCAGTTTGTCCAAAACACATCATGAGGATTATAGAAAACAATGTGCAGGAGGTAGCCAGGCCTCATAAATACTCTCTGTAGTTGTGAGCTACCTTTGGCAGTTGGGTGAAGCCTAGGGTCTCCTTCTTAAAATAATGGTTTTAAATACATCAAATAAAACCCATAGGGTTATAAAGGAAGCCAATTATATTGAAGTACAGTTATTGAATCATTTAAAAGGCAAGTTCGAGTTTTGATAGCATCTGTGTTTCTCAATTAACATGTAATACAGCAAGAGTAGCAGTTTTAGATTACCATAGTTAAGAGTTTGGTGGGAAAAAAATATAAATGTTTTCATTCCCGCATTCAGGGCTTCCCTGAAATTCTATCCTTAGATGCCCTGGATCTAGGTCTCCTGAGAGCCTACAGGGGAGCCTGCCTGGTGTTGATGGTGCTCAGTAAATGTTCCAGAACCTTCTCTGCTTCTGTTGCCCTGGGCCCTGCCCATGGTAGGGAATCCCATTCCATAAATCCTTCAATTCAATCTAAGCTCAGGATGGCTAAATTATGCCTCCCAGAGACTGAGTTTCTCCTTGCTCTGAGCAGAGGCTCCTCATATTACACTGACATTTGGGGCTTGGGTTTCAGCCACATTTTCAAATTTTTCCTTTTATTTGTGTGGAAACCTGAGAAGGCTCTGTGGTCTGATCTCATCATTAATCATTGTGGGACTCCAGTGTTTGCATGCCCGAGTGGGAAGTCTGTTCTTTGTTTCTTTTTGCTCCTTGGATTTTCACTTTGCCTCTGAATGAGGGTTGGATGATTCGGTGCTCTATGCTTCTCTGTGCTGTGCCTGCTCTCACTCCACCAGGCTCCTCCTCTCCCCTCCTTTGCTGCTTCCACATCCAGCCCTCCCTGTCCTACTGGAGGGTGGTACACACACACACACACACACACACACACACACACACACCAATTTATTTGTTCTTTCCAAGAACTGGTTGGCTTAGGCAAAAGTGCTAATTAGTTGGGGCAAGATTCAATCGCCAGGGAGAATTGCACAATGGAGATAAATGGTTTTGTGGAGGTGAATATTAAAAATTGCTCTGTCTGTACTTTTTCTCTTTCCTTTTCCTTCAAAAATTTCAGTGAAGATGAGACTGAAACCAAGATTTCAAAGGCTCTTACGGCTGGATTCTAAAGGGGCTTCTTAACTCCATGTGTTGTGCCCAAGATTGCGAATCCGAGAAACCACCAAGGGGCCGACACCGATGCAAACACACGAGGGTTTATTTACAAGGTCGAGCTTGGGTCCAAGTACACCCGACACAGTGGAGCCGGGACTTGGACACCGAGGTGGGTTCCAGCTTAGTTTTATGGGCTGGTCTAGAGGTCACCTAGAAGGGGTGGAGGAATTTCTCAAGTTCTGTTTATATTCTGATATGGGGCTTTCAAGGGCATTGAGCTCTGTTCTCATTCTAATATGGGGCTTCCTGCCACTGGCTTGGGCTCTGTTCTTATTCTAATATGGGGCTTTCTAGGATGTCAAGCTGTAAGCTGTTTTCTTCCTGTAACTGAAGTAAGGTAAAGTTCAGCTCTTATTCACAGGGGCCTGATGAGCAGGTTGTTCACTGCATAGCAGCTGGCCAAGCAGGGGCCAAATTCCAGTTTCTTCTGTTGTCTTCGGCTAAATCTAATCTCTCACTCCCTGGATGCTCTACTTGAGACCTTGAACTCCCCACTAGTAATGCTCACTTTGTCTCAGGGATTTCTGCACATTGTAGTTCAGAGCAAACCAACCCTTCTCATAGAGAGGGGCAATTCTTCCCTCAGACTTGTCTCTCCAAATACTCATTCCTGTCCCCAGCTCTTTCCCAGACTGATGAAGAGGCAGGGAAGGGGCCTTGTCTTCTTGTTAGTAAAAGCCCAGGGCCCTAAGGAAGCAGTCACATACTTCCAATTTTTGCCTCTTTGTCTGGGGTCTCATTCCATCATAAATAGGAACATATCATGGGGCCTCACTGAGCCTGACTGGGGTAGGATGCTGACAGGCTTATAGAACCACACACATATACACACACAGACACACACAGACACAATTCTCTAACTGAAGAGTCCTCTGACAATATATCCAGCTCACATTCTGCATTCAGAATCAGTCCCCATATTGAATCTCCCCCAGGGCAGTGCAGTGGGTGGGCATTCACCACCTCAGCCTCATATTTGCATAACTAAAAGAGCCACCCAGGGTTTTCCTGGAACAAAGGGGCAATTGCACCTTGAGGTTAATTCCAGTCTCCTCTCCAAATGCAGACTGTGCTTAGATCCAAATGTTCATTGTAAGGAGCACCCCTACAGGGACTGCTAGGGACAAAAACAGGGAAGGATCAATACATTTCAGACAGGATCTTCTCTTCTTTCACCATGCTCTTTGGTGAGAAAGAGCTGGAGTCCCAAGTGGCCCTGAGGTCATCCCTTGGTTTCTTTGTAAGGAAAACAGGGTGTTCATCCCAAAGGGGCCTCCTTTCATTAGGGGAGCTTGGTTTTGTCCTGGGAAAACAGCATTTTACTGTTACTGGGGCCTGATTTGAGTCCACATTTTGCTGCCCAGAATGAACATGGCCAGGTCATCAGGCACCCACCGTATATGTTCACCTTTGAGGTTGCTCTGTGGAGCATCTGACAGAGAAGTGACAGAGAAGTCTTCCTTAATTATATGGAAGGGAGGGGTTAAGAAGCAATATTCAATTGAGTAAATTTAAAAATCTGATTGACTTTATTCAAGGATTCATGAATCCAGTAGCATCCAACCTAGCAGAAAGGAAGCGATGAGATGACAAAAGGCAAGTTGACACTCCACATATTGCCCCCTACCCACCCCAGGTGGGAACTGGATATATGTGATATTTCTCAGACCTCCTGACTTCCCAAGAATAAAGGAAGCAAAAAGCCAACGGTCAACTGATAAAGATTACAGTCATGAAGGGCGTGAAACTCAGTTTGTCACTCTCTTAATGATTTATAAGAAAAGCACAATCTTAAGAATAGTCAGATCTGGGATCCCTGGGTGGCGCAGCGGTTTGGCGCCTACCTTTGGCCCAGGGCGCGATCCTGGAGACCCCGGATCGAATCTCACGTCGGGCTCCCGGTGCATGGAGCCTGCTTCTCCCTCTGCCTGTGTCTCTGCCTCTCTCTCTCTCACTATCATAAATAAATAAATAAATAAAACTTAAAAAAAAAAAAAAAAAAAAAAAAAAGAATAGTCAGATCTTCAGAAACCTATAGATTCAATTTCCCGGAGGCCTAATGTCACCTTCCCTCCACAGGACAGAGAGCCCTATATAATTAGTCACTCCTTACACTTATAATGCAGCTATTTCTGCCTACTGGTCCTATCCTATCTTCATGTTTTAATAAAATCACCTTTTTACACCATAAGATGTCTCAAGAATTCTTTCTTGACCATTGGGCTCCACCATCCCTCATCAGGAGGATTCCAGAGGAGTTGCACAAATGGAGGGCTTTTATAGGCAGAAGGAGGTAGGACAAGGAATTTAATAGAAAAGAGTGAATTCTTTCAGGCAAGGGCAGCAGGGTTCCATAGGGTTGATTATGTCACGAGTGCTGACCAGGAAATTCCAGACTGGTTAAGATTACATTCCTGGAAAACCTGAAACCACAATTAGGCTAGACATTAAGTGTTGGTTTGGGGACATGAGCTTAGCATAAGTGACTCAATTTAGGGCCTGTTGCTTTAAAAAAAAAAAAAAAACAAAACAGAAGAAAGAGAGAAGGAGCAAGCAGATGCAGGTGATGCTCTCTGACTTAGGAGTTTGTCTCTGAGATCTGGCATGGACCTGGAGCCTGGGCATAAGCCATTCTGTAGACATGTCACTCATTCATGGAAATAAGACATTTGAGACCTAACCTCCCAGGCAAATGTGGAGATACTCCCAAAAGGAGCAATTCAGGATGACAACAGCAAAGCACTTTTCAAGATCTGTTTGAATTACTGGCCCCTGTCTCAGCTTTTCTGTTCTCTCATGGGTCCAAGTAGGAAGGTGCCATTGGAGGACCCAGCCTTCATGGCAGGACGGCACCAGCTGTACCCCTGCTCCTAAGTCCAGAATGAGGGCAGAGAAGCTCTCTGACCAGCAACTTGCTTACCTTCCTTGGAATCGTGGGTAATCTGTCCTTGCATCCCTGCTGCAGGAAGGTGTCGGAGTGACTCAAAGGCTAAGGCTGGAATCATCTGGAGACTTCCAGAAGGAGCCATGGAGGACTGAAGGTGTTTCATGTGACTGTACCAAGGGCTTTTAGAGCCTGGTGTAGCCCATCAGGCAGGGCTCCATCTGTTTTTTGGACCAAGCCTGGGAAGCCATGTCCACTGCATCGTATTGATTGCAGGTGAGTCCCTGCCTAACTCCCTAAAGAATTCAAGGCTCTAAATGGGAGGAGTATCCAGGCAACAGTGTAGAGGAGCAGGTATGGTCCCCACCTGCAGGTTGTGGCATCACTGGAAAATATACTTGGTGAGCAGCTCTGCTCCATCCCCCTGCTCAGAATGTCCTTCCTTCTGGCTCACCTCGAGTCAGCATTTCTTTTCCATTGCTCAGAAAATCCACATCTGTGATTAAACCTTATTTTCCACCCACTTTGTGTCTCTATCTGAACACCTAAAGTTCTAGAGGAAGCCATGAGCCCACTGGCTCGTCTCACATTGTTTGCAAATCCTGGAAGTGGCTTGGCAATCATGGGATATCTCCCTGTTCTTTCCTACAGGACTTCTCTGTTCCTTTCACCAATCAGAGATGTAAGTAGAACCTCTGCACATAAATTTCCTGTAGGCTGCTCTCCTGAGAAGTCTGTGAAGGCTGCATTAAGGCCTCCTTCTTGCAGAAGGGGAAGATAGGGAAGGGCACCATCTTCCTCCTCATAGAGTTGTCTCCATTGAGTTTGGCATCCAGGCCATCTTACCAGGGAAAGGGCTTGGGACTGCCTAAAAATGAATACTGTGGTGGCAGAACATGCTGCAGGTCAAGGGACCACCATATCAATCTGTCGGCAGCCCCCTGATCTTGCTAAGGAAGGGGTGGTGGCACTTCTCTAATCAAACAGCTTAAGATCCTACAACTGAGGACCGGGTCCTCTCCAGGAGTCTGGTTCAGCCACTCTCCAAGACTGTGAAGGGACAGGTGAGCTGGCACCTGTTGCTGCTTTGATCTTTGAGAGTGTTCCTTCTGCATCGCTATTCCAGAAAGGCTGGCCTCTAGCTACCTGGTCATTACCTTTTGACTGGGAGACATGGCTGCATCTCTTCCTTCACCCACAGGCTTTTCACATCTCTAGGTGCAAAGTGGAGTGACCTGTTTTTGTGGCCAATCCCACCTCTTAAACTTTCATCCCACCAGTAAAAATCTACTTCTAACATACACTCTGCTAACTAACTGTCCTCTGGTGCAGACTTAGTGATGTCTTTGTAATTGTTTCTGTTCCCAATTAGAGTCCCTTTAATGTAATCTAAGCACCCAAGGGTTGACTTCTGGCACATGTTATGTAATGCTGTCTCTTCTCAAGTGTTTTAAAGTGCATTACAGTCAATATAAGATATGAGGAGATGGGTGGCTCTAGTTTTACTTTCAGGTTCTGACAAGTGCTCCTGGAAGAGTGCTTATATGTGTGTGTATGCGTGTGCATGCATGTTTGTGTTTTAGCTATGCATACAGCGGGTGTCCATAATAAGCTGAGTAACCTGGAAGCAATGGCTGAGCTGCCTGGGTAAGCGGATTCACAGGTCTGATGTAGAGGCCTGGTTCTGATGACTTTCTCTGAGCTCCTAGCAAGACGGAGGAGGAGCAGGAGGAAGAGAATAGATGGTGACATTCTTGCTACTCAGTTACTTCTGATTAGCAAGAATGTCTTCCCGAGGATCACTGCTCTTCCAAGGCTTCTCTGGTCATCTATGGATAAAAGGGATGCAGGAAGGGGGTATATGATGTGACTTTTCCATGACAAGAAACCTGAGGACCCACCCCCTGCTATGGCAATGCCTTGGTATATCAGTGTAAAAAATCGGGAGGCTGGACTCTGATCCCTTCCAGCTCTGATGTTCTGAGCATATGGTCTGTGGTGGCTGCTATGTGGGTGCTAGAAGATCTGCGTGTGTTGGGAAAATAGACTTCAAAACCAAGAGCATGCGTGTAGTTCTGAGTTGATGGAAGGCTGAGAGAAGCATACTCCCTTCTGCTCTGTAGCATCTGGGCAATTTCCCTTTTCTGTGGGAACCTGCTCACCTTCTGCTTTTCCAGTGAATACATTTGCAATTTTAATATTGCAATCCTGGGGATTTGCTTGGTTCATTTAACAAAAAAATTTATTGTGATGAGGATTTTTTTGCTGTTTGGCTTCCTCATGATAGACACCTGAGTCTGTGCTGTCCTGCAGAGACTACTGGGAAGTGACCTGTATCAAGACCCCCTCTACCGACCCCCCATGAATCATGCCATGACTGAGACATTGCTAATATAATTTCAACCAATGCATTCACTGTGGAGGCCAAGAAAATTAAGGCCATTCCACCTGGACCCATGATTGGGTCCTTCCTTAGGTTCCTCTGAGAGAGAGAAATGTGGAGGCTGAGAAAATTAAGGCCATTCCAACTTAAGTTCAGGGTTAGCACATGTACAGCCATCCCAGGCCCCTGTGAATAAGAGCTGAACTTTACCTTACTTCAGTTACAGGAAGAAAACAGCTTACAGCTTGATGTCCTAGAAAGCCCCATATTAGAATGAGAACAGAGCCCAAGCCAAGGGCAGGAAGCCCCTATTAGAATGAGAACAGAGCTCAATGCCCTTGAAAGCCCCATATCAAAATGTAAACAGAACTTGAGAAATTCCTCCAGCCCTTCTGGAGGTCTCCTAGACCAGCCCTTAAAACTAAGCTGGAACCCACCTCGGGGTCCAAGTCCCTGCTCCGCTGCTGCATCGGGTATACTTGGACCCAAGCTCGACCTTGTAAATAAACCCTCATGTGTTTGCATCCGTGTCGGCCCCTTGGTGGTTTCTCGGATTCGCAATCTTGGGCATAACATTCACCTTTTGAGCCTTGACTTTAAAAATGTCCACATGGATATGACAAAAGGTTATTGTATAACGTTGGTTAGCAGAATATAGGCCCCCAGGATCCGATATATTTCTTAACCCCATACAATATAATGGAGGCCAGTATGAATTTACTTGAGACCTAACACACCATAACTCAGTCTGTATTTTATAGCTAAACTCTGGAAATGAACTAATGTCACTTCAGAGCTACAAATTTCCAAATATTTGTGTTATTAGAAATCAGTCTGCTCTTTGAGAGACTGAGAGGAGGGTCATCCTGAGCCTCCCTTTAGAACTTGTTGCATCTGCCAGTCCTCAGATGTGTGAAGGAGCAATATCAGTTGAATGAAGGAGGCCAGTGTGGCCACACCCTCTGGATGTCTTCCCTAAGGGAGGATTGTCATGTCTTAAACTCTTGGATCAGTTTGTCTATAGACTACGCTTAGATTCTCCTAGGGGCAAACTGAAAGATTCTCCACAAGCAGTGAGGTCCCTGTAGACTGAAATTGTCTGTTTTCATCTTTGTTTCCAAAACCCTGGCCCCTAGCAAGGGTCTGGCCAAATAGAATCCCTCAACATCCACTGACCACTGGATGTTGAGGGAAGTTTCATAGTTTGCTGGGTCCTGCCCTGCTGCAGAGCTGAAGCATGAGTCTGTGAGTGAGTAGCCTCAAGACAAGAATTACAAAATGGTTCTGGTGTGTGTGGCCAATGTGTAGTGGGGTGGTGGTGGCGGTGGGGATGTTGGCCAAAGCTGGAAGTAGGCAGCCACATGACCTACCTCCCTATGTCAGTCTCTGAGTCCCTGGGAAGAAGGGAGGGGCTCTCTGGGGGTGTGAGCCTGGCTCTTCTGGATCTCCTTTCCTCATCTGAAACACATCTTTAGCACAACTCCTTTGTTTTTGTTCATCCTGCCTAATTAGATAGACTTTTCTAAAGGCATTGGGTCTAATTCTATGATTTGGATTATGACAATAGCTAGCACATGGCTGGCACTTACTAAATGTTTAATAAATAATAATAATTATCCTAATGATAGGCCTTCTGCTTGCTGACAGTTTCTGCCCTCCTTCCTCCCACAAGCTGCCAGCTCTTTTGAGGGTTCCTTCTTTCCCCTTTGCTATCTTCACAACTTGTTGGCCACGATCTGAGCCTCCCCATTGCTCTTCACCTCCCTGGAGGGCTCTTTACAATTGTCATGGACAGACACAGTTCCTTTCTTTTCTAGGATTCACACTCTTTTGCAGCATTTGTGAGCAACCACGGGGACCCTTGCACAGCTCACAGGATGATCCAGAAGGAGAGTCAGGATCATTTAGTGCAGAGCCTGAATAAGAGTGTTTTCTGGGATGTTCAGAGCAGTGCCAGCTTCTGAGCACCAAGCAGGTACCAGCCCATGGAGTCCTGTACTCTGTCTCCCAGGGGGTCACAGGCAAAGTGGGTACAGCTAACAATCACCCACAGTCCTGTTGCCTTCATTTGAAGGCTGCATGGGTAGTTTGTAATTAGCAAGTTCTTTGTTGCTGCTGCCAAAGGGCTTGGAAACTTATTATTTCCCTCCTGAGTAGAGGCTCTCTTCATGGATTGAGCAATGGGAAACTGCTGTCTAGGTTTTGCTAGACTGTTATTGGCTTTCTAAATTTTTTGCAACCTTAATAGTAAAGTTTCAATGGAAATATGAGTAAGACTTTTAAAAATGTGGCTATTATTTGAATCATAATGGAATTTTTTATGCAAGCTTTTTCCAAATAAGCAAATCTTCATGTATCCAATTAAAAATGTTTAGGAGAGGCTGTATATGATTGTGAAATGTATATGTGCATGTCAAATTCCCTGGGAAACAGCATCCTGATCTTTGGTCAAACAGTATTCTGGGGTATCTGTGAAGGTATTCTTGGATGAGAAGAAAGCAGATTGCCCTCCATAATGTAGGTGGGCCTCATGCAATCAGTTGAAAGCTTGAACAGAACAAAAGGCAAACCCTCCATCGTCTCAGTGAGAGAGAGTTCTTCACACCAGATGGCCATGGAACTGGGACATCAGCTCTTGGCTCTACAGCATTTTCTATTCTGCAGATTTTGGACTTGACAGCCTCCATAGTCACCACATGAGCCAGCTCCTTATAATAAATCTCTCTCTCTTTCTCTATCTCCTATTAGTTCCGTTTCTCTGGAGAACCCTGGCTGATACACTATGTGATATTATAGAAACAGCTTGGGATTGAGTTAGATCTTCAGCTCCTCTATTTGGGACCCTTGGTCAAGTCACTAAACTTCTGTGAGCTTGAATTTTTCTCACCTGAAAATAGGGGTTCTATCCTATTGGGTAGTTTTAGGAATTGGGTGCTCAGATAAATCCTAAGGGAAAGCACAATGATACACGTAAATGCCCCAGAGCAGACATAAAGGGACATAGATTGCTTTCTCTTTTTTCAGCCTGTGTTAAGCATCAGGTTGATTAAACCTAGCTCTGCTGCTAGGGAGGACACAGATCCCTCCCTCCATCCCTGCTCTGGCAGTGGCAGCTGCAGACACTTACTGTGGGCCCACTCTGGGCAGGGGACACTTCTCTGGTACCTCATGCCTCTATTGAAAGACATTCCTGGGTGATCCAATGTCCTTGGATCATTTCCATCAGCCATGCCCACTCTTCCTCATATTTCACCTGTTTTTGGACCCTGTATCTAGCCCTTTTAAACTTTGTTTTCTACTTTCCAGGCCAATAACTAGCTAATTCATGGCCCTAATCCTCAGAAAGCAGAAGGAAAGCCCTATTCCTGCTCTTTCTAGGTGTCATGTCTAATGGAGACATCACTGGAGATTGCCATGTGGCATGAACTTGTGCTCATTGGTATCACCACTAGTAGACACTTCAGAAAAGGAATGGGGCATTGGCTCTTCTGTCCACTGCATGGCCACCCACCCTTTCCAAGCCCTGCCCTCTCTGGCCTGGTCTGCAATCACCTTTGGCTTCCCCCTTCTTCTTGCTCTTGTCTGGTTCAGCTGTTCTCTGCAAGTCACAGGAGCCATACTTTGAAAGTGCAAATTGGAACGCATCACACCCATGCTTAAAACCATTCACTGTCTTGTTCTCAGGGACAAGACCAGAATCCTTGGAGGTTTATGGGATCATGAAGGGCACAACCCTGTCTAGCTGCAGCCTCTCTCATACCATCCCTGGCTCCTGCTGTCCAGAGGGCTCTCCCAGTATGTCCCTGCCTCTCCATGCAGTGGCTTCACATGGGTTTTGTATTAAGGGCACTTCCTGATGATCTGTGTCTAATGTTTTAATTTTTTTCAGTGATACAGTTTTTTTTAAAACTTTTTATTTTTTTTGAGTCTATATGTTAAATTTTTGTTTTATTAGGAATTCATAAGTTCTTTATTTGCTTTAGTATTTTTAGTTTTTTTTCTGTATCTGTAGTTATGTCCCATTATCTTTCCTGACATTTTTAATGTCTCTTTTTATTATTTTTGATTATGCTTGTCAGAAATTTGTCTATTTTATTAGCTTTTTCAATGGAACAACTTTTGTTTTTTAAAAACACTTTTCATTTTCTATTGTACCATTTCTGTAGTCATTGCTCTTATTTCCTTCTTCCTTTTTGGGTAAATTTTGCTGTTATTTTTCTAACTTCTTTTGTTGGACATTTGACTCATTAAATTTGTAGGTTTTACTATTATTATTAGTGCAAATATAACACACCAACTGTATCCTACTTCGACTTGCTTATTTTTGGAAGAGTTACTGATATAGAATTTCCCTGCAGTAACATTTATTCATTTAAAATGTATATTTCATTGAGCTTTGACCAATATAACCACTACCACCAAAGATATAGAACATTTCTATTACCCCCCAAAATTCTTTATGACTCCGCGCAATGACCTCCTCCCAACCCGAGCCTTTAGCAACCACTGATCTGATTTCTTTCTCTTTATTTTGCCTTTTCTAGAATGTCAGATAGATGTAAAGTCATAGTGTTACCATTTTGTGTTTGATTCCTTTCATGTGCTGAGTAATTTGTGAGATTCATCCATGCCATTGTACATACCAATAGTTCATTTTTTTTGTATTGCTGAATTGCTGAATAATATTCCATTGTTTGCCTATATCATAGATGTGTATTGTTTCATTAATGGACATTTGGGTTGCTTTCATTTTTTGGTTGTTATGAGTTGAAGTTGATCTTAATGAGGACAAATGCTTTCCTTTCTCCTGAGCAAACACACAGAAATAGAATTCCTAGATTGTATGGTAAGTGTATGTTTAACTTTAGAAGTATCTTTCAAACTGTTTTCCAAAGTGGCTGTACTGTTTGCATTCCTACAAGCAATGCACGAGAATTCTAGTTGCCCCATATTCTTGCTGATGTTTGTTATGATTATTCTTTGTAGTTTTAGCCATTCTAGTAGATGTGTAGTGGTATTTCATTGTAGTTTTAACTTCATTTCCTGTATTGACTGAACTGCATCACCCCACCAACTTCATATGTTGGAGTCCTAAACCCCATTATCCCAAACTGTGACTGCACTTGGTGACAGGATCTTTAAAGAGGTGATTAAGTTCAAGTGAGGGTGTTAGAGTGGCCCTAATCCAATCTGACTAGTTCCTTATAAGATGGAGAATTTCAGACACATCAAGAGACACAGGGATGCACATACACAGAGGAAAGGCCAAGTGAGGACAAGCAAGGAGCCTGTCTGCAGGCCAGACAGAGGAGCCTAAGGAGAAACTAATGCTGCCGGTACCTTGATCCTGGACTTGGAGCCTCCAGAACTGTGAGAAGTAAATTGCTGTTGTTCAAGCCACCTGGTCTGAGTTATTTGTTATGACACTCTGAGCAAGCTAATACATTTTCCTGATGAATAATGCTATTATATGTTTTTGTGTGCCAATCATATATCTTTTTTTGGGTGAAGTGCTTGTTAAAATATTTTGCCCATCTTTAAAAATTGAGTTGTTGGCTTCTCATTACAGAGTTAGAAGTTATTCTTTATACATTCTGAAACGGTTCTTATCAGATATGTCTTTTAAAATCGTTTTCTTCTAGTCTGTGGCCTGACTTTTCAATTTTTTAGATGGTGTCCTTCAAAAACAGATTTTGATTTTGAGGAAGTCTAAACTATCGATTTCTTCATTTGTAGGCTACAATTTTTATGTCTTATTTAAAATGTTTTTTACCTAATCCAAAGACCCAGGTATTTTTCTCCTATGTTTTTTCTTTATGACTTTTAGCTTTTGGTTTTATATTTTGCTTTATGCTGCATTTCAGTTCTTTTTTTGTGTGTACATGGTTGGTACAAGAGCCATAATGCATTTTAAAAATGAGGACAGTATCATTTGTTGGAAAGACTATCCTTTCCTTTTTGAATTACTTGTATGCTGGCTGCAGATCAATTGATCATATATGTGCAGGCCTATCTCTGAACTCCCCATCATATGTTATTGCTCTCTGTTGTCTATCCTTATGACAAGACCACATGGTGTTGATTAGTGTAGCTTTATAGTAAGTATTTAGGTCAGGTGTGAGATTCCTCTAAATTTCTTCTCTTTTTTCTTTTTTTCCAAAACTATTGTGGTTATTCTAAGAGCTTCTGCTTTCAATAAAAATTTTAGGATGAGGATGGCCCAGTAGTTTAGCGCTGCCTTCAGCCCGGGGTGTAATCCTGGAGACCCGGGATCGAGTCCCATGTTGGGCTCCCTGCATGAAGCCTGCTTCTCCCTCTGCCCATGTCTCTGCCTCTTTTTCTCTCTGTGTCTGTCATGAATAAATAGATTTTTTAAAAAATCTAAAACCTTTGTGGATGTATCTTGCAAGAAGTTACTGTGGCTGAGTTCAAAAAGTGTGTTGCCTGTGTTCTCCTGTAGGATTTTGATGGAATCTTGTCTCACATTTAAATCTTTCACCCATTTTGAGTTTATCTTTGTGTATGGTGCAAGAGAGTGGTCTAGTTTCATTCTTCTGCATGTGGATGTCCAATTTTCCCAGCACCATTTATTGAAGAGACTGTCTTTCTTCCAGTGGATAGTCTTTCCTCCTTTATCGAATATTAGTTGACCATAAAGTTCAGGGTCCACTTCTGGGTTCTCTATTCTGTTCCATTGATCTATGTGTCTGTTTTTGTGCCAGTACCACACTGTCTTGATGACCACAGCTTTGTAGTACAACCTGAAATCTGGCATTGTGATAAGATAAGAAGCTTTTGCACAGCAAAGGATACATTCAACAAAACTAAAAGACAACCTACAGAATGGGAGAAGATATTTGCAAATGACCCAGCAGATAAAGGGCTAGTTTCCAAGATCTATAAAGAACTTCTTAAACTCAACACCAAAGAAACAAACAATCCAATCATGAAATGGGAAAAAGACATGAACAGAAATCTCACAGAGGAAGACATAGACATGGCCAACAAGCACATGAGAAAATGCTCTGCATCACTTGCCATCAGGGAAATACAAATCAAAACCACAATGAGATCTCACCTCACACCAGTGAGAATGGGGAACATTAACAAGGCAGGAAACCACAAATGTTGGAGAGGATGTGGAGAAAAGGGAACCCTCTTACGCTGTTGGTGGGAATGTGAACTGGTGCAGCCACTCTGGAAAACTGTGTGGAGGTTCCTCAAAGAGTTAAAAATAGACCTGCCCTACGATCCAGCAATTGCACTGTTGGGGATTTACCCCAAAGATGCAGATGCAATGAAATGCCGGACACCTGCACCCTGATGTTTATAGCAGCAATGTCCACAATAGCCAAACTGTGGAAGGAGCCTCGATGTATTTGTCATTTCTAATGGCTGAGTAATATTCCATTGTATACATAAAGCACATCTTCTTTATCCATTCATCTTTTGATGGACACAGAGGCTCCTTCCACAGTTTGGCTAGTTTGCTGCTAGAAACATCAGGGTGCAGGTGTCCGGCATTTCATTGCATCTGAATCTTTGGGGTAAATCCCCAGCATATACCATCCCTTAAAACTAAGCTGAAACCCACCTCAGGGTCCAAGTCCCTGCTCTGCTGTGTCGGGCGTACTTGGACACAAGCTCGAGCTTGTAAATAAACCCTCGTGTGTTTGCATTGGTGTCGCCTCCTTGGTGGTTTCTCAGATTCACAATCTTGGGCACAACAGGCACAGGTATTTTGAGATTTGCAATAAAATGCAGCATCTGCAGGAATACATAAGAGACAAAACACTTATAGGAATGGTGACCCTGAGAAGAAGGCTTTCTGATGGCAAAGCTTCTTTATCAAAAGCAAAATCTCATTTTTGTGGCCACCTTTGGCTTTGCACTGCTGTCTCTGGTGGGCCTCAGACAGGCACAGCTCATCTGCTGACTGTTTCTACTGCTTGGTGTACATGTCTGCTATCATTCTTCCAGGTGGAAGACCACCTTCTGATCCTTCTCAGCTCAACTCAGAAATTTCTCCTCTGTATCTTGCTGGGCCCAGTGGGCAGGATGAAGTGGCTCTTTTTTTTTTTTCTTTTTCTGTTCCTGGTTTTCCCTGTGATCAATACTCTGTTGGAACAGGATGTTCACACATCTGTCTCTCTCCTTGGAAGAAGCACTGGCCTCCATCATCTCAGGTTTTCCAATGCCTCCAACAGTGATGGGCATGAGTCATATTTGCTAGATAGAAATAGGACATTAAAAGACCAAGCATGTTAGAGACTTGTTTGGACTGGATTTCTAGACACTGAACACCTTCCTGCAACAAGTATTATTCTGGACCTCCCAAGTGCTGGATGGATGAGTACTGGCTTGACTCCAGCTTTGGAGTTTTCAGGGATTGCTAGATCAGTAGAAGTCAGAAGCAGATGGGGTTGCAGAGAACTCATGCAAATATGGAGCACAGGATGCAACACAAGGATGGCCAGGAGGACCTGTCTTCTTCCTGGGGCCCCTTACAGGTTCCCAAGCTGTCTCCGAGCTGGTGTATCTGATCTTCCACCAGACCTGGCACATTTTAGGCAGCCCCATCCAAAGTAAAGAAATTGGAATTCACATCACACAGCTACAAATTAGTTCACTGGGAATGAAACCCAGGTCTCCAGCCTCATTGTTCAGTGTTCTTTCTAGCAGCAAGCAGAGGCTAGAGATGGGGCAATGTGGCAGAGGGAATAGACAGCCTCTTTGGTCAGCAAACCTAGATGCAACCTCAGCTCAGTAACCTAGCTAGTGACTGTGGGTGAGTGACCTCACCTCCCTACACCTCAGTCTCCCCATCTGCAGCAGGGATATAATAATGTCCACCTGACAAGCTCAAATCGGTGTCACTTGGAGGTTTCATGTAGGACATCAATAACATCTGCACTCTTTTGTTTTCTCTGGCTGCAATGCTTAAGAAGAAACATTGCCCATGGGTATAGTGCTACAGAGGGATGCCTGGAATTGTGGCAAATGGGAAGGCCAGGCTCTACTGTATGCAGCTGCAGAAAGGAGATAAGGGGTGACACATGCAGATGCACCTGCATCCTTGCAAAGTTCAGAGTTCAGATCCAGTTGCAGGCAGCTGGCTTATGTTTAGGAGCATCCAGAGAGCTGTAGAGTTGGCTTTTGATAGTGAGTATGCTGTCCATGGATGTGTTCAAGCAGAAGTTTCACAAGCACTCATGAGCACTCTGTGAGAGTGCTGGGGAGGGAGTTCTTGGGTTTGTGAGTTGACTAAACCCAATAGCCCTAAAAGCCTTCACAGACCAAGCACTTTTATTCATTTCTGTATTAGGCTGAATAATGGTCCCCCACAGATGTCCACATCCTAATCTCCTGACCTGTGAATGTGTTATGTTAATGGCAAGGGGAAGTTAAGGCTGCTAGTCAGCTGTCTTTAAGGCAGGGAGATTCCTGGATTATCCTGGTGGGACCAAGGAGTCACCAGGTTCTAACAGTGGAAGAGGGAGATAGAAGATGAGAGTCAGACAGATGCATTGTGTGGAAGATTCTACCCACCTTTGTTGGTTTTGAAGATAAAGGAAGGATTACGGACCAGGGAATGTAGGCAGTCTTGAGAAATGGAAGGGGCAAGGACACAGACTCTATATCCTATAGCCTCCAGAAAGGAACACAATCTTGGCAACACCTTGTCTTCAGCCCAATAACACTTATTTCAGGTTTCTGGTCTCCGCAACTATGAATGATAAATTCATGTTGTTTTAAGCCACCAAGTTTATGGTAACATGTTGCAGATACAATAGGAGACGAATACAATTTCATTTCCAATCTAGGGAGAATTTTGGTTATAATGGGAAAATAGCAACTCCTTCAAAATCTACAGCTGTGATGGGCATTTCCAGATGGTTGGGCAAGTACAAATCAATAATCATAATTTGATAAGAAACAAGGGCCATGGCCCAGGCATGAGGGTCTGAAAAAGGCAGCCATGTCACGGCAGGTTTGAGGCAATTCAAAGTGCTCTATCACTAAAGTTTGTAAATGGTTTAGCAAATAGTACAATAACAAAAGCCATGTATTGGTTTCTGTGTATTGGATGATGGATAGTTCATGAGTTAGGTCTGGCAGCTCATAACAGGGTCCATGGAACGCGGCATTTCAGACAACTGTTCAAACACCAGATCTGCCATGTCCTTGTGGGGCACCTTGGGCAAGTCACAAACCATTCAGGGCCTGGCAATGATAGCCCCTCCCTCCTGTGGTCTGTACAGACATATACATGGTGTACTGCGTCTGGCATGTTTTGTCAGGACCTAGGTCATACAGTAAGAGCGATAATTGCATGGTCTCCAATGTAATCTTCCCAGAGGTCTTGTGGGGTAGCTGTTAACAATCACAGCTTTAACATCAGGGGTCAAGGTCCAAGAGACAGGTCATGCTGGCACTGGATTTGACCAATGGGTCACCTTCAGCAATCTGTCCCATTCTCCATGGCCCCTATACTCATTTCCTCACAAATCTCTGGTGAGATGTAAGGCACCTGGTGGAGAGTGTGGGGTCTGAGTCTCTGTGACCCAGAGACCCTAGTGCCTGATGCCATGGCCATGTTCTCCTGCCCTGTGCGACTATTACAGGAAAAAGGAAACCCATGGCACTTACTGAGGACTATAGGGAAGACTTTATTAAAGAGAGGGCAATGGGGCAGCCCCGGTGGCACAGCGGTTTGGCGCCGCCTGCAGCCTGGGGTGTGATCCTGGAGACCCAGGATCGAGTCCCACATCGGGCTCCCTGCGTGGAGCCTGCTTCTCCCTCTGCCTGTGTCTCTGCCCCTCTCTCTCTGTGTCTATGAATAAAAAAAAAAAAATCTTTAAAAAAAAAAAAAGAGAGAGGGCAATGATGGGTGTAGGGACCACTACTATAGGGTGTTGCAGTGCAGACAGGGATTGAACTCAGCCCTGAATACAGTCTGGGCAAGTGGGAATGTATAGCCAAAGAGCAGAGTCAGGGGGCAGGGGATGGAAAATTACTAAGAGGAAGCACTGAGATGGAATTCTGGCTAAACCAATCTAACAGAGCTCTTGCTGAAGGCAGGCCAGAGTGCCTTGGATCTCACCTGGAAACTGTAGGGAATAAGGAACCCGATTAGTATTGATGGTAGTCAGATAGTGAGGGTGGGGATTCTAGTTAAGCTGACCTAACAGGAATCTTGCTAAAGCTGGAAAATGCAGAGAGGAACATGGAAGTAGGCCTAGTTGAAAAGGTCAGAGAGGTCTGGGCAGAGTTTAGCCAAGGACAGAATCTGTGTCACAAGCAAAGCTGTTCCCTATGTCAGCTGGGTGGGCAGGTCACCTGCAATGCCAGCCGGGACTGACAGACTTCCTGTGTAGACTGGGACAAGAGGCTGGGTCTAGAGGAGAGCTTCCCTGAACCCAGGTCCATGTCAGAGCCAGGAGGACCTGAGACCTGTAGTCCCCACTGAACAACGGATGGCCTGGCCAGAATGTCTCAGCTGTGTCCAGAGCCAATGATGTCTCACTGTGAGTAAATGCAGTTGTGTCACCACACAAAGTCTCTACTACACAGGATCTAAATGCCCAACAGTGACAGGAAACTTAAGGCTTGTTCACACCTTGTCATGTCCAGCTATGTGGAAAGCACTGGTGCCTGTGTGAAGTGGTGACATTTTTCTAAGACATTCTGGGGACAGAGAAAGTCTTCGGTCTCTCTGTCTCCTTCTATCTCTCTGTTTCATGGGCTGTTTGTAAAGGCTAAAGTTGAGTCACTGCTGGACTTGAAAAGTCCTTGGTGAATGGCATAGGGTACAGATTCAGGAGAAATGGGGCCTCTCTCTGCTTGAGCTGTCATATCAGAAGGCAGCTGTGGTCCAGGTAACTACTCTTTCATGTCCTCCTCATCTGTTCATGGCACCTGCAGGGCCTTCCCCATCTCCTGCACAGAACCCCTATGAATCATGTGGCACTTTGGGAAAATGCCAAGGAGTCAGAAAGGGGAAGGGGGAGAAACTAGGAAAAGAATTATGTGATTTTTAGGGTCAGAGTCATAGCTCATGAAAAATCTTCATTCTGCCATCTTCACAGAATGGCAGAGGTTTGCCCTAGGACACACAGCAAGTGAAATGGCAAAGCTGGGAATTTAAGCCCAGGCTTTTCTCAGTCTCAGACTCATGATCATGATCTCTGTCCCACACCATCTATTTGGGCTTTACTTGAAGTGAGAGTCTTCTACAAGCAGCTTTAAAAAGCCTGTGCCAGTTTGAGGTAAGACCTGCAGAGTATGTACAGTGGAAAGGAGACTTAGCTCCTTCTATATTTTCTAAGCTTCTTTTGGTGGCAGATGCTATGCTTGGTGCTGGGGACACAGACCTGCAGGCCCTGATCTCTGTCTGAGGAGCTTGCAGCATGCTGGGGTAAGGGGAAACAATCAGGAAATTACTGCAAGAAAGGATGGCATGGGACTTTGAAAGTACTGAGTAATGCTGCTGGTCCCACAGAGGGCCTGGCAGTATAAGACTTAAGTCCTATAGAGTAAGGAGGAGGGAGTCATAACAGGGAAAGTAGTGAGGAAGGTAAAGGCCCCAGAGAGGTGCCGTGGGAGGGAAACTCAGGTTGTCAAGGATCACCTGGGTCCCACATTCTAGGCTGGAAAGCTGAGTCATGAGCCTGCAGGTGGAGGCAGGACCAGAGGTCTTTGGATGCCTAGGCTTTCTAGAGTGGATAGAGAATCAGAATCACCAGGGAATTTTGAAAATGACGAATGTATAGGTTGCCTGCAAGACCAGCTGGGTAGGAATTTCTGGAGCAACCATGAAGTACCTGGGAAGGCCCTGAATGGTAGTGGATGCATCTGCATTAAGTGGTGGACGATTGGCTTTAGAGGGATCATCTGGACAAATGTGAGCCTAACCTAGGGAGTCATGTGGTTAGAGACAGGAAGAGAAGTCAGGGCTTAGGCCCTAGTCTACCTGAGTGTAGACTAGGCCAGAACTGGGGATTCTGCAGTGGGAATTGGTGATGGGATGTTCTGAGGAAGTGTGTACAAGCAGGGAGCCAGACTTGGAGCCTAGTATCACCTCTGCCACTTCTTCATTCATGAGTTAATTTACATGGCCTTCTACATCTCAGTGTCCTCAACTGTAAAATGGGGATACACATGTCTCTTTGAAGGGACTATTGTGAGGGCTGAATGAAGAAAATGTACTTAAAGGGTGCAGCATGGTTCCTGGCATTCAGGAGGTGTTTAGCAGATGGTGGCTTGTGCTAGTACATTGATCAAACTTGAGTTTTTTTTTTTATCAGATTTCATCTTGGAGGTGTTGGTTCCATGCACCAGAAGCTTTTCTCACTGGAATATAGATGATGAATACAAGATGCATACATCCCCACTCTCACTCTCACCTCCAAGATGTTGGTAACCAGTTAATGCCCTATTTTCTACTAAGCCCAGGCCCAGACAGAAACCTTCTCCCCAGAGCATCCTGGAAAGCCACTGTCAGTCAGTTGGACCTGAGATCTAGAACCTGGGACATTTGCCAACCCAGGGCTAAACCTTTGGTAGACCTGTATACTGGGTACTTGTCTCTGGTTCCTGGACCCATTTCTATCCTTTCATGCTCTCCTCTGTGCCACAGGGTGGAGGTGGGGAGGGGACTGGAAACCTGTAAGCCACATTTCCCAGGTGACTTCTTGGCTGCCTTCCAGTTCAGTCCTGCCTATGGTAGGCCTTGGCAGGAGACAGGAGGATAGAGGAAGAGAGAAAGCACCTTTCCCCCCCTTTGTCTGCAGCTGCCTCTAGTAGTGGTAGCAGGTGTAACAGGTTTCTTGTCTACCTCTGCCCTCGTGGCTGACTTGCTGATTGACTCCAGCAGCAGCAGCAGGACGGTCCAGTGCTCCAGCAGCCTTGGCTGTATGTCACTTATGGGCTCTGGCTTGTGCACCGTCCTCAGGAGGGAGGGTGCCTTATTCCCTGCTAAGTAGTAGGGACGAGTTAGGGAGTTTTGACAGCAACAGCAAGGCAGCGTGTGCCCTGAGCCTGGGAGGCTTGGTAATCATCACCAGGGCTCCAGCTACCCTGTTTCCTTTTTGACCTTCCCCCATCTCTAGGAGTACAAGCAACTCTATGGTCACTAGCGTCCTGGTAACTTCAGCTTCTCCCTCCTCATTATGTAGGGCTCCAACCCTTTTGTGACTGGTGCTGCATATTACATTCCTGCTCTGTGCATCTGACTGGACGCTGAGTGGTATAACCAGTATAAATCATGGGCTTTGAAGGCAGAATTGTCCGTAAGTTTGGACTCTGTTCCTTGCTGGTTCTAACACCTGCAACAAGTAGGCACCAGAAGCTAAGGGCTCAATAAGACAGAGGTCATTTTTGTTTCCCGTAACTGCCTGAATTCCAGGCCTGCAGACAGCTCTGCTCCATATGCTAATTCAGAGACTGAGGCTCCTTCCGTTTTGTTTCTCCCAGTCTCCTTAGGCATTGTTCTCATTTGCATGATGAAGACTGGGTTAAGTCCTTCCAGACTCAGGTCGGTTGGAAGAGGGACAAGATTGTAGAGGCACCTAGTTATAAGGGCTTTGGTCTATATATGATCCTACTCTTCTCCCATCGGAGGCTGACAGTAAGGGAGGCTGGTATAGTGTCTCTACCTGACTGTAAGGGAGGCTGGTATGGTGTCACTATGCAGCCATGCGGCAGGCTGAAGTTCTACTATTGAAGAGGAAAGGGAGAATGAATTTTGGTGGACCTATAGCCACCTCTGCCATACAAGCTTTGTGATGTACACAACTCACTATGATACTTTCTTTGCACGGTTGTGACAATAAGTAAAGGAGAATATGCATAAGGTTCTTATTACAGTGCCTGGTCATATGCTCAGTGTCCACATTGGATCTGGACTTCTTGGGCCCCAGTGACTGCCAGGTGAACATCAGTTCCAGGGGTGGGGGGACTGAGATATGTTTGCATCTGGTGCCTCCCTCTGATAGTTATAGGTTCAGTGTTCAATGTGAGCCGAGAGGTGATATCTCCTTTTGTCTATTTCCGCATGAGCCTTTTTTAGCAGCTCTTCTTCAAACTGGAGTTCAGGACAGGGAAATTACATCCTATGATGGAGCAGGTGGTGGGTAAGGATGAAGGCATTCCCCATCCATCACTGTGGATAGACCCGGCCTTAAAGGTGCAATCTATCAATCCTTTTAAAGGGCTCCTATTGCCAGGCAGCTTGGAAATTGGGGGAACCTGGTCTCTGGAGCACTTACAGTAAGTTGCCACTTCCTAGGATGGCTTAGGAGTAGTTGCCATGACAGTAGATTTGTGCTACTTTCTTGCTTTCAAAGGAAGCTGGGCTGCCCAAGAAAATGAGGGCACCTCCTTCCTGAGGGTTGGGGGCCTTTGTTCCTTGCTTCTCTCTCCCCCTCCAAGAATGCATAGGGCCTCATCATGCTGCTTCTTCCTTTCATGGTATAGTTTGGATTAACAAAAGAGAGGCACAAGATGGATGGGAGCCATTTCATTTCTTGGCATCATGGCCAGAGCATGAACTTGCTTCTCAGGATCTGATTAATTTGCTCAAATGTAGGCTTACAAAGTCAAGTTTGATTCTACTCCTGTGGGTCAAATGGCTCTTTGCTCTCATTTTTGCAACTAACTAACTAACTGGCTAATTTTCTCCCTCCCTCCCCCCTTGTTACTTCCTTCCTCCCCTACTACTTCTGTTTCCTACCTCCTTTCTTCCCCCTGCTCTCCCTCTTTCCTTCAGTCCCTCCCTCCCTCCCCCTCCTTTCCTCTTTCTTCCTCCTCCCTCCCTCCTTCCCTGCCTTCTACAAACATCCACTGAACACTTTCATGCTGAGCCCTACTATGGCTGAAGTTACAGAGATACATAAGTAAGACCATAAGATTCAATCTGAAACTGCTCATCACCTGCATGTGACACAGGCATGAAAAGATGCACTTAAGATAAGAAGCTCTAAGTGCTATGAGGGAGGCAAGTATTCACTTGGCGACTGTGGAAGCCCAAAGTGAGAAAGGCCAAGGATACCTGAGGCAGGCTCAGAAGGCGCTATGAGCTGTGTCTGTCTCTAGTGGACTGAAAGGCAGAGTCTTTGGGGAAGCAAACAGTGTCCAAGATTTGGGGAGTGGGAGCTGTAGAAGTCAGGTTGGGAGGGAATAGAGTAAAGCTGGGTAGTCTGGCAAGCTCTGATTGCCAGAGACTGATAGGTCAGTATAAGACACTTGGGTGCTATCTCCTGGTACTTGGGAGCCACTGAAGGAGTTTGGGCAGAGGAGCGCTATGATTAGATCTGGTAGCTTTGTGGAAGAGAGACTTAGAAGGCTCAGACTGGGAACACAGTGATGAGCTGGATGGGCCAAAGGTCCAGGGAGGACATGGCAAGAGGGACGGGGTGGCTAGGCACCAGGAACGGTGGGATATGTCCTCTTTTCCCGTCTCCTCCCATATCGAAGAAATACCAAGCTTCTGTTCTGTATGAGGCCTGCACTGGACCCCTTACTCTAGAGGTATACCATTTCACCCTTTCCATACCTGAGAGGAGGTGAGAACTCCTCTCTTCATTTTAAAGGTAAAGACACAGCCTTACAGAGACTGAGAAAAATGATCATACAACCCATGAATGACAGAATAACAATGAATATCTAGGCAAGCTTTTCCCCCTCAAAGCCCATGGGTTGCATGGAAACTAGAATTTTCCACGGTACTGCATCCCATTCTCAGTAAGTGTTTGCTGGAGAGTTGGAATGAACAAATGAATGCCTCTTCTGCTGAAGGGAGGCTGCTGAATCCCAGGACCGTGAGCTGCTCAGCCCCAGCCTCTGAGCTGGGTTTACCTGGGGACCCTTGATTTCAACAGGGTCTTCGGGGAGTTGCGGGTTTCATCAAATGTGGCAACAGCTGGAGCATTTGTTTCTCCTCCCAAGGGATAAAATGCCCATACCTCCAGAAGGCCCCTAAGGAATAAAGCTAACAGAATTGCACACCTTGCGAGGGGCTGGGTGTGGGTGCCACAGGGCAGATGGGTTTTCTGTCTCTGTCTGCTTTTCTACTTATTGTATGGTGCTGATATATTAACATTACACTGAGTCTTACCACAGAAAGCCTTATTTTATAAGTGAGGAAACTGAGGTAAAGAGAGGTAATATACAGCCAGCATCGCCAGCTATTAAGTGATGTTGCTGGGATTCAGTTTGCTCATAAAGGGTCGTTTTTAGCCCATACCCCATACTTAGGGCTGGTGCTGACCCTGCTCATACCCGTGCAGTCATCATCATGGACTCTTCTAAATTGTTTCTGCGGAGGCCCCTGCAGTTGGAGGTCAACTCTAGCACTTGTTTCCCAGCAGGCAGATGACATTATGGGTTTTTCTCTGTCACATTTGGAGCCCTCTCCACATCTCAGAGGCCTCTCTGTGAGCACGAGGCTCAGGCTTACTTCATCCTCTCTGTCTTCTACAGGGCCAAGTCCCAACCTTGTGGATCACTGGGGCTGGGGCTGTCCAGCATAGCAGTGGACAGCTATTCCCTCATCAATCAGCTGAGTGGGTGAGGTGGACTCTGAGACCTGAAAGCCACCCTAAACCTGTCTATCTAAGGCTTCGTGGCCTGAACAGCTGTTCATTCCTGTATTCCACATTTCAGGGGATAGGACTTGCTTTTCTGATTTCCAGAGCATCTCAACCAAGAGCAAAGGCAGTCCTTGAATTTAAAACCCACGCATAAGTTAAGAAATAGGTTTTACAGAAAACTTAAGCATTGTTTTTGATAAATAGATCTAGCACAATAGAACTGCTATTCCTGTCAAAAAAGAATTGGTAGCTGTCTTAGTGTTTGGGGCTGCAGTTCCCTCCCTCAGTGTTCGTTGGATGAACCTATGCATTTTTAAGAATTTGACATTAGCAATTTCCTGGTGGACATGGTCTATTGAAACCAATCTACATTTCAGGACACACTTGATGATTTGAAAAAAATTCTCATTTTTACTACTTTCATTGAGGGTAATTTGTTGAAATGCTTATATGCTTGAATCAAATTTCTCTTTATTCTATCTCTATAGACACACCTTTGGAGATTTTTTCTGGCCTGAGGCAAGTTCTGGTTCTGTTGAGAGTAGCCTTTGTTCGTCCTATACCCACCTGATATTGAAGGGGACATTACAGAGAAAGGAGGTACAAATCAGGGCAGAACTGTTTCCCTTCTGAGACCCCCACTTCCATTCTTAACCCCTCACAACCCCTGTTTTTCATTTCTATAATTTTGTCCTTTCAAGAATATTAAGCAAGTGGAGTCAAATAGTGTGTGATATTTTGGGATTGAGTATTTTCACTCAGCATAAATCTTTAGAGTTGGTGCATATATTAGTAAATTTATTCCTTTTCATTGCTTGGTAGTATCCCATGATATAGCTGTACCAATTTGCTGAACTGGTTATCCATTGAAGAACATATGGATTGTTTCCCATTTTAGGCTGTTACGAATAAAGCTGATAAAAATGTTTGTGTCGGGGTTTATGTGATCTTAAGTTTTCATTTCTCTGGGATAAATGTCCAAGGGTGCAATTGCTCATTTGGTAGTTGTATGTTCATTTTTAAAGATGTTGTCAAACTATTTTCTAGAATTGCCATCCCATTTATATTCCTACCACAATATGTTTTGATCAAATTTTTATGCATTCTCATGAGCTTTTGGTGTTGTTACTATTTTTTAATTTTGGCTTTTTGATAGCTGTGCAGTGATAGCTCATTGTGATTTTGTTTTCCTCAATGGTTGGTGACACTGAACATCTCATGTGCTTCCTTGTCATCTTTATATCCTCTCCAGTAATATGCCTGCTCAGGTCCTTGCCCATATTCTAAAGGGATTGTTTCATTTTTTTTTTTTATCATTGTGTTTTGGAGAATTCTTTAGATATTATAGATACTAGTCTTTGTCAGGTATATTAGTTACAAACATTTTTCAATAGTCTGTAACTTGTTTTTTTATTCCCTTAATAAGATATTTCTCAGAGCAAAAGTTTTTTTTTTTTGTTGTCGTTGTTGGTTTGAGAGAGAGAGAGAGGGCGAGAGTGAGAGTGTGAGCAAGAGAGAGAGAGAGAGAGCGAGCGAGCACACGGGCACTTGCGCACAGGAGTGGGGGGATGGGCAGTGGGAGAGGGAAGGAAAGAGAAAATCTTAAACAGACTCCATGCACAGTGTGGAGCCTGACATGGTACTTGATGTTATGACCTTGAGATCATGACCTGGGCTGAAATCAAGAGTCAGATGATTAGCTGACTAAGCTAGGAAAGCAAAAGTTTTTAATTTTAATTTTAATTTTCTTCTCTTTTGGATCATGCTTTTTGATGTCAAGTCTAAGAACTGTTTGCCTGGCCCTATATCCCAAATATTTTCTTTTTTAGGGGTAGGGTATGTTTTTTAATTTTGTGTTTTACATGCTGACATCCCTGTTATAGTTTGTGTTAATTGTTGCAGAAGGTGTGAGGTTTAGGTCAAGTATTTTTTCTTTTGTTTTGTTTTGGCTTATGCATGTCTAATTATTTATGGAAAGACTTCCTTGATTACATTGCTTTTGCACTTTTGTAAAAAAAAAATCAATTGGGCATATGTACATCAGTTTCTGGATTCTGTATTCCATTCCATTCTTATGGGTCTATTTCCTACCAGTGCCATGCAGTCTTCATTACTGGGGTTATATAATAAGTTTTGAAATCAGATAGACTGAAAACTCCCAACTTTATTCTCCCCCTCCCAAATGTTTAGCTCTTCTTGCTCTTTTCCATTTTCTTATAAATTTATCCATAAAAATCTGTGAAAACTATGCTGGGATTTTGATAGGAATTAGATCAAACATGTACAACAGTCTGAGGAGTAGTGACATCTCTACTTATATTAAGATTTCTAGTACATGAAAATGGCATCTTTCTCCATTTATTTAGATCCTCTTTGATTTCTTTCATCAGTGTTTTGTATTTTTTAAGAATATAACATCTTTACATATTTTGTTAGAGTTACAACTAAGTATTTCATTTTTTGAGTCATTTTAAATATTAGATTTTAAAATTTTGTTGTTCAAGTGTTCATTGTTAGACTATAGAAATAGAACTGATTCTTATGTGTTGATGTTCATTCCTGTGACCTTACTAAGCTCATTTATTAATTATAGGATTTTATTTTTGCAGATTCCTCAGGAATTTCATAATATCATCTGCACATAGTGACAGTTTAGTCCTTCTTTTCTGTTCTGTGTTCCTTTTCTTTCTTGTTGTATTGCAGGGGGCAGGACTCCCAGCACTATGTTGAGAAGAGTGGTGATGGGCTGTACTTGCTTTGTTTCTGCTTTTAGAGAGAGAGCCTCAGTCCTTTATTGTGGAGGACAGTGGAGTTGCAGGGTTTTTTTGATAGGTGCTCTTTTTGTAATAAATTTATTTATTTATGATAGTCACACAGAGAAAGAGAGAGAGGCAGAGACACAGGCAGAGGGAGAAGCAGGCTCCATGCACCGGGAGCCCGATAAGGGATTCGATCCCGTGTCTCCAGGATCGCGCCCTGAGCCAAAGGCAGTTGCCAAACCGCTGCGCCACCCAGGGATCCCTGATAGGTGCTCTTTATCATGTTGAGGAAGTTCTCTTCTATTCCTACACTGAATGTCTGAGAATTATTGTCATGAACTGAGGTTAAATTTTGTTGAATGAGTTTTCTGCACTAATTAAAATGCTGATGTGACTTTTTTCCTTTACTCTGTTAATAGGATGGACGATGTTGATTGATTTTCAATATTTGAACCGCCCTTGCATTCCTGGAATATATTCTACTTATGTATGCTATATTTCTTACATTGTTGAATTCTATTTGCTAACATTTTGTTAATTTTTTTGGTCCATATTCAGTCTGTCATTTTCCTTTACTGTACTGTTTTTTTTTTAAAGTTTATTATTGATTAATTAGTTGGAATTAATTGGAAAGTTTTCCTTCCTCTTCTATTTTCAGAAAATAGTGTTCTTTAAACATTTGGTAGAATTCTCCAATGCAGTTAGAGGCCCAGAGATTTTTCAGGGGTAGTCCTTAACTATGAATTCAGTTTCTATAGTAGTTATAAGCCTTTCAAATTATCTATTTCATATTGCATGAGTTATGGTAGTTTGTATTTTTTGAAAGATTGACCCATTTTGCCAAGTTGTCAAATTTATACAGAGAGAGTAGTTTGTAATATTATCGTCTTTTGATGTCTGCCAGGTCTTTAGTGACATCGCCTGTCATTCCTTATATGGGTAATTTGTGTCTTTTCTCTTTTTTCTTGCTAGAAGTTTGTCAATTTTATTGAACTTTTCATATTTTTTGTGGTATTTCGTTATGGTAACACAAATATATATATATTATACATATATTATATTATATTATATTATATATATATATATAATTTCTTTAGCTCTATCCCACAAATTTTGATATGTTGTATTTATACTTTCTTTACATTCAATGTGTTTTTAAAATTTCCATGAGAGTTCTATTTTACCCATAATTTATTTAGGTGTTGCTTAGTTTCCTAGTGTTTGGGGACTTTTCTGTTATCTTTATGTTCTTTTATTTTGTTCTTTTGATACTATTGTAGTCAGAGAACACATAATGTAGGATTTTAATCTTTGAGGTTTAAGACTCAAGATATGGTTTAGCTTGGTGTATGTTCCATGGGTGCTTGAAAAGAACGTGTACTTTGTTTTTGCTTGTTTTAAGTTTTGGCAAATTAGATCCTTTTGGTTGATGGTTGTTGTTTTCTATTTCTTGCTTGTTTTCTCTCTTGTTCTATCCATCATTGAGAGATGGGTGTTGAAGCCCCAATTTTAAAAATAAGAATTTGTCTATTTCATATTAAAATTCTATTAGTTTTGCCCTACATATTTTGTAGCTTTGTTGTTTGATGAGGATGCATGTGGGATTCCTGTGTATTCATAGTAGATCGATGTTTTTATCATTATGTTATGTCTCCCTCTGTCTCTGCTTTCTTTGCTCTGAAGATTACTTTATCTATCTAATAGAGTCACTCATTCTTTCTTTTGATTTATATCTGTGTGGTATATCCTTTTATAGCATTTAACACCAACTCCCCTACACCATTATAACTGGAGTGAATTACTTGTGGGTTATTTTTTATCCCCTCTGGATTTAGAATATATACATTTAATGTAATTATTGACCTGTGAGGGTTTAAGTATGCAGTTTTGAGTTTTGCTTTCTGTTTGTTCTCTGTTTTTCATGTCTTTTAATTTTTTTTCCTTATGGGTTATTTAAACATTTTTTATAATATTATTTTATCTATAGTGTTTTTATTATTTATTTTTGAAGTATGGTTAACATGCAATGTTATGCTAGTGATTCAAAAATTTTGTACATTAGTCAGTGCTCAGCCCAATAAGTGTAGTCACCATCTGTCATCATACAGCACTATGACAGTATTATTGACTATATTCCCTGTGCTGTACTTTCATCTCCATGACTATTTATTTTAATACTGGAAGTTTGTACCTCCTAATCTCCTTTGCCTATTTCATCCATCCCCCACCCATGTTTCCTTTTCCTCTAGCAACCACCAGTTTGTTCTCAGTATTTGAGAGTCTGTTTATTTGTTTTGTTTTGTTTTGTTTTTAGATTCCACTTACAGTGAAATCATATGGTACTTGTCTTTTTCTGTCTGACTTATTTCACTTAGCACAATACCTTCTAGGTCCATTCATGTTGTCACAAATGGCAAGATCTCATTCTTTTCTATGGCTGAGTAGTATTCCTGTGTGTGTGTGTGTGTGTGTGTGTGTGTCACTTTTTTTTTTTTTATCCATTCACTTACTAATGGACACTTGGGTTGCTTTCATATCTTAGCTATTATAAATAATGCTGCAATGAACATGGAGGTACATGTATCTTTTTGAATTAATATTTTCATTTTCTTGGGGTAAATGCCTGGTAATAGAAGTACTGGATCATATCGTAGTTGTTTTATTAATTTTTGAAGAAGCTTCATACTATTTTCCCTAGTGGCTGCAACCAACTTGCATTCCCACTTATAGTGTGTGAGAGTTTTTTCTCCACATCTATAGTATTTTAAGTATATGTTTGGGTGGATATTTTTGTGGTATTGCTATGTTTTAAATTATACATACATAACTAATCAGAACCTACACTTGCCCACACTTTACCATTTTGAGTAAAGTATAGAAACCTTCTCCCTTTAAGTTATTTTACCTTCCCAAATGCGTATTATAATTGTTTTACCTATTTCCTATACATACATTTAGGACCACATATGACAGTTATAATTTCAGCTCAACTTTCAAACATAATTTAGAACATTCAAAAGGGGAAGAAAGATGTATTATACTTATTATATTTTGATTCTTTTCTTTGCTTTTTCCCACTCTAGTGTTGTATGGAGTCCTTCTTTCAATATTTTCATTCTGTTCAGAAAACTCCCTTTGCCATTTCTTTCAGGTGGGCTATTGGTAACAAATTTTCTTAGTTTTCCTTTGTCTGAAAATGTCTTGATTTCCCCTTAATTCCAAAGGATATTTTCTCTGGATGTATAATTTTGGGTTTTTCATTTCAACACTTGAAAAATATTGTGCTACTTCCTCTCTAGTTTGTAATGACAAATATGCTGTCATTTGAATTGTTTTCTCTTATAGGTAAGGTGTAATTACTCCCTTGCTGCTTTCAATATTTTTTGGTATGTCTTTACTTTTCAAAAATTTGACTGTGATGCATTTTAGAGTAAATTTGTGTTTATGCTGCTTAGAATTCTCTAAGCTTTTTGAATCTTGTTTTTTTTTTTTTTTTTTTTTTTTTTTGCCGAATTTGGGAAATTTCAGCTATTATTTATTCAAATACTTTTGCAGTCTCATTCTCTTTCCTTTTTTCTTTTGGGCTGCAATGATATGAGTATTAGATCATTTGCTATAATCTTACATGTTTCTGACACTGTTCATTTTTTTTGTCTTTTTTTTCTCTTGTTCTAATTGGGTAATTTCTGTTGTTTTACCTTCAAGTTATGGATTCTTTTCTTCTGTTTCCTCCATTTTGCTGTCAGCCCATCCATTGATTTTATTGTTTGGGATATTATATTTTTTATTCTATTATTTCTTTTTGGTTCCTCTTTGTATCTTTCACATCTCTGCTGGGACTTTTCCTGTTTTTTGTTTGTTTCAGCATGTTTATAACTATTTGTTGTAGCATTTTTATGATGACTACTTTAGAATCATTGTAGGATAATTTGAACATCTCTGTCATCTCAGTTTTGCTTCTGTTGCTGTCTCTTTCATTCAAGTTGACATTTTACTGATTCTTGTTATGACAGGTGATTTCCAACTGAAACCTGGAAATTTTAAGTGTGGTTCTTTGGCCCTTCACTAGACCTTTGTTGATACTACTGTGGCTGGAAGGGTAGGAATGACTCATTACTATTTCCCATAGGGCCTCCATTGAGGTCAGGGGTGTCTCCTCTCCAGTGAGCAGTGGTAAAAGTCATGATTCTCCACTAGGCTGCCTCTGATTCCACCCTTGGAGAGGGGCGTTGGAGAGTGGAAGTCCAGACTCCTGCCTGGTCCCTACCGCAGTGTGGTGAGACCTTATTGCTCAGGGCAATGAAAGTCAGACTTAGCCTTCTCTGACAGCTCTCTAATGAGGTTTAGGTTAAAGTCCCAGCTCTCTACTGCCCTTTGCTAGTGTCAGTGCAGTGGGACCATAGTTTTTCTGTGGTGTCTGACTGGAGTTGTGCAGTTACTGTCTAAATCTTCTATCTTGTTGGACAACCCCTTTGCTGGCCTTTAATTAATTTCAAACTCCCAATAAAAGCAAGAGTTTATTGGGAGTTCAAAAAATCTGTTATTTGTTTTGCTTTTGGTAGTTATCTTCTACTACAAGGCTGGGATATATGACACAGAAATATAACCTAAGAGATGTAGCACTGTTTTCCCATGGGTCTATCAGTCAGTAGCTCATCTTCTGTCTCGCCCCATTCAATTTTCTGATGTTTGTTTTATATATAATGTCCAGGGACTTTTGTTGTACTTAGTGGATAAACATCTGGAGAATAGAGAAACATTTATTTTGTCTTCCCAAAAGTCTTCAAGCTAATGATAGTTTTTATATTTGAAAGGGTTCTAAAAAATTAAGAACAAAATATAACAAATAAAAGTGACAACAAAAAACAAAGACTATGTGACAGAGACCATATGTGGTTCACAGAGCCTAAAATACTTACTATTTGATTCTTCACAGAAAAATTTTATTGACCCTCGTTTAGACATAAGTTAACTTTTAGAGCATATACTATATGACATTTCACTTGTGTTATTCCCAGTGCTTTCATTTCTTTATGTAGATCCAGGCTTTTGTACCATATTACTTCTATCTGAAGAACTTCTTTCTACATTTCTTTTAGAGCAGTTACACTGGAAATGAATTTTTTTCATTTTGTTTGGTGAATATATTTTTATTTCTCCTTAATTTTATTTTATTCATTTAAAAGAAATATGGAACACTTCACAAATCTCCTTGTCATCCTTGCACAGGGGCCATGCTAATCTCTGTATCATTCCAATGTTAGTATATGTACTGCTGAAGCAAGCACACTTAATTGTAAAAAAATGATTTATTGAATATGTAATTGATTTTTTTTTCCTTTCAGCCCTTTAAATATGTCATTGTATTGCCTTCTGGCTTGTATAGTTTCTGATGAAAGTCTTCTGTAATTCTTATATTTGTTCCTCTATACATAGTGTCTTTCTCATCCCTGTGGCTATCTCCAAAATTTTATCTTTATCTTTGGTTTTCAGGAATTTAAATATAATATGTTTATATATTTCTTAAGGAGTGGGTATATATGTATTCTGTTTGGTGCTCTTTGAGGGTTTGAGTCTGTGGTTTGGTGTCTGTCATTAATTTTTGGCCATTATCTTCAAATACTCTTTTCTGCCCTGTTCCTCTTCTTTCTGGGATTTCACATGGATGTATGTCAGACTATTTTATAGCATCCAACAACTTTTGAGAGCTCTGGTTTTTTTCTCATTATTTTTTTTTCTTTTTGTGTTTTAGTTTATTTATATTTACTTATCTTTCACCTTTCTGATTATTTCCTCAGCTGTATTGATCCTATTTTTTCGACCATTAAGGAATTTTCAATTCGTTTATCTTACTTTTTATTTTTAGCATTCCCACTGACTTCTTCCTCATAATTTTTATGTCTCTGTTAAAGTTCCCCATCTGATCATGTATGCTGAATACTTTTCCACTTGGATTTTTAATATGTTAATTATAGCTATTTTAAATTTCCTGTCTGATAGTTTCAACATTGTATCATGTTGAAATCCGCTCTTATTGATCATATTTTTTTTTCTTCCCACCTCCCTTGCTTCTTGCTTATATGTATATTTTACACTTTTTATTTTTAAAGATGACATCTTTTATGGGACAATGGAAACTAATGTAACTAGTGTTATTGCCTGGAAATGGATATCCTTCCCCTCATTTTTCTGAATCATTAGTGTGGGAATTTGAGTCAGTCTAAGTTGAGCTGTGTTTGGGTTTTCTTATTGGTGTGGTCACTGTCAGTGCAATTGGGGCTTTATTTTTTTTATTTTTTATTTTTTAATAAATTAATTTTTATTGGTGTTCAATTTACCAACATACAGAATAACACCCAGTGCTCATCCCGTCAAGTGTCCCCCTCAGTGACCGTCACCCATTCACCCCCACCCCCCGCCCTCCTCCCCCTCCACCACCCCTAGTTCATTTCCCAGAGTTAGAAGTCTTTATGTTCTGTCTCCCTTTCTGATATTTCCCACACATTTCTTCTCCCTTCCCTTATATTCCCTTTCACTATTATTCATATTCCGCAATTGGGGCTTTAAATTCTTGTAGTGTTATCTTGGTTTTAGAGTGAGGTTGTCACATTAGTCCATGCTCAACATTTAGCAATTTATTAAAAATTTTGAATGGTGTCCATTGTCTCCTGCAAATGAACAAGTGCTTATGTCCTATCTCTCCTTAAATGTATCTGCTATTATTTAGGTTTTGGGTTAGTTGTTTTGTTCCGCAATCACAGATATCTTATTTACTCAAGAAAAATCGTGATTTCACAAATTATTCAGAATTTTTTGTTGTAAGGTGAGAGCAATGCCCTTTCTACCCTTTTACAAATCAATCAGAAGCTTAAAATCTCATGAAGGCTTTTGAGTCTTTGTTTTTGTGTGTGTGTCTGTGTTTAAGATTTTATTTTTTCATGAGAGACACAGAGAGAGAAAGAGAGAGAGAGAGAGGCAGAGACACAGGCAGAGGGAGAAGCAGCCTCCATGCAGGACTCGATCCCGGGACTCCAGGATCATGCCCTGGGCCAAAGGCAGGTGCCAAACAGCTGAGCCACCCAGGGATCTCTGGCTTTTGAGTCTTTGATCTCTCAAGTATGGCCTGTCCAATCTCATTCAAATTATGTAAGTTCTATGAATCATAGTTTTATGATCTATTAAAGGTACATAGTAATACCTCATAGGTTGTTGTTTAGGATTAAGTTAAAGATAAAAAATATGTATGGCCACAGCACCTGTCGTAAAACAGTACAGTTTAAATCTCCTCTGCTTTCTGTCACCCAGTGAAATAGATTAAGAATGTTTTTACAAATGGAAATGCTTTCAATGACATTTCTGTCAAAACACAGTACAAACAACAAAGCCTCTTTTGCCTGTTTTAATCAAGGAGTAAACATCATTCTTATACACTTGGAGAGAATTTTTCAGAAGACTGAAATCTGTGGTTGGAGTTGGAAGAACATGGTTGCTTTCCTGGCCATCCGCCTTGGAGTCTCTCTGCAGCATCTCCTGAAAGATTGTTTTTGCTGGTGAACATGCTGTCTACTGAGATAGCTCTTCCCTTTCAAGTAGCTCGGAGGGGTCCTAGGATTTCTTTCTTAGAGCTGAAATTCTGTCTCCTTTGGCTTCCACTCTTGGTCCTGATGCTAGTTCTGAATCCTTACTGCCATTGTATCCTTCATTTCTATGAAAATGGCTCTTATATCCTCTCTGAGTCTTTTTTGCCTTTAGGAGAAAACTTCCAGTTTTTAACTTTTATTTGTGTGACAGGATGTTCTGATTCACAGTCAAAATCCACAAGTTTCTTCTGCTCAGGTCCATCTCCAGGTGGGACTCCATGAACTGAGCCTCATACTCCAAAGGAGGGTTGACCCAAGTTGTCCTGACCAAGATTGTACCCTTCTTGTTCCAGACACTAACTATTGTGCAGCCCAAGTTTGTGTTATTTCTGCTGACTCCTTGAGTAAAGATCTAAAGTGTCAAACATGCTGCTGTGTACTCTATCTTCACTACCTTAGTCGAGCAGTTGGATTTTAGCCCCAAGGGCAGCTGATATTTATCTTTGTTGACTGCTATCCTGATTGAATTTAACATATTTCTCCAGCACATCACAGTCATTTTGGGTCTTCATCCTGTCCTTTGTCACATGCCTTCCTACATATGGCTTTTTACCTCTGTGGACCTGTTGAGCCTGACTGACTCATCCAACCTCCAGTATAGGCCAGATCCAGAGGACTTGGACAGGCAGCTTGGGTTCCTTCAACCACTCACTGTACTGCCCATTTCAAGGCTTCAGGAAAGGTTGCCCCACGCCCAACTCTTTGCTAGCCTGCCAGGCTCATGGATATAACCAGTACCTTTGGTTCATGCTCCTGACAATTTACTTGCCTTGTACTCTTTGTTAATGCTCCTTGGGTTTTTCTATCAGTGTCTGCTTCTCCCCAGCAACTCCTAGCATAACATTTCCTCTGTTATGGTCCTGTTTAACCAAGTCTCCCCATGCCCACAGTTGTGAGGAGACTTGGTTAAAGAGGACCTGCCACTAGGACTGTCCTTTAACTGTCTTCATGACTCCCTGCACCAGTCCAGCTGACTTTGAGTTCATCTGTCCTTCAGAGTTCCAAGTTCCAGTCTAGTAGTTTCTCTTTTTAATGTATGGCTACTACTCTCCCCCCTCAGTCCTAAACTCCAGCCCTGGCTCATCTCCCACTTCATTCCTCACATATTTCTTGAAAGTGGTTTTCACATGACTTTATGTAAGCCAGCGATGATTCAGTGCCTGAGGATGACATATTTATTTATTTATAAAATGTTTATTTGTTTATTTATTTTGTATATTTTTTATTGGAGTTCGATTTGCCAATATATAGTATAACACCCAGTGCTCATCCCGTCAAGTGCCCCCCCTCAGTGCCTGTCACCCAGTCACTCCATCCTCACCCACCTCCCCTTCCACTACCCCTTGTTCATTTCCCAGAGTTAGGAGTCTCTCATGTTTTGTCACACTCTCTGATTTTTCTCACTCATTTTCTCTCCTTTCCCCTATAATCCCTTTCACTATTTTTTTTATATTCCCTGTATGAGTGAAACCATATAATGTTTGTCCTTCTCTGATTGACTTACTTCACTCAGCATAATACACTCCAGTTCCATCCACGTTGAAGCAAATGGTGGGTATTTGTCGTTTCTAATGGCTGAGTAATATCCCATTGTATACATAGACCACATTTTCTTTATCCATTCATCTTTCGATTGACACCGAGGCTCCTTCCACAGTTTGGCTATTGTGGACATTGCTGCTAGAAACATTGGGGTTCATGTGTCTTGGCTTTTCACTGCATCTACATCTTTGGGGTAAATCCCCTGTAGTGAAATTGCTGGGTCGTAGGGTAGCTCTATTTTTTTTTTAAGATTTTTATTTATTTATTCATGAGGGACACAGGGGGCGGAGGGAGAGAGAGAGAGAGAAAGAGAGAGAGAGAGAGAGAGGCAGACACAGGTAGAGGGAGAAGCAGGCTCCATGCAGGGAGCCTGATGTCTGACTCAATCCTGGGTCTCCAGGATCAGGCCCTGGGCAGAAGGTGGCGCTAAACTACTGAGCCACTGGGGCTGCCCAGTAGCTCTATTTTTAACTCTTCGAGGAACCTCCACACAGTTTTCCAGAGTGGCTGCACCAGTTCACATTCCCACCAACAGTGCAAGAGGGTTCCCCTTTCTCCACATCCTCTCCAACATTCATTGTTTCCTGTCTTGTTCATTTTCACTATTCTCACTGGTGTGAGGTTGTATCTAAGAGGATAGCATAAACGCTGGGGTCTGAAGACTTTTGCCAGAATCCTCCCCCAGGCCATCTGTATGGGTTATCCATTTATAAAAGGTGCCTGGGGCAGGTCACAACTGTCCTAGGTCTCCTGACTCATCGTAGGCTTTCCTTCTACCTCTTTACTTCTGAGATCATTTTCTAGGAATGACAAGATGGAAGTATAATAGGAATTGAGGAAACTTGCTTACCTCATTTCATCCATCAATTTTATGTCATCAGCCTCAGACTTTAGTTATGACTTTCCTGAGCTTCTTGCTATGAAAAATACTATTTCCCCATTACCTATCCTTATAGTTTAGATGTTTGATCTTGTTTCATGCCCAGCTTCAGGTTCTCTTTTTCCCTTTTCTAGTCTCAGGATCATTCCTTGTGTCTGAACAAGACAGAACAAAATTGGAAGTAGTATAAATTAATGTAAGAATTTTCTAACAAGTGTAAGAGAATTGAGGTCAGCTTTTACTAGAAAAGGCTAAAGCATATCAACTAATTTTACAAATAGGAGGGAGTGAGGAGGGTCTCTGAGGTAGCTGGGGATCAGAGACGGTAGGGAAGGGGGGGAGGGTTAAGAGACTGTCAAGGTAAAACTTCTTTCTCTGACTGACATTCAGTGCTTTGCTGGGGTTCTTTATTCCTGGCTCCATCTGTCTCCTTCTTAAATTGTGTGTGTGTCTGAAACCACCCTTCTTTCAGTTCATTTAGGAGAAATATGAAGGTGGAAGCTATAATTGGGGCACTTTAAAGCAATTTAAACATTATTTATAGAACACCAACTACATGCCAGGCTCTTGTAAAGTTCTGGGGGTTGTGGAGATGTGTAACATAGTCCATTCTTCAAGAAACTTGGGATCCTGTGGGGACAATGAACTAACGGACACCCAGCAATTGTGCGATGTGGTAAGGGGTATGGGTGTAGTATAGTGGGAGCAGGAGTGGGTCAGCTAGGATGGGTCAGGGAGGCTTTCATGCACAAGCAAGCCTGAGATCAGATCATTGTGCCAAGTGGCAAGAGAAACTAGATCCTTGCATTGATTTATAGACTATTTTTCAGTGACACATGTCTCCTCTGAAACCCTTTCCTTGGTCCCTGTTCCTCCATATTGGATTTCTCAACAGAAGCTCTTTAGCTGGTGATCCAGCAATCTCAGATCTCCCCACTGGCAAGTGCAGAAGGAGATGGGGGCAGAGGGGCTTCACATGGCTGGCAGAGTATAAGTTGGCTTACTATCTGGTGAGGCCTGTAAGAGCAAAGATGCCTCCTGCCCTGGCATCCCACCCATAGGTCTCTGCCCTGGAGAAACACCGGTTAGGGCCCCAGGTGGCACAGTACCATTCTTTGCAATACTACTACAGAGCCCTGTACACCATCAATAAACAGATGGATAAATGAGGGCAAGTGCACACAGTAGGATCATGCAGAGAAGGTAAAATAGATGTGGATTTACCCACCTCAGTAAGTATTATAATCATTCTGTGGAGAAAAGGAGCATGTTCTAGAGAGATCTAGGCAGTGTGATACCAGTTATATACAGATGAAAACCCAACAAAATGATATTTTAAAATGTTTCTGGTTGAACAAATTGGTAGTAAAAACATCAAAACATGTACAACGATGACAAATAGTAAATTCTTGATAGTCTTTGGGGAGGGAGGAAAGGGAGGGAGATTGAGGAGAGGTCTGCAGGAGACTTTGATGTGTCTGTAATGTCTAATTTCTTAAAATTAAAAGAAAGTCTCCATTCCACACATCACTAGCTACTGACCTTTCTCTCTCCTCCCCTTTATGGCTGAATTTCTCCAAAGAATAGTCTAGACTTTCTGTCTCCTTGTTCTCAAATCTCGTACATTCCTTAATCTATTCTCATCTGGTATCTGGCCCCCTCAAGACATAGGAACAGCTGTTGCCAAGACCCCCACTGACCTCCAGGTCACTTAATCTGATAGGGAGAAGAAAAACAACACACACACACACACACACACACACTGTCTCAAGCATAGAAAATGAGAGAATGTGTCATCCAGTTTTAGCAAATCTTAACAGTGTTGCTTATCTGCTTCAGAATTTCTTTTAAGATCTATCCTCCCAGAGTCCCATCTAATGGGTTTCCCTCTGCAGGCTCCTGAGTCTGGTGGTTCTCCTACATCCTACTCCACCATCACTCGGGCTGCAGTTGCCTGTGTGGTGGTACAGCCATCCCAAGGTGTGGTTCCACTCAGGCCTCACCACTAACCAGCCATGTGACCTGCACAGGTTCTAAATCATCTGTGCCTCAGTTTCCTCATTCAGGGTTTATTCAGTTTCCTAAGACACTGTGGCACACTGAGGGTCTGTGTATTCTTTCTGGCTACTGAGTTGACATCTAGGGGTGCACACATCCATCCTCCTTCCTTCAGCATGTTTCATTCTGAGGGCAGAGACAGGCTTCCAAAACTCAAACCTGCCTAGGTCACCACTGTTGTGCCCAAGATCACGAATCCGAGAAACCACGAAGGAGCCGACACCGATGCAAACACACGAGGGTTTATTTACAAGCTGGAGCTTGGGTCCAAGTGTACCCGACACAGCAGAGCAGGGACTTGGACCCCGAGGTGGGTTTCAGTTTAGTTTTTATAGGCTGGTCTAGGGGATCTTCAGAAGGGGTGGAGGAATTTCTCAATTTCTGTTTACATTTTGATATGGGGCTTTCAAGGGCATTGAGCTCTGTTCTTATTCTAATATGGGGCTTCCTGCCCTTGGCTTGGGCTCAGTTCTTATTCTAATATGGGGCTTTCTAGGATGTTAAACTGTAAGCTGTTTTCTTCCTGTAACTGAAGTAAGGTAAAGTTCAGCTCTTATTCACACGGGCCTGGGATGGCTGTACTTGTGCTAAGGCTGAACTTAAAGTGGAATGGCCTTAATTTTTTCAGCCTCCACATTTCCCCCTCTCAGAGGAACCTAAGGAAGGACCCAATCATGGGTCCAGGTTGCTCTCAGAGTGAGCCAGGGGGAATGATTAAACCAGGTTTCTAACCAACCTTGTTGCTATTCTTGCTCCCATTTACATTCCAGGGAAGAAGCAACATCTTACGTTTAAGGCAGCACATAACCATCCCCACCCCACCCTTTGTTGTAAGAAGACTAAGTCTAATCCCCTTCTATTTTGAAAGACAACCTAAGACTAGGGAGTCTTGGAGGTGGGAAATAAGTGAGAACGGCGCAGTCTTAGCTTTAGGGGATTGTCCTTGTCCGGTTGGCTTTTCCATTCTGGAACAAAGTCCTTGAGGACGGTGTGTGGGTCAGCTGGCCGGACGTGGGTGTAGTGGACCCAGGGAGTAATCCCATCAACCTTGAGAGCAGTGGGAGTGGTCAGGATCACGGTGTAAGGTCCCTTCCAGCGAGGTTGAAGTGTCTGGTGTTGGTATCTCCGCACGTACACCCAGTCACCTGGCCGATATCGATGGGGGCCCGGGGGTGGCCCAGTCTCATAGAGGGCCCTCAGCTTAGGCCACACCTGCTCATGGGTTCGTTGTAACATTTGGAGGGAGAAAAGAAGTTGGTGATCATCAAATTCAGCAAGCACCTCAGGTTTTAAATTGGGGATAACAGGTGGAGGAAGACCGAACATGATCTCGTAGGGAGTCAGTCCCATCTTATATGGGGAGTTCCTCACCCTATATAGGGTGAAGGGGAGGAGAGTCACCCAGTCCCCGCCAGTCTCCAGGGCTAATTTAGTTAAGGTCTCCTTTACTGTTCTGTTCCTCCTCTCTACCTGTCCTGAGCTCTGGGGCCTCTATGCACAATGTCATTTCCAATCTGCCCCAAGTACTAGGGCCACTCCCCATGTTACCTTAGAGGCGAATCCTGGGCGGTTGTCTGATCTGATCCTAACAGGAAAACCATACCTCGGTAAGATGTCTTCCAGCAGTTTCTTGGTCACGGTCTGTGCCGTCTCATGTTTGGTGGGAAATGCCTCTGTCCATCCTCAAAAAATATCTACAAACACTAGTAAATACCTGTATCCGTATTTTCCAGGTTTTACCTCAGTGAAGTCCACTTCCCAGTAGGCTCCTGGGCAGTCCCCTTGGAGCTGGGTGCCTGGGTTAGATCCATGGGCGGTGGCATTACTTAACTGGTATGCGTGGCAGCTCGCCACAATCTGCTCGATCTTTGCTCGAAAGTCTTTAATAGTGATCTCTGCATGTCGTATGAGGTCTTCCGTCTTCCTTGTCCCCATGTGAGTACTCTGATGCCTTCTGGACAGGACTCGCCGTCCTGGTTCCTCTGGCAGGACGATGCTGGAGTCTGCGGCCCTCCACCAGCCACGCAAGCACTGGGTCACGGGCAAGCGTTTGATCCAGTGTAAATCAGCATCAATATAGTTGGGGGTGTCGGGCAGGGTCGGTGTCGCTGGATCAGGTCACGTGGTTGCTAAGACCTGGGTCACCGAAAGGGCCGCCTCCTTTGCTTTTAAATCGGCTAGCCAGTTTCCCCTGGCTACTGGCGTGTCTGCCTTTTGGTGCCCCGGACAGTGGATGAGGGCTAGGGCCTTGGGCAGCCAGAGGGCCCCCAGGAGTTCAAGAATCTCCGTTTGGTTTTTAGCAGGCTTTCCCTCTGCTGTCAGGAGCCCTGTCTCTGTAAAGGGCTCTGTGGATGTGAGCGGTGGCAAAGGCGGACCTGCTGTCATGTAGATGTTTATTCGTTTACCTTCCCCCATGGTCAGCGCCTTTGGCCAGTGGGATCAGTTCTGCCCATTGAGCAGATGTTCTGGCTGCCAGTGGCCCTGCCCAGATGGTCTCTGTCTCCGTGGTCACGGCTGCTCCCGCATATCTGACTCCTTCTCGGACAAAACTGCTGCCATCCGTGTACCAGGTGGCGTCTGCATTCGGCAGTGGCTGGTCCTGGAGATCAGCTCTGATTCCATGTACCTGTGCTAAAATTTCTTGACAGTCATGCAGAGGGGGGGTCCCAGTCTGGGTTAGGGAGTCGAGAGGCATGGGGTATTGGTGGATCCTGACAGGGTCTGCCCCCAGCTTTCGTTCTATGTAGATGGCTGGTCGGTGCCGGCCCAGTTTCTGCCCACGCTTGGGGAATTCCTGCAGCCAACAGTCAATGTCAAGCCTCAGTCATGCTGAGGGCATTTGGTGGAGACCATATTCATCTTCTAAACTCAGGACAAGCCCCTGAATAGGGCGCCCCTTCTTGTTTAGGACTTTTGCCCCTTCGGGGTGGAAGCAAATTTGTGCCCCCATCTTGGTGAGCAAATCCCGACCTAACAACAGGTAGGGACACTCAGGGATGACCATGAAGGAGTGGGATACCCGGCCCATGCCGAGATCCACAGTTCTCCGGGTAGTCCATGAGTACTGTTTGTGCCTGTGGCCCCTTGCACCCATGAAGTCTTGTTTGCCAATTTGCCTTGGGGTTGTAATAAAACTGAATGTTGTGCCCCAGCGTCCACTAGGAATTCAACAGGTTGCCTCTCCACTTGAAGAGTTACCCTGGGCTCGGGGAGGGGTGCCGAACCCCGACTCCCCTAATCGTCCAGGTCCTCCATTTTCAAGATCTTGGCAGGGGCCTTAGATCTTTTGTTAGGGCAGCTTTTCACCCAGTGGCCCTCTTCTTTGCAATAAGCACATTGGTTTTTGTTCAGCTTAGGGCGTTCCCGAGGGGGACCAGGGCCATCCTCCTTACCTGTCCCCGAAGCCAACTTCTTGAGGTGCCTCCGTCTTTCCTGTGGGTCGTCCATGGTTGTGGCCAGCAGGATCTTGGCCAGGTTTCGGGTCTGCTGGTCACTTAGTTTTGTTTGTTGTTCTTCCGGACTTTCTCTATTATTATAGACTTGTTCTGCCACTATCACTAGTCCTGCAGGCTCTTCTCTCCCAGTCTCTCTACCCTTTGCAATTTCTTTTTAATGTCCGGAGCGGCCTGGTTAACAAAAGCCAAGATAATTGCGGCCTTTGTTTCCGGGGCTTCTGGGTTCATAGGGGTGCACTGCCTAAAAGCCTCTATGACTCTAAGAAGGCTGCTGGACTCTCATCCTTACCCTGTCTCACGTCATAGACCTTGGCCAGATTGGTCGGCTTGTGCGGCAGCCTGGAGACCTGCCCCTAGAGTCTGGCGGTGGACCTGGAGTCTCTCCTTACCTTCAGCTGAGTTGTAGTCCCAGGTGGGGCAGGATAAAGGGAAGGCAGCATATATGAGGTGGGTTTTGAGTCGGCTGTCTCTCCTCTCCCAGGACAGACTTCCCGGCTTCCACCTGAATTTGTTCTCTCCTCCGTGGTGAAGAGAACCTGCAAGAGCTGTTGGCAGTTGTCCCAAGTAGGCTGGTGGGTAAAGAGAACAGTACCTAAAAGCCCGATTAGATCTCTCTGATTATCAGAGAACTTTGCATTTTGGGTTTTCCAATTATATAAATCACTGGTGGAGAACGGCCAATATAACACTAGCTGTTCTCCAGTCTCGTCGGGGGCCCCATGGCGTGGAGAGGAAGGGCGGTGGAGTCGGCCGGCCCCTCATTCAGAGGTGGGGCGGTCTGGTGGGTCCGACCGCGTGTCCCCTCTGCTGGCCCACGCACAGGGACTCCCTCGTCAGGGAGGGGGGGCGCCCCTACTGCAGCCCCCGGTGTCTCCAATGGAGGGGTGGAAGGGGAGGGGGTGCCCGGTAGGGCGGCGGGAGAATCAGGTCCTCCGGGGAGGAATCCTTGAAGACGGGATGAAGGGGTGCTTGGGGCGCAGAGTCGGTCTCCTTTTTGGCTTTCCGCAGGGCTAGAATCTCGGTGGGTCCTGCTTTGGGGGGTAAAGATGGTTTTAGCCAAGGAGGGGGATTCTCGATCATGTCCTGCCAGATCAGGATGTAGGGCACCTGGTCAGAGTGGCCGTCGGTTTGTCCCTGAAGACCACGGCCTTAACCTGTAAGATAATAGGTAGGTGGAAAGTTCCTTCTCGGGGCCATCCCACGCCAAAGGTTGGCCATTCTGATATGCAATAAATCTGGAATCTCTCTCTCCGTATGTCTATGCTCAGAATACGAGCTCTTTCCCTAACATCCGAGAACTGGGAGAGCATAAGAGACAAGGGTGTGGTTTGCGTCTGCCCCATTATGTCCCCCGTCCACACCAAGGCACAGACAGTTATGACAGTTAACAACACAGTCAAACGCACAGCTAACAAGGACACGGTAACACAGACCAGTGTCCAAACAGGTAACAAGGACACAGTAACACAGACAAACGTTCCAGTGCGGCCGCGGAGACAAAGCAGAAAGCAACCCGAAGGGCTGGCAGCCGGCCCTCCTTACAGACAAGGACCCCCGTCCTCCTTACAGGTGAGGACCCCGTCCTCCCGGTGGGGGCAAGGGACGCCTCCTCAAGACCCCCGGTCGACGGCCCGCCAGCGCATCCGCCTAAGCCAATGTGGACCCAATACAGATGGGAATTACTTCAGGTTAGAGCTCTCAGAAATATGCGCGCAAAAGGTGGAAAAAGTTGAGTGCACTCACCACGCGTGAAACCCTCCGGATGGGGTCCTGGGGGTCTCTCGGATCCCGGACGAGCCCCCAAATGTTGTGCCCAAGATTGCGAATCCGAGAAACCACCGAGAAGCCGACACCGATGCAAACACACGAGGGTTTATTTACAAGCTGGAGCTTGGGTCCAAGTACACCCGACACAGTGGAGCAGGGACTCGGACCCCGAGGTGGGTTCCAGCTTAGTTTTTATAGGCTGGTCTAGGGGACCTCCAGAAGGGCTGGAGGAATTTCTCAAGTTCTGTTTACATTTTGATATGGGGCCTTCAATGGCATTGACCTCTGTTCTCATTCTAATATGGGGCTTCCTGCCACTGGCTTGGGCTCTGTTCTTATTCTAATATGGGGCTTTCTAGGATGTCAAGCTGTAAGCTGTTTTCTTCCTGTAACTGAAGTAAGGTAAAGTTCAGCTCTCCTTCACAGGGGCCTGGGATGGCTGTACTTGTGCTAAGGCTGAACTTAAAGTGGAATGGCCTTAATTTTCTCGGCCTCCACAACCACCATCCTTGCAGGCTTCTCTCTACTGTTTTCAGAATGAATGGCCAGATGCCAGGTCCCTGGCCCTGCCCACTTCGTCCACACCACCCTCCATTCATCTGCTATTTTTCAACCGAACTCCCCTTCCTGTAGGGCCTTTGGATGCACTGTTTCATTCTCCTGGCCTGAAAATCTTTCTTCGCCTCCACTCTGTCGCCTTGTCAGCCTTGAGCCCTTTTAGACACACCAGGTGAGGATCTGTTTGTGTGATGTGTTTTGTTCACAGTGGTTTTACAGTGTATACTTGTACAGTTGTTCATTTATTCAACAGTAAGTTTCTGAACACTTACTGTGTGCCAGGAACTATGCATGATGCTGGGACATGGCAGGGAACATAGAGGCCTAGGCCCCATGTCAAAGGAGGCTTCAGTCCCTAAGTGGACAACTGGGAGCACAATGAGGCTTGCAGAGGAGAGATGCACATGTCATAGAAGTATGCACTAGGGGGATGACCTAATCAGGAGCATCTTAAAGGATTCTTTAAAATACTCTGAAGAATGAATCATAGCTACCTAGAAAGAAGGGAGAAAGAAAAATCCAAGTAGTGGGGACAGCATGTTCAAAGGTTCTGAAGAAGGAAAGAATGTGACATTTTTTAAGAATTTTGATTTAAAGGACAAGTCAGGGAGATGAGGGCCTGAGGGATGCTGGGAGGAAAGAGCATCACAGAGGTAAGGGGCTTTAAGGATCTCAATTGAAGCAGGAAATCAAGAGAGGCATGCTGGTGATCCCTGCTTCAGACACATTGCAGAGTTGCTGTGTGAGGGCTTGCCTTCCCCTAGGGAGGAATTCCCACCCTTTCCTTTTGCTGCATATCCCTGGGGGCTGTGTGGCCTCTGATCTCCTGCATGTTGCCTCATTGTTGCTGTTGTTTAATTGAGGAAAGCTGTCTACTCCTGGGACTTATATCTACTTCTTACTGGCTACTGAGACAGCATCATTCCTTTGGGTTGGGATGTTATTTTTAGTTGGATACATTACTACCTCTATAAAGATAATGTTTTATCTTGGAAGGAGTTGTCTACCCCAGAGGGGGTAAGCTGAGAACAGATGTGGGGCCTCTCAGAGTTCTAGGTGGTTTTTGAGAGAGGGGTTTCAGAGCCAATCATTAGGATTAGAGTCTCCAGTCCTGGCCCATTTAAAGAGAGAGCTCCCATCACTGGCAGGTGGATTCCAATGATCAGTAACATCTCTGAGATTGCTCATCATTACTCTCTTTGCTGCATAAGAGTTCTGGGGCAGTCGTGTACCTGAAGGGTTCAAGTTAAAGCTTTTATTTTATTTTTTTTTAAGTTAAAGCTTTTTTGATTAAAAAAATATTTACTCTGTTTTTTTAAAACTTATTTATTTATTTATTTATAATCACTATACCCAATGTGGGGCTCAAACTCATGACCCTGAGATCAAGAGTCAAATGTTCTGATTGAGCCATCCAGGCACCCCACCCCCCCAAATAATTACTCGTTTTAGAAATTATTATTATTATTTTTTTTAATTTTTATTTATTTACGATACTCACAGAGAGACAGAGAGAGAGGCAGAGACACAGGCAGAGGGAGAAGCAGGCTCCATGCACCGGGAGCCCGACGTGGGATTCGATCCTGGGTCTCCAGGATCGCGCCCTGGGCCAAAGGCAGGCGCTAAACCGCTGCGCCACCCAGGGATCCCTCGTTTTAGAAATTATTAAACCAACCTGTTGTCAGGCAAAAAGTAGATCATGACCATTGGCCGGTGGGTCATTAATCTCCAACAATGAGACCTTGGCTGGGGGTAAGGCTTCCACCAGCAGAACCTGCTTGCTTCTCAGAAGGGCAGGGCTGAATAAAGTGCCCAAGTCAGAGCTATTGTGGGCAGTGAGCCCATGAGGGAGGGGAGTACCCTCCCATCTTCAGACAAAGGGGTGTGCACCAAGGTGGGCAGCTGAAGAGTCAGGTGCTCATTCACCGAGGAGAGCCCCCATTCTCTTTTCTTATCCACCCACATGAAGAGAATGAAAGGACAACTTCCCCAAGGACACAAACCTGGCTTCAATTTAAGAAAGTAGTGTAGGCAAGGAGTCACCCTGAAGTATTCATTCTGTCCCTTCTCATCACAGCTGAAAGGCCCCTCTCTCAGGAAGCCTTCCTGGATTGTGGTGGTCCATACTGTTCTCTTTTTCCCCAGCCATCACCTGGGCCTCTGTCTGTGCCCCAAACAGGTTCATTCCTGGGGGTGGATGTCTCTACTTTAACAAGACTGATAAAAACAAGTGAGATCTCCTTTTCTCAGCGTGGAGCAGCTGGGATGTGCCAGCAGGCTGAGGGAGGGCTGCTTCTGCTTTGAACACCAGTGGATGTGCCTACAAGCTTAACCCCAGCTAGCTTTGCTTTAGTGTCTTTCGGTAAATGCCCACTGGGGACAGTGCTTTCTTCTATCTCCAGGGCCTTTACATATTGTGTTAGTGAGGTTCTCCAGAGCAACAGAACCAATAGGATGCATATGTATTTACTTATTTATTTATGAGAGGAATTGACTCATGAGATTATAGGGCCGAAAAATCCTGCAATTTGCCCCCTGCAAGTTGGAGAAGCAGGGGAGCCACTGGTATAATTCAGTCCACGTCTGGAGGCCTGAGGACTGTGGGGCTGATGATTTCAGTCCTGATTCACATCCAAGTACCTGAGAACCAGGTACTAATGTCTGAGGGCAGGAGAAGGTGAATGTCTCAGGTCAAGCAGAGAGAAAACAAGTTTGCCTTTCCTTTTTTTGTTCCCTTCAGGCCCTAACAGAGTGAATGATGTCCACTCACACTGGGGAGGCCATCTGCTCAATCCATCAATTCAAATGCTAACCTTTTCTGGAAACTTTGTCACAGAAATAATTTTTTTTTAGCAGCATCTGGGCATCCCTTAGTTCTGTTACGTTGCCATGTAAAATTAACTGTGACACAGATGGTGGTCCTGGGTGTGCTGACACTGGAGCAAGTGGACCCAATTTCACTAGTCCCTGGACATGTTACTTCCCTCCTGGATAGAGAAGTGGCTGAGAAGCAGCTGCCAGCCTGTGTTTGAGGGAAAGTGCCTAAAGGGTGGGGACATTAGGAGACACCCCCAGTTCCCTGGGGCAGCACTGTGGGTGGAGCCCTGACCCCCTATTCCTTGATTCCCTAGTCCTATCCTTTCTTTCTCAGCCTGTCCTCTCCCTTTCTTGGTCCAGGTTATGAATCCTGACCTCCCACCAGGTACATGTGGAGCTTGAAAGGTGAATGGATCCCAGAGCTCTAGCCTCGACACTGGCATTTTCTCCAAGTCCTTGTGGAAGCTCCAGTGCTCAGCTAGAATCAAGAGAGTTGTTTCATTAAGCCATGTTCATCTTCCTGAATTAACACTCATGTCTGGTTTGGATGGCTACCATATCTGCCAGGTGGCAGTGGAGTGGAGGTCCCTCTCCTCTGCCTTCTGTTAATTCCTGTCCCCCAACCCTTTATCTCCTCTCCTCCATCTTCTTCCATCTACTTAGGAGCAGTTATTAAGAATTTTCTGTGTGGCAGCCACTGATTAAGACCATGGGGATGGGGCTGTGAGTAAAACCGTACAGCTTCTAAAGCCATGGAGCATGTATTCTGGTGGAGTGAGATTGACAGGAACAAATAAATGAATAAATATGAAATACAGCAGGTGGAGAAGGTGCTGTAAGAAAAGAAAACATGGAAGGAAGATAGTCATGAGGCTGATGTTATTTTGGATGAGCTGGTCAGGACAGAGTGGTCGGAGGGCATTGATAGAGACCTGGAGACTGGGGGAAGCCTCCATATGGCTCTGAGGAAGATAGCATGTACACAGCATCTCAGGCAGGACCAGTCATGGCAGCAGCACCCGCTCTTTCTTTTTCTTCTATTTCTCTTCTCATTGCAGTGTCAGGAGGCTGAGCTTTCTCTAAGGGCCCTATGGAATAGCTCTAAGCATGGGATGAGCAAGGGTGGGCATCCAGTTTTGTGGACCACCCTGCTGCAGTGTGGAGAATGGATTCCAGGGGTGAGTAAAGCAATCTTGGGAGAGAAGGCTGTGGAGGGGCTGGCGGGCATCAGGGCGGTACTGATTCAAAAGTTTCATGTTTAAGAGGCAGAAGAGATGGGGTGACTCCAGGTTTCTGATCAGGTCTGCTGATTGAGGTTCACATAATTTAGAGCTGCCTCTAGGATGCCCAAAGTGCCAAAAAGGATGGTGGAGGTCTGAGTCTGAGGACCAGAGAGTTCATTCTGAAAGTAAGTGAGGACATGGAGTACAGTGGAGATGTGATTGCTTGGAGTGAGTACAGTAGGTGAGGGTCTTAGAGACCTGCCTTGTAGCCTAAAGTCTGTTATTGGAAACAGCCTTACAGAGAGTTAAGTAATTAATCCAAAACCAAATCTATCCATCCATCCTTCTACTTATCTACCCATCCATCTAACCATTTATCCATCTATCAACACTTTCTCAAAGTTAAGCATTAAGAATTACTTGTCTAGGGATCCCTGGGTGGCGCAGCGGTTTGGCGCCTGCCTTTGGCCCAGGGCGCGATCCTGGAGACCCAGGATCGAATCCCACATCGGGCTCCCGGTGCATGGAGCCTGCTTCTCCCTCTGCCTGTGTCTCTGCACCTCTCTCTTTCTCTCTGTGACTATCATAAATAAATAAAAATTAAAAAAAAAAAGAATTACTTGTCTATCCTTTTTTTTAAAGAGATTTCATTTATTCATTCATGAAAGACAGAGAGAGAGAGAGAGAGAGAGAAAGCAGAGACACAGGCATAGGCAGAAGCAGGCTCCATGCAGGGAGCCCGATGTGGGACTCAATCCCAGGACTCCAGGATCACGTCCTGGGCTGAAGGCAAACGCCCAACCACTGAGCCACCCAGGCATCCCAATTGCTTGTCTATCCTGAGGAGCTATTTCTTTCTCTGTAACTGACACTTGTTCCCCTTTTCTCTTTGGCCACAAGGAAGATCAGAAACAATGTATATTATGTAGTTAGTTATGCCCTATATAGGTGAATTTCAATTCTATTTTCCCTGGCTTTGGCTTCACAATAAACGCACAGTACATACACATACATATTTCTTCTTAATCCTAATTGTTCAATCTAAATGTACCAGTTTATTTTATTTTATTTTTTTAAAATTTTTTATTTATTTATGATAGTCAGAGAGAGAGAGAGAGAGAGAGAGAGAGAGAGAGAGAGAGAGAGAGAGGCAGAGGGAGAAGCAGGCTCCACGCACCGAGAGCCTGATGTGGGATTCGATCCTGGGTCTCCAGGATCGCGCCCTGGGCCAAAGGCAGGCGCCAAACCGCTGCGCCACCTAGGGATCCCCCTAAATGTACCAGTTTAAAGTATGAATTTTCTATAAGTAATCTTTAATGCTGTGTTTAATGAGAAATATTTTATAGTCAAAAATTTATGCAGTTTAGAGAATTTACATTTGGAGTGGACAGGATTTGGCCAGGTATTAAGCAAAATGCTAATTTTTAGTAAAGAAATTTAGGATTTAATGGTGAATCCAGAGAGGGACTGGGAAGAGGGGGAGGAAAAAAGAAACAAATATATTGATGGATATAATGGGTAGGGGCCAAAATAAAAGATTGTACTTTACAATGTTGTTCATATGACCTCACACTTGCATGAATATATAGCAATCATACTCATAATTAAAGTAATAATTTTATTTATAAAATATTATCCTTGTTTTAAAGTATGTCCTAGATTTATACAGATTTCCTGAATTAAAGTGATTTCATACTATATTTCTGTCTATTCATGGTGCCTATATCTCTGTTACAATAATTCAAAATCACTTTTGGTGTGGTGGGGAGATGTAAATTCTGCTGGTGTATGGGATTAGGAAGCAGCATTTGATGGTGTTGTAGGTTCCAATCCAAAGTGGCTTTGAACAAATGATTTATTTTTTAAATTTTTTTACATATATATATTTTAATTGGAGTTCAATTTGCCAACATATAGAATAACACCCAGTTCTCATCCCATCAAGTGCCCCCCTTAGTGCCCGTCACCCAGTCACCCCCAACCCCTGCCCACTTCCCCTTCCACCACCCCTTGTTCGTTTCCCAGAGTTAGGAATCTCTCATGTTCTGTCTCCCTTTCTGATGTTTCCCACTCATTTTCTCTCCTTTCCCCGCCATTCCCTTTCACTATTTTTTATATTCCCCAAATGAATGAGACCATATAATGTTTGTCCTTCTCCAATTGACTTATTTCACTGAGCATAATACCCGCCAGTTCCATCCATGTCGAAGCAAATGGTGGGTATTTGTCGTTTCTTTCTTTTTTATATATATATAAATTTATTTTTTATTGGTGTTCAGTTTGCCAACATATAGAATAACACCCAGTGCTCATCCCATCAAGTGCCCCCCTCAGTGCCCGTCACCCAGTCACCTCCACCCCCCCACCTCCTCTTCCACGCCCCCTGATTCATTTCCCAGAGTTATGAGTCTCTCATGTTCTGTCTCCCTTTCTTATTTCCCACTCATTTTTTCTCCTTTCCCCTTTATTCCCTTTCACTATTTTTCTATTCCCCAAATGAATGGGAGCATATAATGTTTGTCCTTCTTTTTTTTTAAAATTTATTTATTTATGATAGTCACACACAGAGAGAGGAAGAGACATAGGCAGAGGGAGAAGCAGGCTCCATGCACCGGGAGCCCGAGATGGGATTCGATCCCGGGTCTCCAGGATCGCGCCCTGAGCCAAAGGCAGGCGCCAAACCGCTGCGCCACCCAGGGATCCCTGTTTGTCCTTCTCCGATTGACTTACTTCACTCAGCATAATACCCTCCACTTCCATCCATGTCAAAGCAAATGGGTATTTGTCATTTCTAATGGCTGAATAATATTCCATTGTATACATAGACCACATCTTCTTTATCCATTCATCTTTCGATGGACACCGAGGCTCCTTCCACAGTTTGGCTATTGTGGGCATTGCTGCTAGAAACATCCGGGTGCAGGTGTTACATTAATATTAATTGAAGTTCATACTTCACTTCAATTTTCTTGTTTTTTCCTTAAATCCCTTTTTGGTTCCAGGATGCCACATTACATTTAGTCATTGAGTCTCCTTAGGCTCCTCTTGGCTATGAGAGTTTCTCAAACTTTCCTTGTTTGTGATGACCTTGACAGTTTTGAGGAATAATAGTTACTTTGTATAGTGTCCCTCAGTTGGAATGTATCTGATGCTTTTTATTATGATTACACTGGAGTTGTGGGTTCTACAAAGGAAGACCACAGGTGAAAGTGCCATTCTCACCACAGTACATCAAGAGTAGATTCTCTCAATATAATATATCACTATTAAGGTTCAGCTTGATAACTGGGCTGGGGTCATGTTTGTGAGGTTTCTTCAGTGTAAGGTGACTCTTTTTTTCTTCCCTTCTTTTGTACTACTTGCAAAGAAGTTGCTATGTACAGCCTATGCTTAAGGAACAGAGATTATGTTCTACACCTTTCAGGGTGGATCATCCACATAAATTATTTGTAATTCGTCTTCAAAGGGACTTTTCTCCTTTTGTTTGTTTGTTTGTATCAGTATGGACTCACAGATATTTATTTTACACTTTGGGCTATAAACCAATATTTGTTTACTTACTTGCTCAAATTGTTCCAACTTTGGCCATTAGGAACACTTTCAGTTGGTTTCTGTGTCCCTTTGACATAGCCTGTCATTGTGTGTGTACTTATGTGTGTGTGTTAGCATTTTATTGCTTTCTGGAACTATAAGATTTTCCAAGATTATCTTGTATATTTCCTGCCCTAGTCCTAGAATCATTCATTTCTTCAGGGATCCCTGGTTCCTTTTATTGGAGTATGGTATTAGAAAACAAGATCCAGGTGCTATGTGTGTTCATTGCTATTGGGATACCATTGCTTCTAGGCTTTCTCAGCTGATGGTGCAAGGAAATACATGTGTGTATCCTAACTCCTGTATATATGCATCTCTCTCCCTCTCCATATATATATTATTTATAATATATATCTATATTAAGCTAAACATGAGTTCATACTGATGTCTCTAATGCATTATCATATGGATCATTCTAGCTTCCTCCCCTTACTTCCTGGTAACCTCCCATTCCAAAAGTGACAAGCCTGGCTCTAGCCATCCTCCATCCATCTACTTAATTTTTAAGAAAACTTCATCAGTTAGAGTATGGTGCTTATGTATAATTCTTTTTGCCTTTAATCTTAACAGACTCTACTCATTTCTGTAGTTACTTACAGCAGCACCTTTCTCTCCCATCATGAGGAAGAAACAACTTTCATGAAATTCTTTTACTTGTATTACTATTAGATTCTTTTTTCAGAGTCTGCATCCCATCCTGTGCCCTGACCTCCAAAATGATTTAAAAATTTTTTCAGTCATAATTTATTCTCCATATTTAAAATTCTGTGGGTTTGGATAAAATGCATGGTGTCATATATCTTCCATTACAGTATACAGAATAGTTTCATTGCCCTGAAAAATCCTCTGTGCTTTACCTACTCACCCTCTGACCTACCCCTGATGAACTCCTGGAACCTATTTATTTCTTGACTATTAGTTTTATCTTTTCCAGAATGTTATATAAACAGAACCATACAGAACACACTATTTTCAGATTAGCTTCTTTCAGTTAGTAAAGTGTATTTAAGATTCACTCATATCTTTGTATAACCTTAATTTCTTATAGGTTCATTACATGGCTGAAGATAAATGGGCCCTTTCACCCTCAAAATTAACGTTCAAACAAGCATAAAAGTTGCAAAAGAGGTCCACTTCAGTGAAAGCCTCAGTCTTCCCACTTCCACTCTGAGGTACGGGTGGCTTAGCAGCCTCACCACTCATCATTTTGGTCCAGGGCAGAGCTCCAAGCATGCCTGCCTCTGCCACTAACATCCTGCTTTGGGCCTTTCTAAGAAGGCTAGGGGCTGATATTCACCTTCCATGGCATGCTGAGGCAGAGTTCGGAGAGCTCCTCAAGGAAGATCCTGACCACCGCTGACTGTGTTAGCTAAATGAAAGGGGAGATACTTCTACTTACCAGGTCGACTGTCCTTCTTACCCTATGCCTTCATCTGGGTGAATTCCTCCTTCTAATAGTTTCATCCATCTATTCACTCAGTTATTTGTGCATCAGGTGTTCATTACCTGCCATATATTGGCCACCAGAAGATACATAGATGACCATATAGATAGCATCTATGTATAGATGCTATAACTGCTGTTCCCAGCAGTCATGTACGACTTTTTCACAATTGCAGTAAAGAGTGATAAAGCTTCGAATGCCGGCATAGGAACAAATAACTTTGTCCAGGGGCCCAGGAAAACTTTTTTGACCTACTGATGTTTTGAAGGATGAGAAGGGGCTTGCTTTGTGAAGAGGGTAGAAAAAATATCTTATGCATAGAGAAAAGGTGTGTAAAGGCCAGAAGGTAAGAGACAGCTTGGGGTTTTCAAGTAGTTAAAAGACATTTGGCAAGATTGGGGCACAGAATGAATGAGAGAGAGGTAAGAGCCAGATCAGAGGGGCCAGTCCAGATCAGAGAAGTTAGGGTCCACTTAAACCTTCCTAATGATTTAGAGATTTTATTCTAAGGTTGAACAGAAGCTTTTAAAAAGTAAGCAGAGATGTGGCTGCCTGCTCAGATTGTGTTTCTGAAGGACCACATCACTCTGAAGACTGGGTTGCAAAGTGAGAACCAGGGAGCCTGTGAGGAGGTTCTGGTTGTTAATGAAGAGTGGTGCAGGGGGGATGGAGAAGGTATGGATTCAAGAGAGGCTCATCACAGAAAACCTTTTCCTAGGTCCCCTCATAGAGCATTCCTCAATCAGGTCTGCAGAGAGCCCCTCGTCTTGGTAACACTTTATTATCCTTATCCTACTTTAGTTGTCTCCTAGTCCTACGCACTGCCTGACATCCTGTCATCCTAATCACTTCATATCACCCATGTTACATTTTCTGCAACACTGGTTTACAATCGTGCACAGTTGCTGGATTAAAACTAAGGAAGGGTTTCTTTCTATCCTCCTGGCCCCCAACCACATCCCTTTTCCTTCCTCATCACTCACTGGCTTCTCACATTCTATAACCTTCTGGTGACTTTTTTGGGGAAACATTTAGCCTAGTTTAAGAGCTTTCTGATGGCCTCACAAATGCTGCTGCTGGTTATGGTTTCATGCCTTCCTAGCCTCAGGCAGATTGGTATTATGACTTGGCTTTTGCCATGCTTGCATCTTGGTACCTCCATTTTAATCAGGGGTCATGTTTCTCTTGCCTCTCCTTCTACTTCTGTCCTACAGAGAAGAGCAACACAAGTGATTTTCAAAGATCCAATGCTCCTCTCTCCAATTTCTGTTGGGGGTAGGATTGTCCTTTGGGATATTTTGAAAGATGCTGTTGGAGTGTAGTTGACAGGGTTCCTGTCAAGCCCTATGGGGATCATGCTAACAGTTAGCTCTGTGGATGCTGATAGGAAAAACCTGATTACTGGACCAAAGATGCAAGATTATATTACTCACAGTGAAAGCAGAAACCAGAGCATGAGCATGTTGTTGGTTTCTTTGCCTCCTAGTCCTTTGGAGGATGCAATGGGCCCAGATCCGTGTGACTCAGGCAGTGGGTTTGTGTTGCAGCTGAAAAGTCCAGGCTTTTTTGAGCAAGTAGTAAGCATTACAGCAAGCAACCATTGCATGTAGTGTGGTCATGCTGTGATTACCCTGACCTGCTTAGGTGCCTTGGAAATTGCCCAGAATTCAGAGATTGATCCACTCAGTGTAGTACGTCACCCTCAGCAAGACTGCATGGATGCCAGACCCATGGCAGACTGTCATTCCCAACTGGCACATATTATCAATCTACCCCAATGTTTTTATCTCCTAAAATCTCCTAGAGACATCCCTGACTTCTCAGCCTTATTTTTCCTGGACTTTCCCTGAGCTGAAACTCCAGCGACCCTCTGACCTAACAGGTAAGGGCTGCTTCCAGCTGCTGGACCAGCACACTATATCCAGAATGTGAGTGGAGAAGCCCATCAGAACAAACTCCACACACCTGGGATTATACTTATTCTTTGATCCATTGCCGATATGCATGACCATTCATTTTCCCTTGAGTTTTACTGATGTAAATTAGCATCCATTGGTGTCCCAGTTTTCCTTTTTAGCTAACCTGGAATATTTTGGACTCTGGGGAGTCGTTGGGTTAGGACATGAGAAGAATTGGGGTCTCTGTCCCTAGCAAGGTTGTTAAAAAACAATCAAGTGAGGCAGGAAGAGACTGGAAGGACATCAAGCCAGGCCCCAAGATACTTAGTGAGGGAGGAGGGCTGAACACTGCTTGATCTCACTGAGCCTCACTTGGTCCTATGTCCCAGGAGAGGCCAGCATGATCATAGGGAAGCAAAATTCAGGTCATGCCACCCCCACCTCAGTGCTTCCCATCACATTCAGAATAAACCCTCAGCTCTACCCTATGGCTGATGACATTCAACATCATGGTAGCCTAGCTTCATCTTTCCCCACTTCATTCACTGTGCTCTGGCCATGTGGGACTTCCTCATGCTTCTAGCACAATAAATTGGCTCTTAGATCCTCTTTAAATGTCCCCTCCAACATAGCTAATATGAGCTTCTCTCAGTCATTTTCTAACATCATTTTCTTCATGGCACTAATTCCATGTAAATTAGATTTACCAGTTTCTTGTTTATTGATACTTCCCCCCCCCCCCAGAATGTCAGGTCATGTGAGCAGAAACCTGCCCCCATTGCTCACTGTTGGATAAAATTAGCCTTCATGTATAGAATGGTGGTGTGGACAGGTTCTGCTGGCCATATTGTTTACTTTTGCAAAAGCTGCTGAGCCTCATTTTGACCCAGTGTGTCCTGATCTTGGCATCCCCAAGGTTGATGTTGTCCAATCTCATTGCCTTCTGCTTCACCTTCCACTTGCCCTGCATACATGGCTGATGCCTTAGCCTGACACTCTGCAGACCTGTGAGACACAGTTCCCAGTGACCTGTCAGGGAGGCATCTGTGTCTGGCAGCTCTCCCCTCATTCACACATTCAGCAAAGACTGCAGCAAGCAGTATACTGTGTGCTGCCCCTCTGAAGCAGAGGGGAAAATACTACAGGGTTAGGTAATCAAATAATTATTTGAGCCTCATATTTTTCTTCTACTTGGATACCCCTCCAGCACCCAGAGAGTTTTTGGTGGGTTGCCTCTGCAGGGTTCCTCCCAGGCCTGCCTGCTCCTGACAAAACTCAATACTCAATTCTGCCTACTACCAAAGCAGCCTGATGTGGACTCCCTGTCCACAGAGCATGGGACGTGAAAACGGATCTGACTCCTCAGCACATCCTGATGCTTGCGGCTGGTCATAGCTTGATTCTTGACTCTTCTGAAATAACATATAAATGTTATTTGACATACCCTGAGTATGTGGAAAGGACACTGAAGTAGAAATTGGCCAATCAAAATTCTACTTCTCAATCTGGTGTCTATTAGCTGTGTAACTTTGAGCACTTATCTTCTCTGAACCTCACTTTTCTTGTCTAGAAAATGAAGACCCAAACATCTTTTCTAAATACCTTTCAGGAGAATGCTAAGTAGAAAATAAGAGTGTGCATTTGAAATCACTTTGTAAAGGTCGGTGTTTAGCATTCAAAAAGCAAATAGTGGGCATTTCTAATCCTTTGGCAGGTGGATGGCAATGCTTTAGGTTTGTCTTGCTGGTTACAGTGGGGTTTGGTGTTAGTAATTCCAGGTTAGAATCCTGGCTTGATCGTAGGGTGAGTGTCTCAACCTTGGTTTTCCCATTGGTGGAATAAAGATAATACCAGCAGCATAGATTTGTGGTGAGGGTGAGAAATAAAAAGCTCCCATTGTTGTCCTTGGTTAGCTCTGCAAGTGCCCAGGGTTCTTCCTTTCTTTCAGTCTCTTTGGAGTTTGTTAAAAATTCTATGTCTTCCTACCCAGGCCTTTGCTAAAGAAGTGGCATATGTCACTTTCAGCTCTGAGGTGGCCTGACAACCAGTGGAAGGAGAGTGCACAGCACAGAGGATAGACTTCCTGGCTATTTCTGGTTCTTGAGGGGAACATTTCACTTGCCAGCATGACCCTGATCATGGGGATAATTCTGCACAACAGGACGGCAATGAACAATCATGCTGATAAACAGATGACTGTGAGTAGTGAAAGATGTTTCCAGCAAAGCATTCTGAATACAGTATTTATGGACTCAAGTTGTTACTGGGATATTTATAGACTTTATGCAAATATAAAGCATATGGTGTGCTCTTCCAAAAATATTCCTTCAAGTAAGCTGTGTACAGTGCTAGCTATGCTGCTCTTTCATCTGAAGATGTTCTCTAGCACATATGTAGGGAATATCACTCCAATTTGCAGAAAATGGGGTTGGACAACTCTCTCTTAGGGCACTGTCTCTAGGTTAAAGTCTATACTCTTTGGCTGACATTGCCCTGATCCAGACTCTAGGGCTCATGCAAGGGTGCTGTGTTGTGAAATGTGTGATTGAATTTTTCCTTCTCTTCCTGTTCCTTGACATGTGGAGATCATTATAGGGTATGCAGTAGGAAGAACAAATACATATTTAAGAACAATCTGGAAGAAGATCCCTTGTGTCTCTAACCTTCAGTTTGTATGGGCAAGCCTGTGAGCTGGGTATACCAGGACATGCTCTGCATCTTGCATCAAGCCACCATGGCCACTGGAAAGATGTGATCTTTGTTTAGAATATGCTCCACGGTAACAGGGATCAGAATCAACACCTCACCAGGGACACATCATGTCCTAAGACTGGTGGTTTCCATACATCATGCAGTTAAACTTGGGGCCAGGGTATTCCAGTGTGAGCAGCACATGGGTGGATTCTACACCAAGAAAGGCAGTATGAAAACAGAAACCATCTAATGGTCATGCTGAGCAGAGTGGTACCTCTGTTACAGAAGGCTTTTAGACTATCTAATTTTCTTGGGCATTAAGAGCAGACATGTAAAAAAAAAAAGAGCAGACATGAATTTGCCTTTTTTGATTATAATACACAAAACACTCAAGGTTTTGAAGTAATGGAGGAGTCTAAATTAATATAAGCCTTTTGGAAAGTAAATTGTGCCAAGCACCAAGGAATGGCTCACATTTTAACATCACATTTTGGCACATTTTAGCATCATAATTTTCTTGAATAACCTACATAGGAACGTGGTTTCATGCTAAGGGTGTTATTAACATTGCTATTGTGGAAGTGTGTATGGGAAGACAACAGAGAAATATTTGGACTATTCAGTATCAAGGAAATCACTCAGAAAACTATCACATAGCCACTAAAATACTATTATGTGGCTATTAAAATTAGATTTATTTGAAATTACATACAAATAAACAAGTATTTCTGATTACTATTTTTTGAAAGAAAGATGCAAAATTAGATATATAAGCACAACTACAAAAAATCTATGGCTATAGCACTTCAAATTGGAAAACAGACATTCAAATGACTTATTAGTGGACACTTGGGGAAAAGGTTCAAGCTCACTACTAATGAATGGCATAAAAATTTTAAAAGGCAAGTAATTATTTTTCATCTATTAAGTTAACAAGGATTCAGGAAACAACAATGAAATAAATACTTGGTATTGGTGAGATACAATGAAGCTAGTGCATTTATTTATTTTGCTTTAGATTATCTAGGAAATAGCATCCTTATTTTTTTACAGCCTAACGTTGTTTTGGTATGTATTATATCTGAATAATTTCAAACATATCAATATTGGTTAATTGACATAATGTAAATGGAGAGATATTAGTAAAAATCATTTTATTTGTGGATGGGACAAGAACTGAATAACTGGCTTCTATATTTCTATCAAAAATAGCACCCTTATTGAGATATCGTTCACATACTATACAATCAGTTCACTTAAAGTGTATTATTGTTCAGTAGTTTTTAGTATATTCACACAGTTGTGCACTCATCACAATAAATATTAGAACATTTTTATCAGCTCGAAGAGAAATCTCCTATCTACTAGAAGTTATCCTATCCCCTACTTCCTCCCAGCCATACCAAGCTCTAGGTAATGAATAACCTACTTTCTATTTCTATAGACAGATCTGCATGTATTTCACATAAATGGAATTGTATATGTGATCCCTTGTGCCTGGCTACTTTCATTAGTACAATGTCTTCAAGGTTTATCTGTGTTGTAGTATGTATCAGTATTTCACTCCCTTTTTAAAATCCCCCTCCTTTTTAGTATCAAATAATATTCCATTGTGTGGATATGCCACATTTTACTTATCCATTCATCAGTCCATTAGGTGGACATTTGGGTTGTTTCTACTTTTTGATGATTATGAATAATGCTGCTATGAATGTTGTAGAACTTTTTGTGTGAATCTATGCATTAATTTCTCTTTGGTATATATCTAGCAATAGAATTTGTGAATGAAAAAAAAAAGAATTTGTGAATGATATGGTAACTCCATGTTCAACATTTTTAGGAACTGTCAAACTGTTTTCCAAAACAGTTGAGCCACTTTACATTTTCAACAGTGATGTATGAGAATTCCAATTTCTCCATATCATCATCATCACTTGTTTTTTCTGTTTTTTATTTTTCTGTATTATAGTGGGAGTAAAATGGTATCTCATTGGAATTTTGATTTGCATTTCCCTAACAGTTTTTATGTACTTATTGGTGCTTTTATTTACTAATGAACCATTTGTGTATTTTTAGAGAAGTGTCCTTTTATGTATATTATATATTCTATGTTAAAATATATTCCTTTTTCATGGAACACCTGGGTGGTCTTTTAAGTGTTGGACTCTTGATATCATCTCAGGTCATGATCTCAGGGTTGTGAGACAGAGCCCCATGTCAGGCTCTGCACTGGGTGTGGAGTCTGCTTAAGATTCTCTCTCTCCTTCTCCCCTTGCCCATCCCCCCACTCTTCTCATTCACGAGCACTGTCCCTCTCTCAAAATAAATAAATGAATAAATAAAGTCCTTTTTCTCATTTTAATTGGGTAGTCTTATATTATTGAATAATGAGAGTTCTTTATATGTATTACAGATAGAAGATCCTCATTGGATACATGATTCACAAAATTTTTTTCCATTCTGTGGGTTGTTATTTCACTTTTTTTCACTTTCTTCCTATTGTCCTTTGAAGCACAAAATTTTAAAGTTTTGATAAAGTCCAATTTATCTATTTTTTTTCTTTTGTTACCTGTGCTTTTTTTGAGTCATGTCTAAGAAAGTTTTGCCTAACCTGGGATTATGAACTTTTATGTATATATTTTCTTCTCAGGACTTCATTGTTTTTCTTATCTGTAAATACATGATCCATTTGAGTTAGTCTTTGTGTATGCTGTGAAAAAGAAGTCTAACTTCATTCTTTTGAATGTGTATATCCAGTTGACCCAGCATCATTCGAAAGACTTGAATTGAATCATCCTGACATCATTGTAAAGAATCAATTAACTGTAAATGTAGTAAGTTTTTTTTTTTAATAGGAAAGTGAGTTCTACAACTTTCTTTTTTTCAAGAATGGGTCCCTTGAATTTCCATATGAATTTTAGGATCAGCTTATCAACTTCTGCAAAAAAGTGAGCTGGAATTTTAAAAGAGATATCATTGAATCTTAGATCAATTTGGGGAGTATTACCATTGTAATAGCATATCTTCAGATCCATGAATGTGGGATATCTTTCCATGTATTTAGATTTTCTTTAAGTTTTTCCTATGTCTTCTAGTTTTCAGAGTAAACATTTTGTACTTAAATAAATTTATTTGTTAAATCTATTCCTAACTATGTTTTCTTTTTGAGACTATTGTTAATTGGATTGTTTTCTTAATTTCATTTTTTGGATTGTTCATTGCCAGTATATAGAATCACGACTGATTTTTGTAAATTGATGTTATATCTTGCAACCTTGGTAAACTTATTTTATTGTTCTATAGATTTGTTGGGAGGAGTTTCCTTAGGATTTTCTGTATATAAAATTGTGTCATCTGAAAATAGAAGTAGTTTTATTTCTTCCTTTCCAATATAGATACTCTTTCATCCTTCCTTCCTTCCTTCCTTCCTTCCTTCCTTCCTTCCTTCCTTCCTTCCTTCCTTCCCTCCCTCCCTCCTCCCTCCCTCCTTCCTTCCTTCCTTCCTTCCTTTTTCATTGCCTTAGCTAGACCTTTAACACAATGTTGAATAGAAGTGGCAACAATACATATCTTTGTCTTGTTCCTGATCTTAGAAGGAAAACATTTTGTCTTTTACTATTAAATATTAGCTGTGGCTTTTCAAAAAATTAATGTCCATTATCAGGTTGAGGAGATTCAATTCTATTGCTATGTGGTGAGTGGTTTTACCATGAAAGGGTGTGGGGGTTTTGCCAAATGATTTTTTCTTTATGTATTGATATGATCATGTGGCTTTTGTCCTTTATTCTATTGATATGGTATGTTACATGAACTGATTTTTATTTGTGAGACCAGCCTTGCATTCCTAGAATAAATCCCACTTAGTCATGGTGTACAATCTTTAAAGATGTGGTGGGATTCAGTTTTCTAGGTTTTGTTGAGAATTTTTATGTTTATATTCTTACAAGGATTTGGCCTATTATTTCCTTTTACTATAATAATTTTCTATGGTTTGGGTACTATGGTAATATTGTCTCATAGGATGACTTGGTAAGTATACTGTTCTCCTATATTTTTGGGAAGATTTTGTGAAGAACTGGTCATTTTTTCTTTAAATGCTTGATAAAATGCACCAGTGAAACTGTGTAACTTGGGCTTAACTTATGGGGACTTTTTAAAATTACTAATTTGATCACTGGTTATAGGTATATTCAGAGGTTCTATTTCTTCTTTTCAGTTTCAATAGTTTGTGTCTGTCTAAGAGTTTGTTATTTCAACTAATTTATCTACCTTATTGGTATAATACTGTGTATAGTATTCTCTTACAGTCCTTTTTATTTCTTCTAAAGTTGTTAGTAATGTCCCTACTTTTATTCCTGATTTTTGTAATTTGAGTCTTCTCTCTTTTTTTTTTTCCCCTCCTGGTCAGTTTAATTAAACTTTCATCAATTTTGTTGTTTTTTCAAAGGTCTAACTTTTGGTTTTGCTCATTTTCTTATTCACGATTCCATTAACTTCTCTAACCTTTATTGTTTCTTTCTTTATACTTGCTTTGGATTTAGTTTGCTCTTTTTCAAGTGTCTTAAGGTGTAAGGTTAGGTTACTAATTTGAAGTCCTTAACAATGTACATTTACAGCTATAATTTCTCATATGAGCCTACTTTGTATCATCTATAAGCTTTAGAAGATTGCATTTTCATTTCATTTATGTCAGAACATTTTACAACTCCCCTTTGATTGCTTCTTTGATACACAGGTTATTCAAGAATGTGCTACTTAAATTTCCATGTGTTTATGAATTTTCCAGATTTCCTAATGTTACTGATTTCTAATTTCAATCTATTACGGTGGGATTGAAATAATTTAAATTATATAATTTAATACTGAGGCTTGTTTTCTAGCTTCAAACATGATCTGGAGATGTTGCTTGTATCCTTGAGAAGAATCTCTTATTTTGTTATGCAGATGTCTATTAGTTGGTTTTCAGTGTTGTTCATTTATATTAATTCCTTATTAATATTCTGCCGAATTGTTCTATCCATTATTGAAAGTTTGGTATTGGAGTCTATCATTATTAAATTATCAATTTTTTCTTTTGCAATTTTATCAGTTTTTTTCATGTGTTTTAGGGCATTGTTGTTAGGTACATACATGTTTATAATTGTTATATATTTTATATATACATATATTGTATGGTAAAGAATTTGACTTTGCCTAAAGATATGTCTGGTCTTTGCTTTAAGCTTCTGGGAAGTAATCTATGTCAAATTTAATAGAATTGTCTGTGTTTATTTTTATTTATTTTTATTTATTTTTTAAGATTTTATTTAATTATTCATGAGAGACACACAGAGAGAGAGAAAGAGGGCAGAGACACAGGCAGAGGGAGAAGCAGGCTCCATGCAGGGAGCCCGACATGGGACTTGATCCTGGGTCTATAGGATTACGCCCCAGGCTGAAGGCAGGCGCCAAATGGCAGAGCCACCTGGGCTGCCCTTGTCTTTGTTTAGGTTGAGAACTGACCACTCCACATCTTAGTATGGGGCTGGCCACATATGATAATCTTAGGGTAGTGGCCAGCCATATCAGGAAGACTAATTATGTGATATAATGTGGGAGGTTGAGTCATCTGTTATCAGTAATTTTAGACACTAATTTAGGTCATATGGGCAATCAGTAAGTCAATCATGCTTACCATTATGGACTCCCAATAAAATTTCTGGAAACTGAGATGAACTACTGAGCTTCCCTGATGGGCATTAATTTGTACATATTGTTACACATTGATGCTGGCAGATTAACACATTGACTCCACAGGGAAAGGGCACCAGAAGCTTTGCATTTGGGATACTTTCAGGTTCTGTCTTATATGTCTCTTCCATTGGCTCCTTTTAATCTGTATCCTTTCCCTGCAATCAATCATACTTGTGAGCATAATAGCTTTCAGTGAGTTTTATGAGTCCTTGTGAATTTTCAAAACTGAGAGTGGTTTTGGGAACCCCGGAAATTTGCAGTTGGTGTCAGGGTGGGGGCAGTCTTGTGTAGGATGTTCCCTCAAGCTTTGTAGTTTGGCTAATTCTAGGTATATATGCCCAATATCAAAATCTCTGTGATTTGATTGTATATTTTATAATTTATTATTGTTATTGATACAGTGGGATTTACATCTTTTTGTTTTTGTTTCCTGTCTTATGTATTTCTGTTTTTTTGTATTCCTCCTTTACTGCTGTCCTTTGTATTAAGTGAATATATTGTAATGTAAAATTCTAATTACTTTTATTTTTTTTTCACTATGCAGTTGTTCTAGGGGCCATTATATACATCTTATAGAATTCACTTCAGATATATCAAAACTTATTCAACTGAGGTGGAAAAATCATATCTATCTATTATCCATCTATCTATCTACCTACCTACTTTCCCTCTTCCTCTCTTTTTTGCTATTATTGTTATATATTATCTTAATATATGTTAAAAAGTTGAAAATACATTTTTGTTACTTTATATAATTTTAAGTCTTTTAAAGATGCTGAGAGAAGTAAAGGGGACAGGCATATAGTTGTAGTTGGTTATATTAACTTTCTTATTTACCATTTCTGGTTTTCTTCCTTTATTTCTGTGGATTGGGCTTACCGCCTCATGTCCTTTCCTTACTCCAGTACAACCTTGCTCCTACTCATCTTCTCTGTGCTATTTTCAAGCATAACTACATTTATATATGTCATAGACTCAACAATCTAATTATATACACATCTTTTTGTAAGATTTATTTGAAATCATTCAGTAGAAGAAAAAAATATACATTCATGCCATCTTTTATGATTTCATGATTTAACAGTGCTTTTTGTTTTTTATGTGCATTTGAATCATCACTTGCTTTCAGCATGCAAAACTTCCTTCAGTATTTCTTGTAAGGTGTGTTTGTTAGCAACAAATTTTTTGTTTTTATTTATTTAGGAATATCTTTATTTTACCTTCATTTTTGAGAGATAGTTTTGCCAGATACAAGATTCATGATTGGTAATTTTTCTTTTGTCTTTTATTACATTCTATATGGGATCCCATTGCCTTATGGGTTTCATTATTTCTGAGGATAAATTATTTTTAATGTTAAAGCTGTTCCCAGTGTGGTTTGGATTTTACTGTGGTTCCCATGATAAGTGATGAGTACTTTTCCTGTTGTTTTCAAGATTTTCCCTTTGTCTTTCCACAGTTTTCTATGATGTGGCTGAATTTGGATAACTTTCTATTTATCCTACTTGGAGTTCTCTAAACTTCTTGGCTGGGTAGATGATATTTTCTTCAAATCTGTAAAGTTTTGAACCCACTACACCTTCAAACATTTGTTGTTCATTTCTCTCTTTGACCTTTCTTATTATCATTATGTGTATGTCAGTGTGCTTAGTGCAGTCCCACATTTCTCTGAAGTGTTCTCTATTTCCATTCATTCTTTTTAAATCTGTTCTTTGAATTTCACAATCCTAATTTATTTATTTTTTTAAAATAATAAATTTATTTTTTATTGGTGTTGAATTTGCCAACATACAGAATAACACCCAGTGCTCATCCCGTCAAGTGCCCCCCTCAGTGCCCGTCACCCATTCACCCCCATCCCCCACCCTCCTCCCCTTCCACCACCCCTAGTTCATTTCCCAGAGTTAGGAGTCTTTATGTTCTGTCTCCCTTTCTGATATTTCCTACCCATTTCTTCTCCCTTCCCTTCTATTCCCTTTCACTATTATTTATATTCCCCAAGTGAATGAGGCCATATAATGTTTGTCCTTCTCCGATTGACTTACTTCACTCAGCATCATACCCTCCAGTTCCATCCACGTTGAAGCAAATGGTGGGTATTTGTCATTTCTAATGGCTGAGTAATATTCCATTGTATACATAAACCACATCTTCTTTATCCATTCATCTTTCGATGGACACCGAGGCTCCTTCCACAGTTTGGCGATTGTGGACATTGCTGCTAGAAACATCGAGGTGCACGTGTCCCGGCATTTCATTGTATCTGCATCTTTGGGGTAAATCCCTAACAGTGCAATTGCTGGGTCATAGGGCAGGTCTATTTTTAACTCTTTGAGGAACCTCCACACAGTTTTCCAGAGTGGCTGCACCAGTTCACATTCCCACCAACAGTGCAAGAGGGTTCCCTTTTCTCCGCATCCTCTCCAACATTTGTGGTTTCCTGCCTTGTTAATGTTCCCCATTCTCACTAGTGTGAGGTGGTATCTCACTGTGGTTTTGATTTTTTTCCCTGATGGCAAGTGATGCAGAGCATTTTCTCATGTGCATGTTGGCCATGTCTATGTCTTCCTCTGTGAGATTTCTCTTCATGTCTTTTGCCCATTTCATGATTGGATTGTTTGTTTCTTTGGTGTTGAGTTTAATAAGTTTTTTATAGATTTTGGAAACTAGCCCTTTATCTGATACATCATTTGCAAATATCTTCTCCCATTCTTTAGGTTGTCTTTTAGTTTTGTTGACTGTATCCTTTGCTGTGCAAAAGCTTCTTATCCTGATGAAGTCCCAATAGTTCATTTTTGCTTTTGTTTCTTTTGCCTTCGTAGATGTATCTTGCAAGAAGTTACTGTGGCCAAGTTCAAAAAGGGTGTTGCCTGTGTTCTCCTCTAGGATTTTGATGGAATCTTGTCTCACATTTAGATCTTTCATCCATTTTGAGTTTATCTTTGTGTCTGGTGCAAGAGAGTGGTCTAGTTTCATTCTTCTGCATGTGGATGTCCAATTTTCCCAGCACCATTTATTGAAGAGACTGTCTTTCTTCCAGTGGATAGTCTTTCCTCCTTTATCGAATATTAGTTGAGGACCCATTTCTGGATTCTCTATTCTGTTCCACTGATCTATGTGTCTGTTTTTGTGCCAGTACCACACTGTCTTGATGACCACAGCTTTGTAGTACAACCTGAAATCTGGCATTTTGATGCCAATCCGAATTGATTTAATTTCAAGTTTGTTGATTCTTTCTTCTGTCATTTTAAATATACTTCTGAGTACCTCTAATAAATATTTCAATTTTATTATTGTACTTTTAACTTCATAATTTCCTTTAGGTCTTTTAAAAATAATTTCTATCTTTTTTTTAAAAAAAAGATTATTTATTTATTTACTTATTTATCTATTCATGAGAAACAGAGAGAGATTGAGGCAGAGACAGAAGCAGAGGGAGAAGCAGGCTCCTTACAGGACTCCAACGTGGGACTCGATCCTGGGATTCCAGGATCCTGCCCTGCGCCAAAGGCAGATGCTCAACCACTGAGCCACCCAGGAGTCCCATGTTTTCTATCTTTTTATCAATATTTTCTATTTGATGAGGTGCTGTCATCATACCTTTATTTACTTCTTTGTCATTTCTTTTAGTCCTTTGAACATTTTTTAATGGTCTATTTGAAGTCTTTGTTAAATCTGAATCTTAGCCTTTGGGACAATTTTTGAGCTAGTCTTTAAGGTTCGTTCTGACCCCACTTAGCTGTCTCTTTTCCTGGTTCTCTCTGGCAAACTGGCTGGCCTACTATTTATCTTGCTGCTTTTGTGGAGCTACCAGGCTCCTCTTAATTGCCTATCACCAAAATCTCCATTGTTTTCGAGTGCCCTAGGCTTAAACTACCCCATACTCCTTAAATAAACTAAGTTCCCTTGGGAGACTTCAGAGGTCTCTCTTATTGTGGCCTATTTTTTCCTCTGCTACTGCGACAGCTGGGGGATGGGATAATAGCCCACTTCTTTCAGAGGGACATCCCTGCTTTATATTCAGGTGGTGGGGTGAGGTTGTGCCTTCTGAATTTCTTGGCTATCATCTCCAGGAGGGCGTAGACTCTCTTTCCTATAAGTGAACTGGAATGAGGGCAACTGGGAACTGTTATCTTGGCCTGTTTCACCTATGGCAGAGTCTATCCTACAAGGGGGGCTGGGTTAGGGGAGGAAACTTCTGATCTCTTGGATGCACTTGCCTTGAATTTAGGCTTTGCAATACAGGTAATGTATTTCTGATCAGTAGCTGGGGGTAAAAGGAACCCCATATCCTTGACCACACCTACTCAGAAGGGAGCTACTGATGGGCTGGCTGATAGAGACAAGAGGGGAGAGAGCAGCTTCGGGCTCAGGAGTCACAGATCCATTTTTACAGAGATTTCATAGATCTTCTTGCATAAATGTTTCTTCATTTGTTGTATGCTCTTGGAACACTTACCACTGATTTAACATTTATTTTCTTTTGTTTTAAACCAGTGATGGTTATTTTACTGGGAAGTGAGTTCACGGAACTCCTCTCACCTCAATTCAGGAAGTGTAGTCCCTGAGGCCAGTAATTTTTAACCCTGCTAGTAAGATTCAGGAATGTAGCTTGACAATATATGTCAAGGGCCTCAATGAAGTTCATGTCTTTGATCTAGTAATTAGACTTCTAGGAACTTAGACTAAAGAATTAATTAGAAATGCAAAGATTTGCGAATAAAGTTATAAGATAATTATTTTCGATGGAGAAAAATTAGACAACCTAAAGATATCAATAGTGAAGTGGTGAAATAAGTTATGATACAACTGAGGTACCTGGGTAGCTCAGTCAGTTGAGTGTCCAACTCTTGATTTCAGCTCAGGTCATGATCTCAGGGTTGAGATCCAGCCCTGAGTCAGGCTCCATGCTCAGTGTGGAGTCTGCTTGAGATTCTCTTTCTCCCTCTCCCCCTCCCCACCTCTCTAAAATAAATTTAATCTTTAAAAAATATGATAAAATTATAGCAGCTAAGAATTGTGCTCCTCAATCTCTGGGATGCAGAATGAGATGTTACAATTATTAATTTGCTTTAATTCAAATCCAAATCTAGTCAGTCCTTTTCCTGCTAGGAAGACAGGAAATTCAGCCTCAGTCTTTCCTGGGGCTCCATATTCCCAGGTCATGGAGTGTAGTCAGGCTTATTCTCCAGTCCACTAGACATGTGATTATCAGTGATATACCCTTTGGTCACACTCAAGGAGCTCCTGAATTGTGGTGGCTCCATGCTTTCCTGTTATTCAAAGAACAAGAAAATTTTTGTTGAGGTCTGGGGATTCTGAACTTAGGGTTCAGTCCTTTAGGACATAATAGGATACTTTCCTCAAAGGCCCTCTTACATTCACAGGTCTGAGTATTTTCAGGATCATTATCTGCTCTGCTCTAACTTAAGGGGAATTCAGTCTCATTCTCTCTCTCTCCTCTCATCCTTGAACATTATACACATAGTCCCTGGAGATACCTGTGGGAGGGCCCTGCCCAAGTTTTACTTCCTACCTCATAGACATCAGAGTAACCTGAATCTGGATGGCTCATTACCTTATAAAGCTTCACCAGTGCCGGTCTCTGGACCTCAAGCTAAAGGCCAGACTCCCCAGAATGGCATGGGAGGCCTATCAAGTCTTCCTTCCAGAGGCCCACCCAGGGAGGCAAGGGAAATTGGGCTGGAGTGGAGTCTATTCTTTTCAAACATCTGGAGGCTTGAGTCTGTGCAAGGTAATACCTAGATGCCATTTTAAGGAAGTTCTAATTCTACTGTTGATTTATAAAAGCACTTGCTTTACAAAAGATTTTGTATATTTATTTTTTTAACCAATGATTTTAGGTCTTTTACTGTGTATGGTTTTCTGTAGATTCTCTGATTTTCCAAGTATAAAAGCTGTCAGTTGCCATCAGTGATAATTTTTAATTTTGCTTTTTTTTTTAACCCCAATACACATATCCCTCACTATTATTATTCCAGTTGCTTTACTTGGTACTTTTGGAAGAGTTTTAAATAATAATGGGCATTATGAAGGACATTCTTTTATCTGCTGTTCCAGACTTTCCTAGAGGAAGATGGCTCTTTTTCTTTCCCTGTATTTCCCTGTATTACCTTCTATCTCCCCTTTTCTTAATCCTTCACCCCCCCCCCATATTCTGTTTCCAAGTCTGACCTCCATGGTGCATCCAATGTAGACCCTGCTCTCCATTCCTGGGGCTTCATCTCAGCTCAAGCACTTCATCTCTGTTGGTTCCTGCCAGAGTCTCCTGCTGGTTTCCAGGTCTCTAGCCTGGAAGTGGGACTCGAGCCAGTGATGGCCACCTATTGACCTGGGCCCAGGTGATATGTGTCCCTAACAAGAGGAAAAAGGGAGATGAAGCTTTTATTTCACCTGGCGCTTCTTTCCACTTTTGCCCTGGACCAAGGGGATTTTGATTTTTTTTCCCTCTAATTCTAATGGATTCAAACTTGGGGAAATCAAGTTCATAGAAGAAAAGGAGATTTCTGTGATACTTCTCTTTTTTCAGGAAAGATGCCATTCTTTATTTGGATTTCCTGCCTGATTTTGGAGGCAAAATCCAAGTGTGCTGTCCATTCACCCTCCTCAGCAGTGCTGCCCCAACATGTGTCCTCTATCTGCTTACTCCTTTTCAAACCTGCTCCAGACAGCTGCCTGGGGGGAAGGTCTCACACAGGTCTGCAGGGAGGGTTTAATAGACTAAATCACACAGGACCCTTCACCAGGTCTCAAATTTAACAGGAGCAAAGTATGCTGGTTTTGCAGTCAAGAGAGCCAGGCTTCACTCCTGCTGTGCTTCCTTCAATTTGCATGCACTGGGGCAAGCCATGTAAATCCCCATCTATGTGTGACCATTATTATGCATGCAAGCTGTAGATTTGGGCATTACAAAATGCAGGTACACCCAGCACTAGTAGATGTCCTGAGAGGATAGTTCAGGGGACAACAAGGCTCATTCTTATCCATCTTGAAGAATCAGTGGACTTGCCAGCACTGCAGTAGGCTTCTTGGCAGTGTTGGGGGACAACAGGCTTTCTTCCTGCAGGCAGCAGATGACAGCCATGATGCTTCCTGCTCCACTTGTGCAGAATGTTAGGGACCCCAGACATCTGCACCAGTTCCATCACCTCTCAGAATTAGGGGCAGGTGGTCTCCTTTAACATTTCCAGCATGTCCTTCTGTTCTGGATTATTTGCAGAGTATTTGCATTCTTGCATAGACTCTCAACCAGAATGTCCAAAGCCCATGCACTGGCCACACAGTGAAGTGGCCTCCCAGGCACTGCCTGGAGGGGGCGCCAGACAGTCAAGCTGGGTGGTGGAAGGCAGCAGGGGGCACAGGCCAGGTTTGGTTACCCAAGAGGTGCACAGCTTGTGGTGTGGAAGCCACCAGGCAAAGGTAGTGGTGATGGAGGTGCAGAGTGGGGCAAGAGTAAGGAGTGAGAGCATTTTCTCCTTTAAGGAAATCATCCAATGCAGATGGGAGGAGGCCGGCAGGAGCAAGAGAGGGCTGGAGGAGACTGTTCTGTACTGTGGGGAACGCAGCCTGATCTTGGGTAGATCCTTTCTCCTACAGGGTATCTGAGGATTGGAAAGAAGGGGCGCTAAATGCGAGGCCTGTTCTCCCTTAAGCCTCTGTGATCCTACTGGGCTCCCAGCTCCTCCCCATCCCTGGCCCCTGCCCCTTATGCTTCTTGTGCACTGGCACCTATTTAATATCAATAGACATAAATGATTTCTTATTGAATGTCATTTGCAAATCACTAGTTTGCTGCTCCAAACAGCAGTTAATGTCAATTACTTTTTTAAAACCAATTGAAAATGACTGGTTTACAGTTCCAAGCCTCTCTTAATGCCAATTACTGCTCGAAGTGCTGGCGACACTCATTTGAAGCTGGATTTCCAAGCAGTAACTTGCTCTTATGGGCTCCATCTGGCTCCATTTTCCTGGGGAGAGCTGCTCTTACTCCATCTCACATACAAGGGGACAGAACTCTGTCAATGTGGCTTGGCTAGGAGAAGGCTCTTTGGAGGCCCAGATAACCAGGGCTACACTGATCATCACTTTGACAACCCAGGCAGCCCCTGAGATACTTAGGAAGAGAGGGAGGTGCTAGAGCCATGAGCATCCCAGGGCATCCCTACCCCTTCCACAGACCCCATATCTCCAGGACCACGACTGCTACCCCACCTACTTCCCCATCCCAGACCCAACATCCATTTCCATGGACACTTGACGTTGGAGGCTGCCTAAAGGCAGGTTTGTGATGCAGACATAGGAGAGAGACTGATCTGTTCAGCCTGGTATAGCCCAGCCCTCAGCTTGGAGCTCCTGGTTGGAAGACCTGATGCAGTGGGAAGCTGAGCGAGGCACCAAACCAACTCTTGCCAACTACCTTTGTGCATTTGGGCCAAATGCTTAACCTCTCTTCTCCTTGGGGTGTTACCTGTACAGGGAAATATTTTTATGTTGCCCCAAAAGCCAAAGCCTTGGTTTTAAGTATTAAGTAGAAACCGTGGTACAGGAGTGCTCTGGGAGTGGTAGGAATAGGCACCAGCAGTGTTGGCTCTGTCAGTGCTTGAGGCTGTCCCTGGGCTGCAGGGACACTGAGAACTAGAGAGAAAGCTTGGGGGGCAGTGCCTGTGAGAGCTCAGGAGTCCCTGGTGCAACTATGAATGACCCACAGGCTCTGCCCAGCAGCCGGGGTCTGATCCTTACACTGCCTGTGAGCTAATGACAACAGCTTAGATGAGAAGCCATTTCCCCAGGGATAGCAGGAGAAGAATAAAAAGGGAGGGAGGAGAAGGGGAAGAGAAGTTGGGGAAGACAGGAAGAGGAGGAGGTGTGAATGTTTTCCTTTATCTGACATGTTGCTGTATCCCATTTGAGGTGTGTCTGTCTTAGTGTTGGCAGACAGATTAATAATGATAAGTTTCAGGGACAAAGATCTAATTTTCATCCTCAGAGAGAAGTGACACATTGGGGACAATGACCCAATTGGAAAGGACATATTTTGATTAATATGTAAATGTATTTGCTCTTATTAGCACACAGTGGGCCAGTGAATGTGCAATGAGATGTTGACAAATACCAAGTGCAGCCCTCTCTCCCAGGGCCACAGACTCTGTTGGTTCTAATTCTGTTTCCTGCTTTGTGAAGTCTTTTCCATCCAGAATGACTATTCAGATTTGGCACCAAACATTTTTAATAGCCAGGGCCCATAATGGGCCTGAGTCTAACCAGGAATTACTGGTCATAGGGACCAGTAAAAAAGGAGAGAGCCATTCATTGATTCCTACTAAGTGGCAACTCTTGAACTGGCTGCCTTGTGGCATTAGCTCATTTAATCAAGGCAGGCATAATTATTACCATTTACAAGGGGAAATTGGAAGCTCAGAAAGCTTAGATCAGTGCTTTTCAAACTTTAATGTCCATCCAAATTACCTGAGGATCACATTACAATGCACATTTTGAATCAATAGTTCTAGAGCAGGGCTAGACTCTGATCTCCTTGACAAGTGTCTAGGTAGTGCAGATGCTAATTGCCTGGAGATTACATTCAGAGTACTGGGGAGATAGGTGATATGCCTGAGTCACCCAGCTGCCTGCAGGGCAGAGCTATAAAGGACTGCAGTTGTTAGCATTTGGAAGGCTTAGATGGTGGTGGTGGGGACAGCTCTGCCTGGTTGAGACAGTGGGCTTTAATCTATGAGGCCAGAGCTGTCTGGTCAGCAGCCCAAAAATAAAACCGTAACTCCTGATGCATTGGATGGAGACATCAGCATACACACACTTTATGTGGACTTCTCAGGGGGGCAAAACAGAGTAAGGACAGTTTTAAATAAGGCTGGGGTGAGATGGAAGGGAGTAGTGCTCTAATTCTCAAATTTTCCTTTCAATGTATTATTTAAATTTTTTGAGATTTACTTTATATCACTAAAAAGTACCCATTTTAAGAGTTATAGTTCAATTAGATTGACAAATGTACACACAAGATACCCAGAAATACAATTGAGATATAGAACATTTCCAGCATTCCAAAAGTCTATTGTTCCCCTTCCTAGGCAATCAAACCACTGATCTGTTTGCTTTATTCAGTAGCTTCCTTCTTTTTTTATTGCCATGTAGTATTTCATGCTTAGAATTAGCACATTTATTTGTTATTTTCCTATCGATGGCTATTTGCACTGCTTCTAATTTTTGCCTCTTATAAATGAACTATGATCATTCACACAAAAGTATTTTAGTGGACATGTTTTCATTTCCCTTGGGCGAATCACTAGAAGTGATTGCTGAGTTGCATAAATGAATGCCATATTTCCTTTTCTGAAATTCTTCAATTTCTAATTATCTAATTTTCCTAAAATTCACTCATTTAGGAAATATATTGGGCATCTACTATTTGCCAGGTACTACAATCTGGAAATAAGGAGTTAAACCGTTAAAACAGAAAAGAACGTTGCCTTCATAGAATTATTTAGGGGAAGTAGGAAACAGACAAAAATCCAAACACATTACCAATAAAGATACCAGATACTTATAAGTTTTATGTAGAGAATTAAGAGTATTCTGTGCCAGTGACTGGTTGTGTGGTCAAGGAAGTTCCTTTGAAAGAGATAACATGGAAGCTGAGATCTGAAGGATGACAAGGATCTAGCTGTACAGAGATCTTGAGAAGTGGGAGGAACATTTCAGGGAAGGAGGAGCCAGAGCACAGGCTCTGGGACAGATGAGGGACAGAGGAAGTCCAGGTCACTGGATCAGGGTAGGTAAAGGAGGGTGAACAGCTAGATAAGGAAGTTGTCTGCATACTCATCATCCTTTTTCCTTTGTATGTGTTCATTTGCTTATGATCGGCCTCATTCACTAGAGTGGTCATCTTCTGAGAACAGAGATTTTGCCTGTAGCTTCACCATGGCATTCCCTCTACTTAGAACAAAGTCTGGTACTCATTTTTTTTTAAAAAAATTTCTTAACTGGAGTTCAATTTGACAACATATACCATAACACGCAGTGCTCATCCCATCAAGTGCCCCTCTCACTGCCCATCACCCAGGCTCCCCAACACCCTGCCAACCTCCCCTTCCACTACCCTTTGTTCATTTCCTAGAGTTAGGTGTCTCTCATGTTTGTCACCCTCATTGATATTTTCACTCATTTTCTCTCCTTTCCCTTTATTCCCTTTCACTAATTTTTATAATCCCCAAATGAATAAGACTGTATAATGTTTGTCCTTCTCCGATTGACTTATTTCACTCAGCATAATACCTCCAGGTCCATCCATGTTGAAGCAAATGGTGGGTATTTGTCGTTTCTAATGGCTGAGTAATATTCCATTGTATACATAAACCACATATTCTTTATCCATTCATCTTTCGATGGACACCAAGGCTCCTTCCACAGTTTGGCTATTGTGGACATTGCTGCTAGAAACACCAGGTCTCTGGGGTAAATCCCCAACAGTGCAATTGCTGGGTCGTAGGGCAGGTCTATTTTTAACTCTTTGAGGAACCTCCACACAGTTTTCCAGAGTGGCTGCACCAGTTCACATTCCCACCAACAGTGCAAGAGGGTTCCCTTTTCTCCGCATCCTCTCCAACATTTGTTGTTTCCTGTCTTGTTAATATTCCCCATTCTCACTGGTGTGAGGTGGTATCTGACTGTGGTTCTGATTTGTATTTCCCTGATGGCCAGTGATGTGGAGCATTTTCTCATGTGCTTCTTGGCCATGTCTATGTCTTCCTCTGTGAGATTCCTGTTCATGTCTTTTGCCCATTTCATGATTGGATTGTTTATTTCTTTGCTGTTGATTTTAACACATTCTTTATAGATTTTTGGATACTAGTCCTTTACCAGATAGGTCATTTGCAAATATCTTCTCCCATTCTGTAGGTTGTCTTTTAGTTTTGTTGACTGTTTCTTTTGCTGTGCAGAAGCTTTTTATCTTGATGAAGTCCAAATAGTTCATTTTTGCTTTTGTTTCTCTTGCCTTCATGGATGTATCTTGCAAGAAGTTGCAAGATGTGGCCAAGTTCAAAAATGGTGTTGCCTGTGTTCTCCTCTAAGATTTTGATGGAATCTTGTCTCACATTTAGATCTTTCATCCATTTTGAGTTTATCTTTGTGTATGGTGTAAGAGAATGGTCCACTTTCATTCTTCTGCATGTGGATGTCCAATTTTCCAAGCACTATTTATTGAAGGGACTTTTTTTCAGTGGATAGTCTTTCCTGCTTTGTCGAATATTAGTTGACCATAGAGTTGAGGGCCCATTTCTGGATTCTCTATTCTGTTCCACTGATCTATGTGTCTGTTTTTGTGCCAGTACCACACTGTCTTGATGACCACAGCTTTGTAGTACAACCTGAAATCTGGCATTGTGATGCCCAAGGCTCTGGTTTTCATTTTTAATATTCCCCTAGCTATTTGGGGTCTTTTCTGATTCCACACAAATCTTAAGATGATTTGTTCCAACTCTCTGAAGAAAGTCCATGGTATTTTGATAGGGATTGCATTAAATGTGTAAATTGCCCTGGGTGGCATTGACATTTTCACAATATTAATTCTTCCAATCCATGGGTATGGAATATTTTTCCATTTCTTTGTGTCTTCCTCAATTTCTTTCAGAAGTGTTCTGTAGTTTTTAGGGTAGAGATCCTTTACCTCTTTGGTTAGGTTTATTCCTAGGTATCTTATGCTTTTGGGTGCAATTGTAAATGGGATTGACTCCTTAATTTCTCTTTCTTCAGTCTCATTGTTAGTGTATAGAAATGCCACTGATTTCTGGACATTGTTTTTGTATCCTGCCACACTGCCAAATTGCTGTATGAGTTCTAGCAATCTTGGGGTGGAGGCTTTTGGGTTTTGTATGTCATGTCATCAGTGAAGAGGGAGAGTTTGACTTCTTTGCCCATTTGAATGCCTTTTCTTTCTTTTTGTTGCCTGATTGCTGAGGCTAGGACTTCTTGTACTGTTTTGAATAGCAGTGGTAAGAGTGGACATCCCTGTTGTGGTCCTTTTCTTAGGGGAAAGGCTCCCAGTGCTTTCCTAATGAGAATGATATTTGCTGTAGGCCTTTTGTAGATGGCTTTTAAGATGCTGAGAAATGTTCCCTCTAACCCTACACTCTGAAGAGTTTGATCAGGAATGGATGCTGTATTTTGTCAAATGCTTTCTCTGCATCTATTGAAAGGGTCATATAGTTCTTGTTTTTTCTCTTGTTGATATGATCTATCACATTGATTGCTTTATGAATGTTGAACCAGCCTTGCATCCCAGGGATAAATCCCACTTGGTCATGGTGAATAATCTTCTTAATGTACTATTGGATCCTATTGGCTAGTATCTTGTTGAGAATTTTTGCATCTGTGTTCATCAGGGATATTGGTCTATAATTTTCCTTTTTGGTAGGGTCTTTGTCTGGTTTTGGAAATAAGGTGATGCTGGCCTCAAAAACAAGTTTGGAAGTATTCCATCTCTTTCTATCTTTCCAAACAGATTTAGTAGAATAGGTATGATTTCTTCTCTAAATGTTTGATAGAATTCCCCTGGGAAGCCATGTGGCCCTAGACTTTTGTGTCTTCGGAGGTTTTTGATGACTGCTTCAATTTCCTCCCTGGTTATCGGCCTGTTCAGGGTTTCTATTTTTTCCTGTTCCAGTTTTGGTAGTTTGTGGCTTTCCAGAAATGTGTCCATTTCTTCTAGATTGTCTAATTTATTGGCGCATAGCTGCTCATAATAAGTTTTTATATATTTTTATTTATTTTTTAATATTTTATTTATTTATTTATTACAGAGAGAGAGAGAGAGGCAGAGACACAGAGGGAGAGGGAGAAGAAGGCTCCATGCAGGGAGTCCAGTATGAGACTCGATCCTGCATCTCCCGGATCACACCCTGGGCTGAAGGCATCGCTAAACTGCCGAGCCACCTGGGCTGCCCTTCATAATATTTTTAAAAATTGTTTTTTTCGTATTGGTGGTGATCTCTCCTTTCATTCATGATTTTATTAATTTGAGTCTTTTCTCTCTTCTTTTTAATAAGGCTGGTTAATAGTTTATCTCTCTTATTAATTCTTTCAAAGAACCAACTCCTGATTTTGTTTATCTGTTCCACAGTTCTTCTCGTCTGTATTTCATTGAGTTCTGCTCGAATCTTTATTAACTCTCCTCTTCTGCTGGGTGTAGGATCTATTTGCTGTTTTTTTTTTTCTCCAGCTCATTTAGGTGCAAGGTTAGCTTTTGTATTTGAGCTCTTTCCAGTTTTGGATGGATGCTTGTATTGTGATGTATTTCCCCTCAGGACTGCTTTTGGTGTATCCCAATGATTTTCAACAGTTGTATCTTCATTCTCATTAGTTTCCATGAATCTTTTTAATTCTTCTCTCATTTCCTGGTTGACCCTTTCATCTTTTAACAGGATGGTCCTTAACCTCCATGTGTTTGAAATCCTTCCAAACTTCTTGTTATTTAGTTCTAGTTTCAAAGCATAAGGGTCTGAAAGTATGCAGGGGACGATCCCAATCTTTTTGTATTGGGTAAGACCTGATTTGTGACCCAGTATGTGGTCTATTGGGGAGAAAGTTCCATGTGCACTTGAGAAGAATATGTATTCAGTTGCGTTTGGATGTAAAGTTCTGTAAATATTTGTGAAATCCATCTGGTCCACTGTATCATTTAAAGCTCTTGTTTCTTTGGAGATGTTGTGCTTAGAAGATCTGTCGATTATAGAAAGCACTACATTCAAGTCACCAAGTATAAGTGTATTATTATCTAAGTATGTCTTAACTTTGGTTATTAATTGATTGATATACTTGGCAACTCCCACATTCAGGGCTTAAATTTTCATGATTGTTAGGTCCTCTTGTTGGATAGATCCTTTAAGTATGATATAGTGTCCCTCTTCATCTCTCAGTACAGTCTTTGGGATCAACTTTAATTTATCTGATATGAGGATGCCTACCCCAGCTTTGTTTTGAGGACCATTTGAATGGTAAATGGTTCTCCAACCTTTTATTTTCAGGCTGTAGGTGTCCTTAGGTCTAAAATGAGTCTCTTGTAGATAGCAAATAGATGGGTCTTGCTTTTTTATCCAGTCTGAAACCCTATGCCTTTTGATGGTATCATTAAGCCCATTCACGTTCAGAGTTACTATTGAAAGATATGAATTCAGTGTCATAATGATACTTATTCAGTCCCTATTTTTGTGGATTGTTTCTTTAGACTTCCTCTTTCTTTTACAGAGTCCCCCTTAATATTGCTTGCAGGGCTGGTTTGGTGGTCACATATTCTTTTAGTTTCTGCCTGTCTTGGAAGCTCTTTATCTCTCCTTCTATTCTGAATGAGAGCCTTGCTGGATAAAGTATTCTTGGCTGCATGTTCTTCTCATTTAGGACCCTGAATATATCCTGCCAGCCCCTTCTGGCCTGCCAGGTCTCTTGGAGAGGTCTGCTATTAACCTAGTACTTCTCTCCATAAAGTTTAGGGACTTCTTGTCTCTTGCTGCTTTAAGGATCTTCTCTTTATCTTTGGAATTTGCAATTTTCACTGTTAAATGTTGGGGTGTTGAGTGGTTTTTATTGATTTTAGGGGGGGAATCTCTCTGTCTCCTGGATCTGAATGCCTGTTTCTCTTCCCAAGTTAGGGAAGTTCTCAGCTATGATTTTTTCAAATACACTTTCTGGTCCTCTGTTTCTTTTGGCGCCTTCTGTAACCCCAATTAAACATAGATTTTTTTCCTTCCGAGGCTGTCATTTATTTCCCTTAACCTTTCCTCTTGATCTTTTCATTGTTTTTCTCTTATTTCCTCAGCTTCCTTCCTTGCCATCAACTTGTCCTCTATGTCACTCATTTGTTCTTCTACCTTGTTAACCTTTGTCATTAGGACCTCCAGTTTGGATTGCATCTCATTTAATTGATTTTTAATTTCTGCCTGATTAGATCTAAATTCTGCAGTCATGAAGTCTCTTGAATCCTTTCTGTTTTTTTCCTAGAGCCACCAGTAGCTTTATAATTGTGCTTCTGAATTGCCTTTCTGATATTGAATTGTAATCCAAATTTTGTAACTCTTTGGGAGAGAGTACTGTTTCTGATACTTTCTTTTGTGGTGAGTTTTTTCCTTCTATTCATTTTGCTCAGTGCAGAGTGGCCAAAAACATGTTGTAGTGGAAAAAGGAGAAAAAGCAGAAAAAAGGGGTTGGGGGGGGGGGACAAACAGAAAACAAAAAACAAAGGGGAGTATCCTCTGATTCTATATACTGTAAATCCTTCAACTTCCCCTGGAACATTCCAGCACTTCTTGGTCAATAACTTGCTTTTCCCCTGTCCTTCCACTCGGTCTTCTGGGGGAGGGGGCTGCTGTGCTGATTCTCAGGTGTGTGCACCTGAGCTGCCCAGCCCCCTGCCAGGGGAATGGCTCAGTGGGAGCTGTTTATACTGTGAGGCTCCTGTTCAGTCCCCGGTACCAGGTGACACCAGGAGGAATAGCAACAGTGGTGGCCGCCAGGTCTCTAGCTCTGGAATCAGCTCCCGCAGTAACTACTGCAGCTCCCAGTCGCAGGGGTCTGGATGTTCCGGGGGCGGGGGCCGACCATCTGCACAGCTGAGGGCCGCCTGGTGGCAGGGGCGTCCTCCTGTCCTGGGCCTTCCTGGCCTCTGCCTGTCCCGGGGGTGGCCGGATCTTGGGCTGTGTCCTCCAGTGCCCTGGGGTCTGAGGCCTGCACCGCAGAATTGTGCTCCCGGGGCGCGCAGCCCCCTCTGGGAGGAGCCGCCGCTAGAGCCATCGCCTGTGCTGCTCCAGGCCCCGGGCGCACGCTGCAGCCCTATAAGGAGGACGGCCTGCAGTGTGTGGTACACTCTCCCTGGGGCGCAGGTCCTCTGTTAGTGTCCCAGGGAGCCTGAGGGCATCCCTGCTGGTCTTGGGATCCTGCTCCAACTCCCTGTGAGTGCCTTTCTGTCCGGGATGTTTGGTAAAGCTCCTGCTTCTCCGGGACTGCACTTTCCTGTCTTTGGGACACTCGCCGCCTGGCCTTAGCCCGGCTCCTTGCAGGGTCCCCTCTCCCTTGGATACTTTTTTATTTCTTTATTTTTTTCCATCTTCCTACCTTGATAGAAGCATGAACTCTTCTCACTGCAGCATTCCAGCTGTTCTCTCTTTAAATCTCAGGCCGAATTCATAGGTTTTCAGGATGATTTGAAATTTATCTAGGTAAGTTGGTGGGGACAGGTGACTTGGGGACCCTACTCCTCCACCATCTTGCCCCACCTCCTCCAAGAAAAAAAAGAGTCTGGTATTTATTAAATATTTGTGGAATCATTGAATGAATGGATTAATTAAAGGACTCATTCATTCTTTAGTGTTGTGTCCTGGGCACTGTGATGTGTCTTGCTGTTACAAAATGAAATAAGACAGTTTTTCCTCTCAATGAGCTTCTGAGTCATTAGGGAAGAGAGGCAAGTGGTCATTGCATGATAGCATCATGGTAGAAGGAATGAATGGATGATGCGGGAATACAGTGGAGGATACCTTATGGGCACTGAAGGAGGTTGTTCTTCAGGAATAGGCCTTGATGGTGGGAGGCATCAGCTAGGTAGAGAGGCTTGAAAAAGCAATATAAGAAAAATCAATGGTTAATGCAATTATATTGATGCCTAGAATGAGCAGTATGTGTTAGGCAAATTATATGTGGTTCTATGTTGTTATAGCCATATGGGTGGAAAAGATTTTTTTAGAAAAAACAACAGCTTTGATTGGTTTTCCATTAAATATGGTAGCATAGGAGTGCCTGGGTGGCTCAGTTGGTTAAGCATCAGACTCTTGGTTTTGGCTGAAGTCATGATTTCATTTGCTGTGGGATCAAGTCCAGTGTTGGGCCCTTTGCTCAGCAGATTCAGCTTACAGTGAGAAAGTTATTGAAAATGAAATACAACAGCCAGAATTCTCACATACAGCTGGTAGGACTGTAAATTGATACAATTTGGAAAACAATATCATGGTATATGCTAAAGCTGAATATATACATATCCCATGGCACAACGTCCACATCTTGGGCATATACCTAAGAGAAATGGACATATATGTTTACCAAAAATATATACAAAAATATTTATTTAAAAATTTTAAATAAAAGTTTTAAATTATTTATTTTTAATTTAAATTAAATAAACATATCATGTATTATTAGTTTCAGTTGTAGAGTTCAGTGATTCATCAGTCATATAATACCCAGTGCTTATTACATCACATGCCCTCCTTAATGCCCATCACCCTGTTACTCCATCTCCCCACCTACCTCCCCTCCAGCCACCCTCAGTTTGTTTCCTATGATTAAGAGTCTCTTAGGGTTTGTCTCCCTATCTGATTTCATCTTGTTTTATTTTTCCCTCCTTCCTCTATGATCCTGTGTTTTGTTTCTTAAATTCCACATGTGAGTGAAATCATATAATTGTCTTTCTCTGATTGACTTATTTTGCCTAGCATAATATCCTCTAGTTCCATCCATGTCTTGCAAGATTTCATTTTTTTGATGGCTGAATAGTATTCCATTATATATACATATATACCACATCTTTTCCCATTCTTCTGTTGATGGATATCTGGGCTCTTTCCATAGTTTGGCTATTATGGGTATTGCTGCTATAAACATCGGGGTGCAGGTGCCCCTTTGGATCACTACATTTGTAACTTTGGGTAAATACCCAGTAGTGAAATTGCCAGGTCATAGAGTAGCTCCATTTTCAACTTTCTGAGGAACCTCCATACTATTTTCCAGCGTGGTTAGATCAGCTTGCATTCCAACCAACAATGTATGAGGGTTTCCCTTTCTTTGCAATCTCATCAGCATCTGTCATTTCCTGACTTATTAATTTTAGCCATTCTGACCAGTGTGAGGTGGAATCTCATTGTGGTTTTGATTTGTATTTCCCTAATGATGAGTGATGTGGAGCAGTTTTTCATGTGCCTATTGGTCATTTGTAAATCTTCTTTGGAGAAGTGTCTGTTCATGTCTCCTGCCCATTTCTTAATTGGATTATTTGTTTTTTTGTTGTTGAGTTTGATAAGTTATTTATAAATCTTGAATACCAGTCCTTTATCTGATAAGACATTTGCAAATATCTTCTCCCATTCTGTAGGTTTTTTGATTATGTTGACTGTTTACTGTGCAAAAAGCTTTTTCTCTTGATGAAGTCCCAAAAGTTCATTTTAGCTTCTGTTTCCCTTGCTTTTGGAAATGTGTCTAGCAAGAAGTTGCTGCAGCCAAGGCTGAAGAGGATGCTGCCTGTGTTCTTTAGGATTTTGATGGATTCCCGTCTCAACCATTTTGTGTCTATATTTGTGTATGGTATAGGAAAATGGTCCAGTTTCATTCTTCTGCATGTGGCTGTCCAATTTTCCCAACACCATTTGTTGAAGAGACTGTCTTTTTTTCCATTGGGTAATATTTCATTCTTTGTTAAAGCTGAGTTGACCATAGAGTTGAGAGTCCATTTCTGGGTTCTCTATTGTTTTCTATTGATCTATGTGTCTGTTTCTGTGCTAGTACCATACTGTCTTGATGGTTATAGCTTGTAATAGAGCTTGATGTCTGGAATTGTGATGCCTTCAGCTTTGGGTTTTTTTTTTCAACATTACACTTAAACAATTCAGGGTCTTTTCTGGTTCCATACAAATTTTAGGATTATTTGTTCCAACTCTGTGATATAAGTTGATGGTATTTTGATAGGAATTTCAATGAATGTATAGATTGCTCTAGGTAGCATAGACATTTAATACTATTTCTTCTTCCAATCCATGAGCATGGAATGTTTTTTCCATTTATTTGTGTCTTTCTCAGTTTCTTTCATGTGTGTTCTATAGTTTTCAGAGTACAGATCTTTTGTCTCTTTGGTTAGGTTTCTTCCTAAGTGTTTTATGGTTTTTGGTGCAATTTTAAATGGGATTGACTCCTTAATTTTCTCTTTCTTCTGTCTCATTGTTAGTATATGGAGATGGAACTGATTTCTGTGCATTGATGTTATATCCTGCCACGTTGCTATATGAGTTCTAGCAATTTTGAAGTGGAGTCATTTGGGTTTTCCACATAGAGTATCATGTCATCTGCAACAAGTTGTAACTTGAATTCTTTGTCAATTCAGATACCTTTTATTTATTTTTGTTTCTGATTGCTGAGGCTAGGATTTCTAGTATTATATTGAACAGTCGTGGTGACAGTGGACAGCCCTGCTGTGTTCCTGACGTATAATACAATAATAGTAGGGGAATTTAACATCCCACTCACTGTGATGGACAGGTCATCTAAGCAGAAGATCAACAAGGAAAGAAGATCTTCGAATGACAAACTGGGCCAGACTTCAAAAATATTTATATTATAAGCAATATCCCTCAAGTAGGAAACTACCAAGGGTCCATAAAATGTGGATAAATAAATTGTGGCATTTTAGACAGTAGAAAAACTGTGCAGCAATGAGAATGAACCATTTATATTTTATATTATAGATTAAAGTCATAAACAAAATGTTGAGTGAAAGAAGCCAGACACAAAAGAATACATACTGAAAATTCCATTTGTATAAAGTTCAAAAACAAAAACAAAAATCCCTCATCTATGCAGTTGGAAATCAGGATAGTTGATACTGTAGTGGGGAGGGGTCCTGATAATTTTGTTTTGTGATGTGGGTAATGGTTATGTGCTTGTGTTCCTTTTTTGAATACTGATTAAGATTTGCTCTTACATGCAATTATCTGTTTTCATATTCTACTTTAATAAGAAACATTTTGAAAAGGCATAAACCAACAAGGACAAAAATAAGTTTGGGGAGCTGGAAAGCAGATGGTGAGTGGCAAATGATGTAGCTCACTGAGAAAACTGAATTTTTCACTGGCTGAAGTAGGAATCAAAAAGAAACCTGGTTTATATACTAGTATTCCTGAGAGGCCAAAGAATTCACAGCATAAGGCACCTTTGGAAATTTAGAAAACCCGGAGAAATAGTTGCAAATCTTTTTAAGAAGCATACAGACTTGCAGACCTCTCTCTGAGTGTCTGAGATGGAACAAATACTCCTGTAACCCTGGCAGGAACATGAGATGTAGTCTTTGGAGACAATAAAACAGAGGGTCTCTGGGATGGACAACTGAGTACAGGTGTGATACAGACAATAGGGAACATGAAAATGATTACATGTCTTTGTTCCTACTGATTTCCTACAACATTGACAACCCAGGCTTTACCTACCCTCCAGGCAAGTGTTGGAAGAATATTCACTGCAGAATATATCTCAAGAAAAATAAAAACTCCAAGGATACTAATAATGGGTTTTTGTGCAGGATGTGTTAAAGTCAGATTCTTTATAGGGAACATAGTCAACAAGACCCTGACAAAGAGAGGACCCATCCACTTTTCTCTATGCCATTATTAATCAAGAATCTCAAGATATTTGAAGATAATATGTAATAAGAGAGGCAAAACTAAAATATATAAACTGAAAAAAACAGGAAAAAAAACAAACTCAACTTGAATGAAATAGGTTATTCAGGAAAAGGAAAACTTAACAAAAATATGTGAGTATTATTAGAGAAGTAAGGGTGGATCTGTGTCCACTAAAGAATAGGGTACTATTTTTAAAAGAAATATTTAGAGTAGAAAAGAATCTTGACTATTGGAAAAATGATAAGCAAATCAGAGAATTAATCCAGGAAATCCAAGTTAAGAACATAATTTTCAGAAATAACTGGATTATTATTTATGGCTGAGTAATATTGCATTGTGTGTATATAGACATGGTGGTTATGTGCTTTAAAAGTACTTATAAAGTTATATATATAACTATATTTTATAGTTATATAAATATAACTATATATATTATAAATAAATATATATGTATAAATATATACATATATATTTTAAGACTTTATTTAAGAGAGTGTGAGTGAGAGAGAGACAGCAAAAATGGTGGAGAAGGTCAAAGGGAGATGGAGAAGCAGACTCCCCACTGAGCTGGGAGCCTGATGTGACCCTGGGATCATGACCCAAGCTGAAGGCAGACACTTATCTGACTGAGCCACTCAGATGCCCCAAGTTAGGCATAAATATTGAAACATTTATAGATAATATGATGTCTGGGGATCTCTAAACTATTCCAGCAAAATGTATATATATATGTGGATTTGTTAAATAATTCTGGCTACTTTTACGAACGTTTGAAAATTTCCATAATGAAAAAATTAAAATAAAAATAAGGTGAAAAAGAAGCTATTAGACAGAAAAGAAAGCACCAGTGGAGATTCTTCATGATGATATACTTGGATACATTCAGCAGAGATTTATAACAGAGCAAGAGTGCAAAGAAAGCTAAGTGAATATAATGACAAAGTAATTATTAACCCCATGGAGAGCAAAGTTTTATACAGGAAATAAAAAGCAATCATAGTATATTATATGGCTCAGCTGTGAAAAACATTTAGCCAGTCACAATAATAATAAGACCAATACAGATCTAACTAAAATTATAAGGGAACAAAATTGGACAAAGTCAAGGATGGAAAGAAGCCACATATAGAGCAGGAAGAATCAGCATCAATGAACATCATCTTCAATTGTAAGCAGCCAATTGATAGTGACCAGAATGAAAAACTGAGAAACAGAGATGCGAGCATGGTAATTTGTCATATAAATCTAAGTGCCAAAAAGAAATCACAAAATAAGAATCCAATGATAATGCATTAATAAGTTTTATCTAAAAAATGATGTGTTCTATAAGGTGGTTGTGATCAGATTCCTGAGAGGTTATTGGAATATTCTGTGCTATCCTGTGCAGCTAGCTAGGTGGCAATTTGGAGATGAGAAAGCCAATAGCCAATTGTGTTACAGCCAGATTCACATGACTTTAGAGCCTATATCTCAGGATTTTTTTAGTTTCCCACTGGAGGAGGAATGTAGGGGAGTACAGCAGGCTGTTGTATTCTTTAAACCTTAAGTATGAAATTTAAAAAATTAAAATATATATATATGAAATTCAAAGGAAAATAAAAATGTTAGACTTTGCTTTTAAATTTAAAAATTAAAAACAAAGACTGGTAGGCTGAACAATGGATTAGTGGTGAGAGAATAGCCACCTAGCTAGGTGCCAGCCTCAGAAAAAAAACAAAGTAGGGCCCAGAATATGAACATTAATAGGATCATAAATCTGCTGTTATAGAACCATATAATCTGTGATAAAACTTAGAGCAATGGAGAGTTTCAAGAATATGCTGGTAAGTTTATATTGCATCCAGTTTTTAAGGGAGGCTAAAAATAGATTTTTGAAGTTTTAGATCAGAGTTCAATGATTTCTACTGAAATTAAATAATTAGCTATAATAATCTAGTAACATTAATGGTGATTATTAAGAGCCAACAGACTTTTCCTGAGGTTGAGAAATGCCTGATTAATGTTTCTTTTTCTTAATGCTCATCTTCGGCTGGCAGACCAAGGGATTACAGCAAACTGCAAGTGTGGCCTATGATCTTGAAAGCAAGATAACATAACATTACTCAGGATAATGAGAGATGTAGGTTGATCATCAGCATAGTCAATGGCAACCACCATTTTTTTTTTTTAACTCAAATTTCTGGTCATGGCTGTGGACCATGCAAAGGTGAGCACTCTTCATTCTTCTTGCTCTAAGCAACTGGCTTTCTGTTGGTTGCTGAAATAGGGAAGACCAATGGAGACCAGGTTGTAGCTGAGGGAGAGATTCAGAAAAACAAAACTACGAAATCTGGCCCTAGAAGCCCTCAAGTTTCAATTCAAGAATGTGAAATCCTTAGGAGCCACAAACAAAGCAGGAACTCAAAGCCACAAAGGAGATCTAGCATTGAAGTTGCAGATCCTTAAGGGATTGAATGGACACCTCAGGGCAGGGGCTTTAATGCTATGTAAAGATGAACATTAAGGTTCAAGGTTCCATGAAAGCTGAAATTGGTCTCTAGACAACAATGTACATGGAAGAGGACTATCTAGTCTAGGGTTTTAATATAGAACGAACCACCCATGATGGGCTATGGTAGAAGAAGTCACCTTTGAGAAAATGAAACCAAACTTCTGTCACACAAAGGGGCTCCAATTCACACTGACTATGCTATGGTGTTAAAACATCCAAGACTTCTAGAATTTGGTCTCATGATGCTATCGGGCTCTGGTGGAAGCAAATTCTTTGTCCCCCCTAGGAAAACTTTTACATCTAGGACACATCCTGGATTCCTATAAAATTCAACACTTGTTGAATATGATCTCACAGACAAACACTCAAAGTAAATGAGGAAACCTAATGCTGTGAAAGAGTCAGTATTATGAAATAAATGGTAGTTTTACTCCTAAGGAACTAGAAGCAATAGAGTAAATAAATGTTTGTAATATTAAATGAGACAAAGGAAAGGAGAGAGCCTCTAAGAATGGAAAGATCACTTATGAAAATGAACAGGCAACTAAGGAAAAGGATCAAATAATAATTCTAAAAATGAATTATTTAGAATAATGTCTAAAAATAATTCTATAAAAATTATTTTTTATAAAATGATTCTAAAAATATAGTTATTGAAATTAAAGAAAACAATACCATCAATACATATACAGTAGTCTACGTGTAACTGAAGAGAGAATTAGTGAACAGGAAGAAAGAGCTAATATAATTTATCAGAATTCTATATGGAAAAAAAGAGCGATAGATAAGCTGAGATACAGAAAGAGAAACTCAAAGAGTAAATCTAATAAAAATTCTTGAAACAATAATTAGTGAGTATGAGAAAGTTACAGTATCTAAAGAAGACAGACACAAGTCTTAATACTGAAGAAGCACATTAAGTTTTTTCCCCCACTATTTTTATATTTTATTTTATATATTTTTTTGAGATTTTATTTATTTATTCATGAGAGATCCAGAGAGAGGGCAGAGACATAAAGAGGGAGAAGCGGGCTCTTTTCAGGGAGCCCAGTGTGGGACTCCATCCTGGACGTGGGACCATGCCCTGAGCCAAAGGCAGATGCTCAGCTGCTGAGCCACCCGTGTCCCAGATTTTATATATTTTCAAGTTAGTTAACATGTAGGGTATTTTTAGTTTTAGGGGTAGGATTTTGTCATTCATCAGTTGTACATACAACCAATATTCATTACATCAAATGCCCTCCTTAATGCCCATCACTCAATTACCCTCTCCCCCCCTCCCTCCAGTAACCCTCAGTTTGTTCCCTATAGTTAAGAGTCTCTTGTGGTTTCCTTGCTTCTCTGTTTTTATCTCATTTGTTTCCTTTCCTTCCCCTATGTTCATCTGTTCTCTTTCTTAAATTATATGTGTGAGTGAAATCATGTGGTATTTATTTGTCTTTCTCTGAGTGACTTATTTTGCTTAGCATAATACCCTTTAGTTCCATCTACATTGTTGCAAATGGCAAGATTTCATTCTTTTTGATGGCTGAGTAATGTTCGTTGTATTTATATAGCACATATTCCTTATCCATTCCTCTGTTGATGGATATCTGGACTCTCCATTAATTGGCTATTGTGGATATTACTGCTATAAACATTGGGATGCACGTACTCCTTCAAATCACTATGTTTGTATCCTTTGGAGAAATACCTTGTACTGCAGTTGGTGGGTTGTAAGTAGCTCTATTTTCAACTTTCTGAGAACCCTCTATACTGTTTTACACACTGGCTGCACCAGTTTGCATTCCCATCACAGTGTAAGAAAGTTTCTCTTTCTCTGCATCCTCACGAACATTTGTTGTTTCCTGAGTTGTCAGTTTTAGCCATTCTGATTGGTGTGAAGTGATATCTCATATTTCCCTGATGATGAGTGATGTTGATCATTTTTTCATGTCTGTTGGCCATTTGTATGTTTTCTTTGAAGAAATGTCTGTTCATGTCTTCTGCCCATTTCTTTATTGGATTATTTGTTTTTTGGGTATAGAATTTGACAAGTTCTTTATAGATCTTGGAAACTAACTCTTTATCTGATATGCCAGTTGCAAATATCTTCTCCCATTCCATAGGCTGTCTTTTAGTTTTATTGATTGTTTCCATTGTTATTGCAGAAACTTTTTCTTTTGATGACGTCCCAATAGTTCATTTTTGCTTTTGTTTCTGTTACCTCTGGAGGTGTGTCTAGTACGAAGTTTCTGTGGCTGAGGTCAATGAGGTTACTGCCTGTGTTCTTCTCTAAGATTTTGATGGATTCCTGTCTCACATTTAATTCTTTCATCCATTTGAGTCAATTTTTTGTACAGTGTAATAAAGTGATCTAGTTTCATTCTTCTGTATGTAGCTGTCCAGTTTTCCCCACACCATTTGTTGAAGAGACTATCTTTTTTCCTTTGGATATTATTTCATCTTTTGTTAAAGATGAGTTAACCATAGAGTTGAGAGCCCATTTCTGGGTTCTTTCTCATTTTAAAAAAGATTTTATTTGTTTATTCATTAGAAACACACACACACACACACACACACACACACACACACAGAAGCAGAGACATAGGCAGAAACATAGGCAGAGGGAGAGGCAGGCTCCATGCAGGGAACTCAATGTGGGGCTCAATCCCAGGACCCCAGGATAATGCCCTGAGCCAAAGGCAGATGCTCAATAACTGAGCCATCCAGGTGTCCCCATTTCTGGGTTCTCTATTGTGTTTCATTGATCTATGTGTCTGTTTTTGTGCTGGTACCATGCTGTCTTGATGATTACAGCTTTGTAACAGAGTTTGAAGCCTGGAATTGTGGTGCCTTCAGGTTTGGTTTTCTTTTTCAGCATTACACTTCAATAATTCAGGTTCTTTTCTGGTTCCATACAACTTTTAGAATTTTTGTTGCAGCTCTGTGAAAAATGCTGGTGCTATTTTGATAGGGGTTATATCGAATGTGTAGATTTCTTGGAGCAGTATAGACATTTTAACAGTATTTGTTCTTCTGATCTAAGAATATGGAATGTTTTTCCATTTCTTTTTGTTTCCCTCAATTTCTTTTATAAGTATTCCGTAGTTTTTAGAGTACAGATCTTTTTTTTTAAATATTTTATTTATTTATTCATGAGAGACACACACAGAGAGAGAGAGGCAGAGATACAGGCAGAGTGAGAAACAGGCTCCATGAAGGGAGCCTGATGTGGGACTCAATCTTGGGTCTCCAGGGTCATGCCCTGGGCCAGAGGCAGGTGCCAAACTGCTGAGCCTTCCAGAGATCCCCCAGAGTACAGATCTTTTAATTCGTTGGTTAGGTTTATTCCTATATATATTATGCTTTTTGGTGTAATTGTCGGTGGGATCAGTTCCTTGATTTCTCTTTCTGCTGCTTCATTATCTGTGCATTGATTTTATATCCTGCAACTTTGCTGAATGCCTATAGGAGATCTAGCAATTTTTGGTGGAGTCTTAGGTTTTCTACATAGAGAATCATGTCATATGTGAAGGGTAAAATTTTAACTGAATGTCACATTAAATCTTAAGCAGGAAAAAAAGAGAAAATTTCTAGAAATATCAGAAACTGTGGAACAGGAAATAAAAAATGAAAACCCTGAAAACTACCAAAAAGGAAAGATATTAAGTGGAAGGAAAAAATATTTTCAGATTGACAGTCACTTCTTATCAGATACACACATCTCCAGAAGACAATGGAATAATATATACAAGATGCAGAGGCATGAGAAGGGGGGTCAAGGTAATGAAAAGATTTACTCAACAAACTGTCATCCAAGAGTAAGGGAAAGATAAAGGTTTTCAAACTTACAAAGACTATGATAATTTATTACTCATATATCTTTTCTGAAAGAACTAATTGAGGATGTACTTCAGCATGAAAATTGTTGAACTTGGAAGTATTGAGATTTAAAAAAAAAGCAACATACAGTGAACAGAATAATTACATATGTAAATCTAAATCAGACTGACAGTAAATGATAATAGTAGTAATTTCCCCCTCATGAATTTAAAAGTAAAATGTATAAAATCCTAGACAAAAGTAATATAGATAATGAAAGTGACACATGTAGAGGAAAGTGAAAGCAAGCCAATTTTGTTTTCAGAAGGGAGAAAGCAAAGTAGGATTACTGTAGTATTTGTGAGAAAAATATGTTAAGCATCATGTTAAAATTTTTTTAAAAAGATTTTATTTATTTATTCATGAGAGACACACAGAGAGAGGCAGAGACATAGGCAGAGGGAAAAGCAGGCTCCTTGTAGGGAGGCTGATGTGGGACTTGATCCTAGGACCCCAGGATCACATCCTGAGCTGAAGGCAGATGCTCAACTGCTGAGCTACCCATGTGTCCCACATGTTATGATTTTAAGGTACTGTCAATAAAGGGATGTGTTCCTTAACTCAGGATTAAACTGAAAGAAAAGTAATGTATTCATCTTTATAACAGAAAAGTGGAGTATAAATCTAAAAGTATTATTAAAGTCATACGATGACAAAAGGAACAATTCACTAAGCAGTTATAACAATCATGAACTTTATGCAACTAACAAAATATACAAATAAATGAAGACCCACTTCACAGACTTATGAGGAAACATATCAAATACTGATAAAACACAGAAGATGCAACAGATATATACTAGAGTAAAACCATTTATTGAGAGTTTATAATGTATCATATTATAAATGAGGAGAGGAGGCTTGACAATGCTAAATGGGGTGCCCAAATCACTTGGAAAGTAGCTGAAGTAAGATCTGAAAGCCACGTAGTGTAGTTTCAAGGTCATGCTTTTAACGACTACCTCATGCCTCCCTAAATGTTTACTATGGAGCTTGAAGATAGGCTAAGCCATTTGTCATCTGTTATGTTCAGGGAGGTAGGGATATTAACTTACTTAACGAATATTTCATGAGAGTTTTCTTTGTGCCAAATGATGTGCTAGGCACTGGGAATAAAGCAGTGGGAAAAAAATGCCCACAAAAAATATTCCAAAAAAAAATGGAATCTCTGCTCTCATGTTGCTTTGGTTAGTGTGTATGTAGTGTGTCCAATAAATGTATAATATATTGAACATTGTTAATTGCAAGGAAGGAGAAATGTAGGCTGAGGGGCAGGAAAGTGACAGAGGGTGGGGTGCAATTTTACAGAGAAGTCTTCTGTGATCAGAGATGAGAAAGAAGGGAGGGAGGGAGTCCTGGGGAGATCTCAGAGATGAATGTGGCAAACAGAGGGAGCAATCAGAATGAAGTGGGGAGTGGGAATCAGAGGGAAGCATCCTGGCCATAGTGGAAGACAGTGAGGAGGCCAGTGTGACTGAATCTCCATGAGCAAGGGCAGTGGTATGAGAATGGGTCTAGAGGCAGCAGAGAAATACACATAAAAAAATATTAGTGTCAACAATGGAAAGCAAATAGATCCTCTTTCCAAAGATCTCCCCAAAAGGAGATGACACACAGTATCCCCAAGCCCATTGTGCGAAGACCCCTTTTTGCATCCAGATCATATATGGGACATGCTGCACTTGGGGCTCTTCCTGTTAGTGACTTCTGTTGGTGCCCTTCTACACACTGTTGGGCTATGGAGATAGGTGACAACACTCCCTCTTCCTGCCACCCTATCCAATGGTGTCTCATTTGAGTGTCTCAGTGTCTAGAATTGTGCCATTAGATTTACATATTTGGGGGTCAAGTCTTTGACCTCTACACTTCCTGTAATAAAATGCAAAACACCCTGGGAAATAACACATATAACAATGACCAATCATTCACAATTTCTCGTTGAGCAAAAAGCTTGACTGTTACTGGCAGCTGGACCTGCCTAAAATCACCTTTAGGAATTTACCTTTGATGAATAATGCAGTCCAGGCAGAGCAGCCCTGCAGTCAGGGAGCTCACCCTTCTTGGCTTTCCAGGCTCCTATAGGGTCTCCCTTCTATGAGCCAAACTGGAAGTAAAATCATAAGTGTATATGGGTCACCTTCCAGAGTGCAGATCAGAGTGGAGGATGGTGGAGGGTAGTTTCATTGGGGCAAATAGAAGAAACCAAGCACAATTTGTGAATCCTTGTATGTAAATCTTATTTCTCCTAATAGACTCAAAGATCCTCATCAGTTAGTCCATTGACTCAGAAGATTTAATGGAGACTAAATGATGGTGGCCTGCAAGAGACAGAGGGGCTGTGTTTCCTTCCTACAGAAGTGGGAACTGGCAGGTGGTCCAGTGGGTAGGCATCTCTAAATCTGCCGAGTCATCCAGGGGCCCAGGTGTTTTCTGTCTTGTTGCTCACCATTCCTTCCAGGACTACCTTCATTGCCGAGGGCTAAGCTTCCCCCTCATCACATGTCCCCATTTCTGCCCAAGAGAAGGGTAAGATGGGAGTAGAAGGCAAGCAACTTCCTTTTAAGGGAATGATCTGGAAGTTGCACACCTCCATGCTGCTTGCATATGCCCAGGACCACATGATGGCACATGTGGGTCACACTTAGCTCAAAATGCAGTTTATACCTGATGGTTATTGGAAGATTCTATTTCTGAAAGAACCAAAGGAAGGATGGATATCTGGGGATAATTTGCCATCTCTTAATTTGCTTCTTCTGTGGTATCCCACATGACATCTGGCTTTCAGGTAAATGTGAATACCTGGAATGGAGCAGGAAGAAGGAAATGGGCCTGGCATAGGACCCCTCTGGGCTCAGATCCAAGCTCTGCTAACCACTGGCAGAGCTAGTGTCCTCAAGGGAGTACTTAGTACATGGCAGAAAGCAGTCAAACTCCTCAGTGCAGGAAATGTGATGATTCAGAGGCTGGCAGAGAGCACTGGCTCAGGGGTGACCAGGTCTGTATCTGGTCCCGGCTGTGTTGCTTGTTAGGTGGCGTGTAGCCTCAGGCAAGTCGGCAACGCATGCGAGTTAATAATCCCTGCTTTCCCGTCTGTACCAGGTCTGGCATATTCCAGGCTGGTGATAAAAGTCTGTTGCTGGGAGTTGATGTTAACTCAAAAGCATGCTTGAACAATATGGTGGCCTGGTGTGTGACAAAAAGCATTTGCCAGGCACAATTAAGTGGGAGGAAGACTGCAGAAGGGGCAACTAACCTAATTAACAAAGCATTGTTTGTCTAAGGGCTTTATGGAAATGAATTGTTGTGGTACAAATGCTGAGATAATTGAAAATAGAGTCTTATCAGTTTATTAGAACAGGCCCTTCAGGACCTGTATTTAGAAACACTTTCCTGCTGTCAGTTGCAGTAACTGGAATCTCTACATGGCTAGTACTTGATTTACTCTTTTTGGTTTTTAATGCAGTGGTTCCATTTCAGGCTTGTATTATTTCCATCTCTTCACCAGCCCAACACCTCACCTGTTAGTCTGAGTGCAGGAGTCCTGATTGTGGCAGAGAAAGGTTCTAGAAAAGACCACTGTGACTGAATTGTACAGAACTTCTCTTAGTGTCAAATCTACGTGGCACTGCCCTGTGCCTTCATCACTGCTGTGGTGGACTGTCTTAGGTTTAGAACTGCCTTCCCTTCCATTTCCCTGTTCCCCCGCACCAGTCCTGTGTCTTATGGAATCAGTTTACATTAAGTAGGATAAATTAGGGGCAGCCTGGGTGGCTCAGCGGTTTAGCGCTGCCTCCAGCCCAGGGCCTGATCCTGGAGACCCAGGATTGAGTCCCATATCGGGCTCCCTGCATGGGGCCTACTTCTCCCTCTGCCTGTGTCTCTGCCTCTCTCTCTCTCTCTCTCTCTCTCTCTCTGTGTGTGTGTTTCTCATAAATAAATAAAATCTTTTTAAAAAGTAGGATAAATTATGTTTAACATTATATGCAATTTAAAGGGTCCCCTACCTCTCAAATGTTTTGATGCTATACTCTTCAAAAGTGTACACATTAGATGGATAATTCTGGTTAACTGTCATGGAACCCTAAGTGAGGGACCAGGCAGCTTATTTGGTTCTTTTATTTGAACATTAAAGTGTATGTCTGGAAGTCCCATTTTGTTTGCAGTATCCATGGCTGTACCCAATTGTCATTGTCCTTCACTGTCCCTGGACAGTAGCCCCTTGAATTAGTGTCTCTGGGCAAGGTGTGGTCCCTGCACCCTGCAAGGGCTATTTCTGTGTGCTGAATGAATGAATCAGTGCACTGAAGCACAGTGTTTCAGCCCTATCAAGGCTCCCATCTTCAGTGCCAGAGTGACAGAGTGGAAATCTGGCCACTGCTAGCTCTGCCTCTGCCCTGGAGTAATTATTTCTTCTGACTGTTCCAGTTCTGAAAGCCTGACTATACAAATGAGTCCTGACTATGTCTCTGAATAATAGAATGGCAGGCCTGGGTCAGAGCTGGAGATGGGCTGCTATTCTTCCTTTTCTGAGTGGTTCATGGGAGTGCTGGAGAGGATGTGGTGGCCTGGGATTTGAATCCATTCCTAATTACCAGTTTTGTGTTTCTTGTATCACAGCACCTTCTTCCCTTTTGTCTGGATGAAAAATGCCTTGAAATATCAATGTAAAAGCAGCTCTTCTATACTGGTACTGTGGGTCACAGCATACATCTACAAATAAAAACACTCCCTTCTGTTGATCCATTGCTTCTATTTGTTCCTGGGTGTGGATGGTCTTTCTCTTCACACACGAAGGGGCAGGCATGTGTTAAGTAGCATGTGTCATCTGGCTAAACTGTGCCAGCTTCTCTGTGGGTTTGTCATCATGATTTTCTCTTTGCAGAGGAGGAAGACAACACTCAGAGAGCACCCAAATCTGACCCTTCCTGGCTACAAGAGAGATGTGGTGTGGTGTTTGAAGAAGCCTGAGAGGGGGACCTGGCCTAGGGTTTTGGAGTCAGCCTGTGTTCCCAATGCTAGCAGCTCTACTAAGCAGGAAGTGAGGGAAAGAAGAGCCACAGTGGGGAAACCCATGGGTTCAGCAGGAAGAGTCAGCTGAGGTCAGCACAGGAGGGCCCTGCCTTCCCAGGCCTCAGGTTTGGGAGACATGGAAGGTGGAAAGGGGAAGGAGAGACTTCTTCCAGTGAGACTTTTCCTTTGGTTCTAGAAGGAGCACCCTCCTCCCTTAGGGGCCTTAGCTTAAACATCATTTTAGGAAATAAGAATCTTGATTTGGGCATAATGTCACCCTGAACCATCTCAGAGCTCTGGAATTAAGGAAAAACAGGAAAGGGTTATCTCTGCTAATTGTCCATGTTTGCTCCCAGGAATCCTGGGTTGGCTCAGGCTACTTTTTCTAGGTTGTCCATGCACTGAGCCAGGGACCCTGGAGGAGCCCAAGTCTGGGGCCACTGGTAAGATCAGGTGGACACATGTCTTTGGACTTATAGGTAGAGATGCTAATAAGCAATTGGATCTGGGTGTCTAGACTGCAAGAGAGGCCCCTGAGCTAGATATCCAGCTCTAGCTTTTGTTTACATACTTGCCATTTCCCTGTGTCTTCCTCTTGTTTTTCTGTCTGGTGGGTATGATTTGCTGGCTCAGACTATGTGTTGGTCTGTGTTGGCATCCTCACTCTGTGGGCACTGTAGACTTTGAACAATAAGATTTATCAAAGGAAAGATCAAGCAATTTATCTGTAGAGTGGCTAGCATGGACAGATGGGATGAAGTCTACAAAGGAACTTGCTCATCTACCCTGGATTCCCAGGCACTGGATAAAGAGAGCCTGGAATGCTGGTAGTCCTTCCTTGGGCTGCTTCCTCTGAGCCAGCAACCATGGGCTGCCTTAGAAGTACATCTTAGCTTGGCAAAACCTTTGGTGCTTATATCCTGAGAAGCCTAGGACCAAGTTTAACTTGTGTTAAAATCCAAAACAACAATTGTTCAATAGCAGCTCCAGAAGTGGAGGCCCCTAAGAAAAACAAAGAGAAAAACAGGTGCTGAAATGGCCACCTGCAATTACCATCTGTGGTAAAAGGTGGTGCCAAGAAGGATCTCAGAAAAATAAGAGTTGGGGAAGAGAAAGCAAGCCCAGGAAATTAGATTCCCCAAGACCAGTCTAGTCAACATTAGAGATGACCTTTTTTGGGGCTATGGCTACAGACTCTTTGGCCAGCCAGCAGTGTTCATCCATGGAGTTTTTGACCAGACAGAATGGGAACTGCCATTTTTCTGAATGTCAGCCAGAGACCAGGTAGTTAGCACAAGTCATTGATATGCTCTGAGAGGAAATTAATTCTCCTGCTTCCATTTCATAAATAAGGAGACTGAAGACTACACAAGTAGCTTGTCCCAGTAACTATTAAATGGTGTAAACAGGATCCAAATCAAGGTATCTACATGGCCAGACTCCTTCCAATCACCCAAGCTGCCTCCTAGCAAAGGTGCCTTGGTGCTTCTCAGGCATCAGAGCCCAGTGGTGCTACCTGCTGGTTTTGTATGGGGCTGGCTTCCAGCTGCAATGTTGTGAGCCCAGGAAGCCCAGGTGCTTCTTTCAGGAGCGCCCCCCACACCAGACTTCATGTGAACATGAAGAACTTCCTTTGGAGAGTGAAGTCAATGTCTAGACCTTAATTAGGCTTGTAGAACTGCCTTGGAGAGCCTAGATCAGAGGGGAGTATTAAGGAGTATTAAGGGAGTATTAACCACATCGAACAAGAAGGTGTTTCTGAGGAGTCAAAAGAGGCATGGGTGAGGCTGATAATGCAACACTAAGCAAGAAAAACATGGATATGGTTATGTATTGAGGCTATTTGCCAAGGTGTAAAGAATGGCAGGGGATTATCTAGGCTTAGACAGGGAGCAAAGGGGTGAAAGCCTACAAAGAGAACAGTGTAAAGGAAGATTTGGAGAAGCAACATTACTGTGTTGGTATTGCTGGGATATGATGTCTGATAGGGAAAGAGACATGAAGTCTGGGGCTGGACAGAATACACCGCACAGGGAGAACCTTTACCCAATTCTAAAAGGTCACACCTTTGCTTGTCGGGAATGTTGAGTTGCTGGAGGGCTTTTACCTGCGGGTGGGATCATACTTGGATTTATATTTTAAATTGAACACTCTTTAATCTCAAATCCCAACTCTTCCCTGAAAATGCCAGCCCATGCTGATACCTCCCCCTTCCTGACTACTTATTTATCTATGCCAAGCATATAGGAATATATAATAACTGTCCCTGTGCCTTTTCTGCAGAAATATGGCAAACTTCTGGAAAAGAGGAAGTCAAATGTTTCTTGTGTTTCTCTTGGGCTCTTCATTCAGTAGGCATTTAATAGTTAACTCAAACAGATACTGGATGCTATTTAAATCTACCATAATGATGCACATTTTTTTTTTTGAAAACCAATTCCTTAGGGATGGAAAGCCCTGAAATATAGCAGAGGAGAAACAAGTTGCTTAATTGGCCCAGCTCCCAATCTCAGTACTGCCTTTGTAATTAAATGTAAATTATGATTCATTCGGCGGATAATCAATTGCACTACTTTTATAAACTTTTAATTTCATTATTGAAAGACAAGATTTCTCTAATAAGTTTTCCATTAACTCAGAACTTGATTTGTTACTGGAGTCTTCCCAAACCCACATAACACACTTTGTGTCCCTTTTGCTCTAAAGGAATGTTAGCAAAAAAATTTGGAAGAATGCCTGTCTGTACCTGTGGTGTCCTTGAGGCCAGGGCACTCCCATATGGACCCAAAGTGCAGAGAGGCTTTTTGCTGTTCCTGCTCCTCCTTCTTTCAAGCTGGTGAAGACAAAATAATCTTTCAGGGCTTGGGGCCTCAGTCTCCTCATCTGCTAAATGAATGAAGGAAGCACCTTATTATAAGATAATGGATATAAGGATAAATGCCTGACTCTGGGCCTCACAAACAGATGTTCAATGTCTATTGAACCCTAGCTCCTCTAGCTGGACCCTTTATTTCAATTGGGACATTCTGTATTTTATGACCCAAGATCCCAGAACTTAAGATCCTGAGTCCAATATAGCAGTAAGTGTGTGAATCATACACCATCTCTAAGTGCCAGTTTGCCCACCACAGAATGTACATTGTTCCACTGACCTCAAGGTTTATTTCCAGGAATTTGTTTCCTAGCTTATTGTGATGTCTAAACTTTTACCTTGGGGAAATTTCCTTGGCGTGTGTGCCATATTTAATGCATGCTGATACCTGCTTCTAGAAAAAATCTAGGCTGCACATCAATGCACATCAGAGCCAAAATTGTTCTTTGTGGAGTCCCTAGAAGTGGTTAGCTTATTGCCTGTACTATGTCCAAACTGGAGTCACTCTCTTCCACATCTGGAGATGCTGCTCACCCTTCATTAGTCTCAGACCCCAACTGTTGGACCAGACCATGATTCTTTTTAAATGTAATAAAGTGTCTTTAATTAATCAATTAATTAATTAACTAATTAATTTATTTATTATTTTTGTATATATTTTTTATTGCAGTTCGATTTGCTGATGAATACTATAACACTCAGTGCTCATTCCATCAAGTGTCCCCATCAGTACCCGTCACCCAGTCACCTGATCCCCCTACCAACCTCCCCTTCCAGTACGCCTTGTTCATTTCCCAGAGTTAGGTGTCTCTCATGATCTGTCACCATCACTGATACTTCCCACTCATTTTCTCTCCTATCCCTAAATTCCCCGTTCACTATTTTTTATATTCCAAATATAAGTGAAAACGATTGACTTACTTCACTCAGCATAATCCCCTCCAGTTCCAACCACGTTGAAGCAAGTGTGGGTATTTGTCATTTCTAATGCTGAGTAATATTCCATTGTATACATAAACCACATCTTCTTTATCAATTCATCATTCGATGTACACTGAGGCTCCTTCCACAGTTTGGCTATTGTGGACATTGCTACTAGAAACATCGGGGTGCAGGTGTCCCAGCGTTTCACTGCATCTGTATCTTTGGGGTAAATCCCCAGCAATGCAATTGCTGGGTCGTAGGGCAGATCTATTTTTAAGTCTTTGAGGAACCTCCACACAGTTTTCCAGAGTGGCTGCACCAGTTCACATTCCCACCAACAGTGAAAGAGGGTTCCCTTTCTCCGCATCCTCCCCAACATTTGTGGTTTCCTGCCTTGTTAATGTTCCCCATTCTCACTGGCGTGAGGTGGTATCTCATTGTGGTTTTGATTTGTATTTCCCTGATGGCCAGTGATGCGGAGCATTTTCTCATGTGCATGTTGACCATGTCTATGTCTTCCTCTGTGAGATTTCTCTTCATGTCTTTTGCCCATTTCATGACTGAATTTTTTGTTTCTTTGCTGTTGCGTTTAATAAGTTATTTATAGATGTGACTGAGATTTTTTATCTCTTTTTTCCTTTTTCTCTTTTCTTTCCTTCTTTCTCTCCTCTCTTTTCTCCTTTTCCCAATACAAATTGTTTTTGGCCACTCTGCACTGAGCAAAATGACTAGAAGGAAAACCTCACCTCAAAAGAAAGAATCAGAAACAGTCCTCTCTCCCACAGAGTTACAAAATCTGGATTACAATTCAATGTCAGAAAGCCAATTCAGAAGCACTATTATACAGCTACTGGTGGCTCGAGAAAAAAGCATAAAGGAATCAAGAGACTTCATGACTGCAGAATTTAGATCTAATTAGGCAGAAATTAAAAATCAATTGAATGAGATGCAACCCAAACTAGAAGTCCTAAGGACGAGGGTTAACGAGGTGGAAGAACTAGTGAGTGACAAAGAAGACAAGTTGATGGCAAAGAGGGAAACTGAGGAAAAAAGAGACAAACAAAAGACCATGAAGATACATTAAGAGAAATAAATGACAGCGTGAGGAAGAAAAACCTATGTTTAATTGGGGTTCCCGAGGGCGCCGAAAGGGCCAGAGGGCCAGAATATGTATTTGAACAAATCATAGCTGAAAACTTTCCTAATCTGCGAAGGGAAACAGGCATTCAGATCCAGGAGAGAGAGAGATGCCCCCCCCTAAATTCAATAAAAACTGTTCAACACCGCGACATTTAATATTTAAGCTTGCAAATTCCAAAATTAAGAGAAGATCCTTAAACCAGCAAGAGACAAGAAGTCCCTGACTTTCATGGGGAGGAATATTAGGGTAACAGCAGACCTCTCCACAGAGACCTGGCAGGCCAGAAAGGGCTGGCAGGATATATTCAGGGTCCTAAATGAGAAGAACATGCAACCAAGAATACTTTATCCAGCAAGGCTCTCATTCAAAATGGAAGGAGAGATAAAGAGCTTCCAAGACAGGCAGGGACTGAAAGAATATGTGACCTCCAAACCAGCTCTGCAAGAAATTTTAAGGGGGACTCTTAAAATTCCCCTTTAAGAAGAAGTTCAGTGGAACAATCCACAAAAACAAGGACTAAATAGATATCATGATGACACTAACTCATATCTTTCAATAGTAACTCTGAACGTGAACGGGCTTAATGACCTCATCAAAAGGCACAGGGTGTCAGACTGGATAAAAAAGCAGGACCCATCTATTTGCTGTCTACAAGAGACTCATTTTAGACAGAAGGACACCTACAACCTGAAAATAAAAGGTTGGAGAACCATTTACCATTCAAATGGTCCTCAAAAGAAAGCAGGAGTAGCCATCCTTATATCAGATAAACTAAAATTTATGCTGAAGACTGTAGTGAGAGATGAAGAGGGACACTATATCATACTTAAAGGATCTATCCAACAAGAGGACTTAACAATCCTAATATATATGTCCTGAATGTGGGAGCTGCCGAATATATATAAATCAATTAATAACCAAAGTTAAGACATACTTAGATAATAATACACTTATACTTGATGACTTCAATCTAGCACTTTCTATACTCGATAGGTCTTCTAAGCACAACATCTCCAAAGAAACGAGAGCTTTAAATGATAAAGTGGACCACAAGATGGATTTCACAGATATCTACAGAACTTTACATCCAAACTCAACTGAATACACATTCTTCTCAAGTGCACATGGAACTTTCTCCAGAATAGACCACATACTAGGTCGGAAATTGGGTCTCAACTGATACCAAAAGATTGGGATTGTCCCCTAAGTATTCTCAGACCATAATTCCTTGAAATTATAACTAAATGACAACAAGAAGTTTGGAAGGACTTCAAACACGTGGAGGTTAAGGATCATCCTGCTAAAAGATGAAAGGGTCAACCAGGAAATTAAGAATTCAAAAGATTCATGGAACTAATGAGAATGAAGATACAACTGTTCAAAATCTTTGGGATGCAGCAAAAGCAGTCCTGAGGGGGAAATACATCGCAATACAAGCATCCATTCAAAAACTGGAAAGAACTCAAAGACAAAAGCTAAACTTACACATAAAGGAGCTAGAGAAAAAACAGCAAATAGATCCTACACCCACCAGTAGAGAGAGTTAATAAGGATTTGAGGAGAACTCAATGAAATGGAGACCAGAAGAACTGTGGAACAGATCGACAAAACCAGGAGTTGGTTCTTTGAAAGAATTATTAAGATAGATAAACCATTAGCCAGCCTTATTAAAAAGAAGAGAGAGAAGACTCAAATTAGCAAAATCATGAATGAGAAAGGAGAGATCACTACCAACACCAAGGAAATACAAACGATTTTAAAAACATATTATGAACAGCTATACGCCAATATATTAGGCAATCTAGAAGAAATGGACGCATTTCTGGAAAGCCACAAATTACCGAAACTGGAACAGGAAGAAATAGAAAACCTGAACAGGCCAATAACCGGAGAGGAAATTGAAGCAGTCATCAAAAACCTCCCAAGACACAAAAGTCCAGGGCCAGATGGCTTCCCAGGGGAATTCTATCAAATATTTAAAGAAGAAACCATACCTATTCTACTAAAGCTGTTTGGAAAGATAGAAAGAGATGGAGTACTTCCAATTCGTTCTATGAGGCCAGCATCACCTTAATTCCAAAACCAAAGACCCCACCAAAAAAGGTGAATTATAGACCAATATCCCTGATGAACATGGATGCAAAAATTCTCAACAAGATACTAGCCAATAGGATCCAACAACACATTAAGAAAAGTATTCACCATGACCAAGTAGGAGTTTTTCCCAGGACATAAGGCTGGTTCAAAACTCGTAAAACAATCAATGTGATTCATCATATCAGCAAAAGAAAAACCAAGAACCATCTGATCCTCTCATTAGATGTAGAGAAAGCATTTGACAAAATACAGCATCCATTCCTGATCAAAACTCTTCAGAGTGTAGGGATAGAGGGAACTTTCCTCGACATCTTAAAAGCCATCTACGAAAAGCCCACAGCAAATATCATTCTCAATGGGGAAGCACTGGGAGCCTTTCCCCTAAGATCATGAACAAGACAGGGATGTCCACTCTCACCACTGCTATTCAACATAGTACTGGAAGTCCTAGCCTCGCAATCAGACAATAAAAAGACATTAAAGGCATTCAAATTGGCAAAGAAGAAGTGAAACTCTCCCTCTTCGCCAATGATATGATACTCTACATAGAAAACCCAGAAGCCTCCACCCCACGATTGCTAGAACTCATACAGCAGTTTGGTAGCGTGGCAGGATACAAAATCAATGCCCAGAAGTCAGTGGCATTTCTATACACTAACAATGAGACTGAAGAAAGAGAAATTAAGGAGTCAATCCCATTTACAATTGCACCCAAAAGCATAAGATACCTAGGAATAAACCTAACCAAAGAGGTAAAGGATCTCTACTCTAAAAACTATAGAACACTTCTGAAGGAAATTGAGGAAGACACAAAGAGATGGAAAAATATTCCATGCTCATGGACTGGCAGAATTAATATTGTGAAAATGTCAATGTTACCCAGGGCAATTTACACGTTTAATGCAATCCCTATCAAAATACCATGGACTTTCTTCAGAGAGTTAGAACAAATTATTTTAAGATTTGTGTGGAATCAGAAAAGACCCTGAATAGCCAGGGGAATTTTAAAAAAGAAAACCATAGCTGGGGGCCTCACAATGCTAGATTTCAGGTTGTACTACAAAGCTGTGGTCATCAAGACAGTGTGGTACTGGCACAAAAACAGACACATAGATCAATGGAACAGAATAGAGAACCCAGAAGTGGACCCTGAACTTTATGGTCAACTAATATTCGATAAAGGAGGAAAGACGATCCACTGGAAGAAAGACAGTCTCTTCAATAAATGGTGCTGGGAAAATTGGACATCCACATGCAGAAGAATGAAACTAGACCACTCTCTTTCACCATACACAAAGATAAACTCAAAATGGATGAAAGATCTAAATGTGAGACAAGATTCCATCAAAATCCTAGAGGAGAACACAGGCAACACCCTTTTTGAACTAGGCCACAGTAACTTCTTGCAAGATACATCCACAAAGGCAAAAGAAACAAAAGGAAAAATGAACTATTGGGACTTCATCAAGATAAGAAGCATTTGCACAGCATAGGATACAGTCAACAAAACTAAAAGACAACCTACAGAATGGGAGAAGATATTTGCAAATGACGTATCAGATAAAGGGCTAGTTTCCAAGATCTATAAAGAACTTATTAAACTCAACACCATAGAAACAAACAATCCAATCATGAAATGGGCAAAAGACATGAACAGAAATCTCACAGAGGAAGACATAGACATGGCCAACACGCACATGAGAAAATGCTCTGCATCACTTGCCATCAGGGAAATACAAATCAAAACCACAATGAGATACCACCTCACACCAGTGAGAATGGGGAAAATTAACAAGGCAGGAAACCACAAATGTTGGAGAGCATGTGGAGTAAAGGGAACCCTCTTACACTTTGGTGGGAATATGAAATTTTGCAGGCACTCTGGAAAACTGTGTGGAGGTTCCTTAAAGAATTAATAATAGACCTGTCCTATGACCCAGCAATTGGACTGCTGGAGATTTACCCCAAAGATACAGATGCAGTGAAACGCCGGGACACCTGCACCCTGATGTTTATAGCAGCAATGTCCACAATACCCAAACTGTGGAAGGATCTTTGGTGTCTATCGAAAGATGAATGGATAAAGAAGATGTGGTTTATGTATACAATGGAATATTACTCGGTCATTAGAAATGACAAATACCCACCATTTGCTTCAACGTGGATGGAACTGGAGGGTATTATGCTGAGTGTAATGAGTCAATCAGAGAAGGACAAACATTATATGTTCTCTTTCATTTGGGGAATATAAATAATAGTGAAAGGGAATAGAAGGGAAGGGAGAAGAAATGGGTAGTAAATATCAGAAAGGGAGACAGAACATAAAGACTCCTAACTCTGGGAAATGAACTAGGGGTGGTGTAAGTGGAGGTAGGTGGGGGGTGGGGGTGAATAGGTGACGGGCACTGAGGGGGGCACTTGATGGGATGAGCACTGGGTGTTATTCTGTATGTTGGCAAATTGAACACCAATAAAAATAAATTTATTATTAAAAAAAAACACCTAAAATAACATGACAAAAGTTGGAAGTAATAAATTAGAAAAATTGCAGCAGGGAAAGAGTAACAGAAATTAATGTAGTATAGTAATATAAGACAAATAAATGATTCAAATTCCTAAGTATGAAGTAGATCTCTCTACTCACTTTGGGCAGGAGAGTATAAGGATTTGAGCAATGAGCCAGGTGTAGCTCCCACAACTGCTAACAGACAGCAACTCATAGAAGCAACCAAGAAACATCATTCCCTACTCTAGGGTGAAAGTTATAATTATACAAGAAGAAATGAGAGTTAGCAATTTATGAATTAAAAGCATAGCTTCAAGACACAGCAAAGCCAGATAGAAACACAAACTATCAACTATAATTATAAGGCATGACAGTATATTTCACATAGAAATAACAAGACAAAATAATTAAAGCAGTTGGGAATTTAAAAAGTATAATAAGTTTTCTCATGTTTGTGTTTGTGTGAAGGGAATGGGAACACATTTGTATCCCATAAAAATGTACATTCTTTTCTAAATCCATAGGCCATTCACAAAATTGCACATGTTGTGAAACTAAACACTAAAAATCTCAGTTGCCAAAAATCAGAACTCATTCAGACCATCTTCTTTTACTACAATTCAACAAAATTAGAAATTAACTGCATTAAATGTGTGAAATATATCTAGTTTTGTGTTAAGGAAGATATCAAAACTAAAATTACAAACCAAACTTAGAGTATATCTCACACACAAAAAAATATCTAGATATAGCTGGAGAAGAACTCAGAAAAAATGATACAACCTTATCTGTATTTATAAGAAAATAAATACTGAAATAGGTCAGTTTTTAAGTCTTTATACATAGGCCAATGGAGCAGAATAGAGAGCTCAGAAATAAGTCCTCATATATACAATCAGTTAATCTTTAACAAGGGAGCCAAGAACACATGATAGGGATAGGATGTTTCATCATCTTCAATAATGATGTTGGGAAAGCTGGATATCCACATGCAAAGAATAAAATTGGACCCTTATTTTATACCACACATGAAAATTAACCTAGGTATGAATTAAAGACTTAAATGTAATACCTGATGCTTACTTCTAGAAGAAAACATAGGGATTTTTTTTTTTGAATTCACTTGAAAAACACAAGCAGCAAAAGCAAAAATAAACAAGTGGGGCCATATCAAGCTAAGTCTTCTGCACAGGAAAGAAATGATCAATGAAATGAAAAGGCATCTATGGAATGGAAGAAAATATTTGCAAAATATATCTGATCAATGGCTGATGTCCAAAATATATAAAGAACACATACAACTTAATAGCAAAAACAAAACAAAACACCCCCCCCAAAAAAACAACAAAAACAAATAAATTGAAATGGACAAAGAATCTGAATATACATTTCTCCAAGAAAGACATCCAGATGGCCAACAGATGCATGAAAAGATGTTCATCATCACTCATCATCAGGGAATTGAAAGTCAGAACCACAATGAGATAGCAGGTCACACCTATCAGAATGGCTAAAATCAACAACACAAGAAATAAATGTTGGTGAGGATGAGAAAGGGGAACACTCTTACACTGTTGGTGGGAATGTAGACTGGTGCAGCCACTCTGGAAAACAGTATGGAGGTTCCTCAAAGAGTTAGAAACCAAGAGTCTAATTTCTGTGTATATATCCAAAGGTAATGAGATTGATATCTCCAGAAGATCTCAGCACTCCCATGTTCTTTGCAGCCAAGGCATGGGAAGAACCTAAGTGTCTATTGGTGGATGAATGCATAAAGTGATACAGTTTATAAATACAATGGAATATTATTCAACCTTAAAAAGGAAGCAAATCCTGTCATTGGCAACACGGATGGAACTGGAGAGCATTATGCTAAGTGAAATAAGCCAGGTACAGAAAGAAAAATACTCCATGATCTCACTTATATGTGGAATCTAAAATGTTGAACTCATAGAACCAGAGAGTAGAACAGTGGCACCTAGGGGTTGGGGGCTTGGGGAAATGGGAAATGTTAGTTAAAGGGAAGAAAAATCATTGCAACATTATAATGCATGTATAAGGCTCAATCAACTGATTATTGAACAGAATAGTAAATTTTACTATAGATGCAAAGATTTGTGGTAATCTATAATTGTATCTGCGATTAAAGTAGCACCTCGGGATCCCTGGATGGCGCAGCGGTTTAGCGCCTGCCTTTGGCCCAGGGCGCGATCCTGGAGACCCGGGATCGAGTCCCACGTCGGGCTCCCGGTGCATGGAGCCTGCTTCTCCCTGTGCCTATGTCTCTGCCTCTCTCTCTCTGTGACTATCATAAATAAAAATTAAAAAAAAAAACATTTACAGATAATTTATAAGAATAACTTCTAGAAGAGAAAAAAGACCATTAATAAATTGACAAATGACAAGCTTCTGGGAAACAATATTTAGCAGGTTAGAGATTACTATTTATAAAAATATAAAGAACTTCTAATAACAAATAAGGAAAATGCAAATAATTGAAAAGTGGCAAAGGATACTAACGGGAAATTCACAGATGAAGAACAACATATAAAAAGCCCGACCTCCAGGGGAATGTACATTTAAGCCGTAGCAAAGACTAATAATACCCACTGTTGGCAAGAATGTGGGGAAACAGACATTATTGTATGCAGATTGGTGAAGCTTCTGGGAATGAAGTTGTCAGTCTGTTCAAATATAAATGCATATACCCTTTGATGAAGAAATTTCACTTCTAGGACTTTATGCTTAAAAAAAGCTTTAATATGCATATAAAAATACATGCACAAAGATGCTTATTCTAGCATTTTTTTATAATGGAAAATTTGAAGCTATATAACATCTGCTCTAGTGTATGATGCAGACATTAAACAGAATGACGTAGACCTATGTGGACTAACAATATTTCTGAAATATTATTAAAGAAGAAAAGGAAAAGTGCATTATATAATTCTGTTGTTTTAAAATTTTATAATGACATTTAAAATGATAAATCCTCATACAAAGAGGTGTGTGTGTGCACAGTACAGTGTCTGGGAGTTTCATCCTGCCTAGCTGGCAGGGATGACCCCTCTATGGGAATGTATCCGTGCCAGAGCTTTTGTGAAGCTAGTATGAACTAACCCTTGAGAAGCACCAACGACTGGAGCCCATTATTATTGCATAAGACAAGTTCTTCCTGAGGTTGCATGTGAGCTCAAAGTGCAGCATGTTATTAAGCTGCACACTTCAATTCATTGCCTTTGAGCTCTGACACATCATCTTAGAAAGCCTCCTGTAAATTGCTTCTACCCAGCATCTAGGGGCCCAGGTATGGAGGCTGTGGGGTATGAGGACACGGGCTGGTCTTTCACTGGAAAAGTCCTAGGAAGTTGGGGAATAAAGATGCAGGTTTCCCAGCCCTGTCACCTTTGCTGGGGCAAGTTATTAATGTGTAAGCTATTCAACCATGTTGTATTAATTGTGTCTCCAGCCAGTGCCCAACATGACATGATTAGCAGAGAGCATAGTTATTCATCAGTGAGTTGTCATGGCTTAATTGCCCTTTAAGTGCATCAGAATGTAGCAGAGGTTGAAGAAGGCAGGGAGAGCTCCCCTCAGCTTCCCTGAGAACAAGCACATGGAGACACTGAGAAAACGAAGTAGTTTCCAAGCAAATAGTGAATCCCAAATGAGGCTGTATTAGCATCCTAAAAGGATATTTTAAAATGGAGCAAGCAAGCCTAGCTAAGAGAGTCACTTTTTAAAATAGGATCAGGAGGTCATAAGGGAGGGGGAATTTATGCAAGTCTTCATAGGATAAATCATGGATTTCTTAAAAAAATTTTTGCTGGCTGCCAGTCCTGAGCCTGGACTTAACTTCTTAATCACCATGACACCTGAAGTATGAGTATTCTTTGCTAGGAAAGGAGACAATGTGGTTTAACAACCCTCAATCCCTTATTTGCATATTAATCCAACCAATCCCAATTAATCTAGTTTCAATCCCTATTGTACATAGAAGACCTAAATGAGAACTGCACTCATGACCTTTCCGCTTTACTCTGCCCCCTCTTTGTCTTCTTTGGAATGTAATCTGGCTTTCTACCTGTGTCTGTGTCTCCTGAATTGCAATTCTAATTGACCAAATAAATGCCTCTTTGTAAAATTTTCAGTGAATTCCTTCTTGGTTGACAGCGAACATTGCTCTTTCCATCTTTGCCATGTCCTTCCTCTTAACCCTGGCATCTGTTTATTAATGATCATAATAGCTACCATCAGTTGAGGGCTAACCATATGCCAATTTAGGAACAGCATCTCATTTGAATTTTGTAATAAACCTGTGAAGTGATTATTGTGTTATTACCATTTTACAGATGATTGATATTGAAGTTCAGAAAAGTTAGGTGACTAATCCTGGGTTCTGTGGCAGGTAAGCAGTAAAATGGGAATAAGACTTAGTGCAAAACTCCGTGTGTGCGTGTGTGTGTGTGTGTGTGTGTGTGTGTTTGGGAATGTGCTGACATAGTGTCCTGAATCTGAAATTCTTTCTGTCTTATAAGACCCAGTTTATGTCTGACTGCCAGACATGTCAGGACGCTTCAGACAACCTGTCCCTGATATCTGTATCCATAGGGAGTGACCTTTATTATCTAAAGTTGTGCAGTTTAGTAAAATTCACTTTTACCAGTTTCCCTTCAGTCTGTTGACACATGGGTTCAGAGCAGTTATTATCATCCCAATTATTCAGGGATGGAAATATCCCTATTGACCCTTTGAAATGGCAATCCCAGCTGGAGACTTGTCCCTGCTTCACCTAAGATCTCTGATGCACGCAGCTTCACAACCAGCCACCAAGAGACTGCGTCCCCTTATCTGGCTTTCTTCATTTGAAGCTAAAATTTCCCTGAAAACTTTGGATAGTTTTTCTTTGCCTGGGGTCACTGTTTCTGGAAATGTATCAACTCTAATCATTTTCCTGGACCAAAGAAACCAGTAGCTTGGAGCGTATCTTTTTGAAATAAAAATCTCTGCACTTCCTGTTTCTAGGTAAATGCATGAGGGAGGCACTGGGACTCCCTCTCAGTATGAGGAGACTTCACTAGAAGAAAGATGTAGGGACTAACACTGGCTGGCAGGTTGGTTTCAATGGAAAAACTGAACAGAAACAGCCTGGACACAATATGCTGAAACCACCTCCTTATTGCTCCCTGTGTTTATGAATTTTCCCATGTGACCTTTCTAGTTTTCACCATTTGTTCTCTGGTTTTAGGTGTTGCCTGGGCCTGCCTATCCTTTCTTTGTTCATACTAGTGTGCTGGGATTTTGTTTTACTTGTCTCATGAATACAGCCCATTTTTGATAGTTTTAGCTGTTGCTGTTATCCCTGTGAGCCAGTGTGGCTGGGCATTATATTTATGAATAACATTTTATTGCACTTGGAACTTTCTCTCCACTCCACCATGTCTTAGCTCTGGATGCTGCTGTGGAGCAGGCTGGGACCAATCTGAGTGATCCGCGCCCCGGCCCTGGACATTTTTCTCCTTTGTTTCAGATACCTGAAAGCTTCAAACGAGCCTTTGTTCTTGGTGTTTATTGACTTAGCCAGGAAATATTTCAACAACATTCATTCTGTAATTAATGTTTCTTGGAATTTGGTTCACCTTCACCTTTTAGATTGGTTTCAGTCCATGTTTGTTCATGAAAATTTTCTTCCATTATATTTTTTAAAAGAAATCCTGTACCTTTTGTGGGGTTTCCACTTCAGGCCAGTTCGTCATGTCTTGTCTCTCCTTTGTGTGCCCTCTATTTTTGCTATCCTTTCCCTGATTGGTTTAGTGTGCAGTTCACCTCAAACCCACCTTCCTCTGTGGCCATAACTGACTGTCCAACTTATTCTTGCCATTTCTGTTAATTTGGTAGTTTTGTTAATAATGTTGCTTTGGTACTCAGTTTTTAAAAAGTTCTCTTTAAAGCCTTCTCTGCATTTTAATCTTATCTTTTAACTCATTCATATTTTTATGTAGTCTTTTTCTGGTATGAAGGACTCACAGGGATATCTCTCTGTCTTCGGGCATTATTTTCACTCAGACAACTTTCTTCATCTGTCCTTTGCATGCCACGTGCTTTCCTCCCTTTTCATAACTTCTGAAGTATGTTTGTCTAGTTGCCATGTCATTTTTGCCTCTCTGCTTCACCCTTAACTCCATTTGCTCTAATATCAGTGGGCAAAGTTTCCTTGACAGTCTTTCTGCCTTTTTCGACATGAACTGCCTTCCTCTCAGAGTCTCAGTTCCAGGGCTGAATTGTGCATCATATGCTTTTGGTCTTTTGCCCTGTTCCAGTGGTGCCATACTCAAGGGCATTCAGCAGGCAGCCCTCAGTTAAAGGGAATCTCAGAGTTCTTCCTGCTGCTGTGAAAGCCAAAAGGGAGACAGGTGGGCTTCCTTCCCCTATCTGGGGTTGAACCTTATATTTTCCATGTTGGCTAAGAACATGTTGGAAATCAATAAACTTCTTTCCAAATTTGGGGGCCTTGGGAGAACTCTTGGAAGTTTTTTTTTTTTAACTTCTTTGTCCAATTTGGCCTCTGGTTGTAGGGAAGAGTAAGTGCCTTGCAGAGCTAAAAGCCTTTTTTTTTTTTTTTTAACCTGGCTTCCCTTTTCCAAACTGTGGAATGATGTACCCCTTTCCTTGTTTGAAAGCAGTAAAATTTTGCTGACTTCTGCCGTTTTGTTGGAGAGAAGATCTGTGATCTGGCTTCCGTCTCCCATCCTCATCCCATTTTATTTGACATCAAAGCCTGCATCAGTCAGAACAGGCCACACACAGTGTATATTTAGAAGTACCTGCTATCCTTCCAGGACTGTATCCTCTTGTATTAACATATTAGTTGGAGCCATGCTCCCCACACAGGTGAGGAACTGTATTTTTCTCTTGCAAGATAAGAGACAGCGTCTTCATTTTGCACTGTATAAAAACCGCAGTAAGGAAATTAAATTTCCCAAGTGGAGGAGAGATGTTGAGGTCACTTTTGAACACATGAAAATGCAGCATGAGGGACTATTTAAAGGCAGAGGCCTGGGCTCAGAACTCCTTCAGCTCAGCTGGAAAGCAGCTGCATCCTCTGTCCCTCATCCCAGGGAACCAGAAGACAGGAGGATTATCAGGCTCCAAACAGCCACAGTCCACTGTGTGGGGCATGGTGAAAAAGACTGTTTGTGAGGGTGTGCTTTTTGTCTACAGTATAAACTGCTAAATTATAAGAAAAATATTGTGATGGTGAAATAGAAATTCACTAGAAATACATATTTTTTATGTTTTTATTTAAATTCCAGTTAACAGAAGCTGTCCTCTTCGGAAGGGGCATGATGGCGAAGAGGAGGGTCCCCAAATCACCTGTCCTCACCAAATTACCTAGATAACCTTCAAATCATCCTGAAAATCTACAAATTCGGCCTGAGATTTAAAGAGAGACCAGCTGGAATGCTACAGTGAGAAGAGTTCGCGCTTCTATCAAGGTAGGAAGATGGGGAAAAAGAAATAAAGAAACAAAAGGCCTCCGAGGGGGAGGGGCCCCGCGAGGAGCCGGGCTGAGGCCGGGGCGAGTGTCCCCAGGACAGGAGAGCCCCGTCCCGGAGGTGCAGGAGCTGCACCATCCTTCCCGGGCGGCAAGGGGCTCGCAGGGAGTTGGAGCAGGACCCAGGAGGGCGGGGATGTCCTCGGACTCCCGGGGACACTAACAGACACCTGCGCCCCGGGAGAGTGCGCCGAGCTCCCTAAGGGCTGCAGCGCGCACGGCGGGGCCGGAGCAGCTCGGAGGGCTCGGGCGGCGGCTCCACGGAGGGGGCTGCGGGGCGGGAGCACGAATCCAACAGCGCAGGCCCGGAGCACAGGGCGCCGGGACACAGCCCAGGATCCGGCATCCCCCCGGGACAAGCAGAGGCCGGGAGGGCCCAGGAGAGCAAGGACGCTCCTGCCCCAGCTGAGCAGATCAGCGACCCCGCCCCGGAGCCTCCAGGCCCTGAAGACTGAGAGCTCTGGAGCTACTGCGGGAGCTGACTCCAGGGCTGCAGAGCTGGCCCCGCCACTGCGGTTGTTCCTCCTGGGGCCTCACGGGGTAAGCAACCCCCACTGAGCCCTGCACCAGGCAGGGGCAGAGCAGCTCCCCCAAGTGCTAACACCTGAGAATCAGCACAACAGGCCCCTCCCCCAGAAGACCAGCTAGACGGTCCAGTTCCAGGGGAAGCCAAGGGACTTAGTATACAGAATCAGGGGATACTACGCCGTGGGGTTTTTTTTTTTTTTTTTTCTGTTTGTTTCCCCCACCCCTTTTTTCCTTTCTTTTTCTTTCTCTTTTTTCTTCTATTTTTTTCTTTCTTCTTCCTTTCTTCCTTTTCTTTTTCTCTTTTCTTCCCTTCTTTCTCTCTTTTTCTCCTTTTCCCAATACAACTTGTTTTTGGCCACTCTGCACTGAGCAAAATGACTAGAAGGAAAACCTCACCTTAAAAGAAAGAATCAGAAACAGTCCTCTCTCCCACAGAGTTACAAAATCTGGATTACAATTCAATGTCAGAAAGCCAATTCAGAAGCACTATTATACAGCTACTGGTGGCTCTAGAAAAAAGCATTAAGGACTCACGAGACTTCATGACTGCAGAATTTAGATCTAATTAGGCAGAAATTAAAAATCAATTGAATGAGATGCAATCCAAACTAGAAGTCCTAAGGACGAGGGTTAACGAGGTAGAAGAACTAGTGAGTGACATAGAAGACAAGTTGATGGCAAAGAGGGAAATGAGGAAAAAAGAGACAAACAATTAAAAGACCATGAAGATACATTAAGGGAAATAAATGACAGCCCGAGGAAGAAAAACCTATGTTTAATTGGGGTTCCCGAGGGCGCCGAAAGAACCAGAGGGCCAGAATATGTATTTGAACAAATCCTAGCTGAAAACTTTCCCAATCTGGGAAGGGAAACAGGCATTCAGATCCAGGAAATAGAGAGATCCCCCCCTAAAATCAATAAAAACCATTCAACACCTCGACATTTAATATTTAAGCTTGCAAATTCCAAAGATAAAGAGAAGATCCTTAAAGCAGCAAGAGACAAGTAATCCCTGACTTTTATGAGGAGGAATATTAGGGTAACAGCAGACCTCTCCACAGAGACGTGGCAGGCCAGAAAGGGCTGGCAGGATATATTCAGGGTCCTAAATGAGAAGAACATGCAACCAAGAATACTTTATCCAGCAAGGCTCTCATTCAAAATGGAAGGAGAGATAAAGAGCTTCCAAGACAGGCAGGACTGAAAGAATATGTGACCTCCAAACCAGCTCTGCAAGAAATTTTAAGGGGGACTCTTAAAAGTCCCCTTTAAGAAGAAGTCCAGTGGAACAATCCACAAAAACAAGGACTGAATAGATATCATGATGACACTAAACTCATACCTTTCAATAGTAACTCTGAACGTGAACGGGCTTAATGACCTCATCAAAAGGCACAGGGTGTCAGACTGGATAAAAAAGCAGGACCCATCTATTTGCTGTCTACAAGAGACTCATTTTAGACAGAAGGAGACCTACAGCCTGAAAATAAAAGGTTGGAGAACCATTTACCATTCAAATGGTCCTCAAAAGAAAGCAGGGGTAGACATCCTTATATCAGATAAACTAAAATTCATCCTGAAGACTGTAGTGAGAGATCAAGAGGGACACTATATCATACATAAAGGAACTATCCAACAAGAGGACTTAGAATCCTCATATATATGTCCTGAATGTGGGAGCTGCGAAATCTATAAATCAATTAATAATCAAAGTGAAGAAATACTTAGATAATAATATACTTATACTTGGTGACTTCAATCTAGTTCTTTCTGTACTTGATAGGTCTTCTAAGCACAACATCTCCAAAGAAACCAGAGCTTTAAATGATACACTGGACCAGATGGATTTCACAGATATCTACAGAACTTTACATCCACACTCAACTGAATACACATTCTTCTCAAGTGCACATGGAACTTTCTCCAGAATAGACCACATACTGGGTCACAAATTGGGTCTGAACTGATACCAAAAGATTGGGATCGTCCCCTGCATATTCTCAGAACATAATGACTTGAAATTAGAACTAAATCACAACAAGAAGTTTGGAAGAACCTCAAACACGTGGAGGTTAAGGACCATCCTGCTAAAAGATGAAAGGGTCAACCAGGAAATTAAGGAAGAATTCAAAAGATTCATGGAAACTAATGAGAATGAAAATACAACCGTTCAAAATCTTTGGCATGCAGCAAAAGCAGTCCTGAGGGGGAAATACATCGCAATACAAGCATCCATTCAAAAACTGGAAAGAACTCAAATACAAAAGCTAAACGCACATAAAGGAGCTAGAGAAAAAACAGCAAATAGATCCTACAGCAGAAGAAAAAGAAGAGAGTTAATAAAGATTCGAGTAGAACTCAATGAAATTGAGATCAGAAGAACTGTGGAACAGATCGACAAAACCAGGAGTTGGTTCTTTGAAAGAATTCATAAGATAGATAAACCATTAGCCAGCCTTATTACAAAGAAGAGAGAGAAGACTCAAATTAATAAAATCATGAATGAGAAAGGAGAGATCACTACCAACACAAAGGAAATACAAACGGTTTTAAAAACATATTATGAACAGCTGTACGCCAATAAATTAGGCAATCTAGAAGAAATGGACGCATTACTGGAAAGCCTCAAACTACCAAAACTGGAACAGGAAGAAATAGAAAACCTGAACAGGCCAATAACCAGGGAGGAAATTGAAGCAGTCATCAAAAACCTCCCAAGACACAAAAGTCCAGGGCCAGATGACTTCCCAGGGAAATTCTATCAAACATTTAAAGAAGAAACCAAACCTATTCTACTAAAGCTGTTTGGAAAGATAGAAAGAGATGGAGTACTTCCAAATTCGTGCTGTGAGGCCAGCATCACCTTATTTCCAAAACCAGACAAAGACCCCACCAAAAGGAGAATTACAGACCAATATCCCTGATGAACATGGATGCAAAAATTCTCTACAAGATACTAGCCAATAGGATCCAACAACACATTAAAAAAAGTGTTCACCATGACCAAGTAGGATTTATCCCCGGGACACAAGGCTGGTTCAACACTCGTAAAACCATCAATGTGATTCATCATATCAGCAAGAGAAAAACCAAGAACCATATGATCCTCTCATTAGATGCAGAGAAAGCATTTGACAAAATACAGCATCCATTCCTGATCAAAACTCTTCAGAGTGTACGGATAGAGGGAACATTCCTCAACATCTTAAAAGCCATCTACGAAAAGCCCACAGCAAATATCATTCTCAATGGGGAAGCACTGGGAGCCTTTCCCCTAAGATCAGGAACAAGACAGGGATGTCCACTCTCACCACTGCTATTCAACATAGTATTGGAAGTCCTAGCCTCAGCAATCAGACAACAAAAAGACATTAAAGGCATTCAAATTGGCAAAGAAGAAGTCAAACTCTCCCTCTTCGCCGATGACATGATACTCTACATAGAAAACCCAAAAGCCTCCACCCCAAGATTGCTAGAACTCATACAGCAATTTGGTAGCGTGGCAGGATACAAAATCAATGCCCAGAAGTCAGTGGCATTTCTATACACTAACAATGAGACTGAAGAAAGAGAAATTAAGGAGTCAATCCCATTTACAATTGCACCCAAAAGCATAAGATACCTAGGAATAAACCTAACCAAAGAGGTAAAGGATCTGTACCCTAAAAAGTATAGAACACTTCTGAAAGAAATTGAAGAAGACACAAAGAGATGGAAAAATATTCCATGCTCCTGGATTGGCAGAATTAATATTGTGAAAATGTCAATGTTACCCAGGGCAATTTACACGTTTAATGCAATCCCTATCAAAATATCATGGACTTTCTTCAGAGAGTTAGAACAAATTATTTTAAGATTTGTGTGGAATCAGAAAAGACCCCGAATAGCCAGGGGAATTTTAAAAAAGAAAACCATATCTGGGGGCATCACAATGCCAGATTTCAGGATGTACTACAAAGCTGTGGTCATCAAGACAGTGTGGTACTGGCACAAAAACAGACACATAGATCAATGGAACAGAATAGAGAACCAAGAAGTGGACCCTGAACTTTATGGTCAACTAATATTCGATAAAGGAGGAAAGACTATCCACTGGAAGAAAGACAGTCTCTTCAATAAATGGTTCTGGGAAAATTGGACATCCACATGCAGAAGAATGAAACTAGACCACTCTCTTGCACCATACACAAAGATAAACTCAAAATGGATGAAAGATCTAAATGTGAGACAAGATTCCATCAAAATCCTAGAGGAGAACACAGGCAACACCCTTTTTGAACTTGGCCACAGTAACTTCTTGCAAGATACATCCACAAAGGCAAAAGAAACAAAAGCAAACATGAACTATTGGGACTTATATTACTATTGGGACTTATTATATTATTATCATAATAAATTATAATTTATATTTTATTATTTTTATAATATTATAATAAATAAATTCTTATCAAGATAAGAAGCTTTTGCACAGCAAAGGATACAGTCAACAAAACTAAAAGACAATCTACAGAATGGGAGAAGATATTTGCAAATGACATATCAGATAAAGGGCTAGTTTCCAAGATCTATAAAGAACTTCTTAAAATCAACACCAAAGAAACAAAGAATCCAATCATGAAATGGGCAAAAGACATGAAGAGAAATCTCACAGAGGAAGACATAGACATGGCCAACATGCACATGAGAAAATGCTCCTCATCACTTGCCATCAGGGAAATACAAATCAAAACCACAATGAGATACCACCTCACACCAGTCAGAATGGGGAAAATTAACAAGGCAGGAAACCACAAATGTTGGAGAGGATGCGGAGAAAAGGGAACCCTGTTACACTGTTGGTGGGAATGTGAACTGGTACAGCCACTCTGGAAAACTGTTTGGAGGTTCCTCAAAGAGTTAAAATAGACCTGCCCTACGACCCAGCTATTGCACTGTTTGGGATTTACCCCAAAGATTCACATGCAATGAAACGCCGGGACACCTGCACCCCGATGTTTCTGGCAGCAATGTCCACAGTAGCCAAACTGTAGAAGGAGCCTCAGTATCCATCAAAGATGAATGGATAAAGAAGATGTGGTTTCTGTATACAATGGAATATTACTCAGCCATTAGAAACGACAAATACCCACCATTTGCTTCAACATGGATGGAATTGGAGGGTATTATATTGAGTGAAGTAAGTCAGTCGGAGAGGGACAAACAGTGTATGTTCTCATTTATTTGGGGAATATAAATAATAGTGAAAGGGAATATAAGGGAAGGGAGAAGAAGTGTGTGGGAAATATCAGAAAGGGAGACAGAACATAAAGACTCCTAACTCTGGGAAACGAACTAGGGGTGGTGGAAGGGGAGGAGGGTGGGGGGTGGGTGTGAATGGGTGACGGGCACTGAGGGGGCACTTGACGGGATGAGCACTGGGTGTTATTCTGTATGTTGGTAAATTCAACACCAATAAAAAATAAATTTATTATAAAAATAAATGAAAGACATCACCAAGCGCCAAACAAATCATTCAAGAGATCCACATGGAGATATATTTTAATGAAACATCTGGATCAAGCTGGGAAGGATTGCCCACAGGGGGAGATGCAGCAGTGATACTAACACCGCATGTACCTAAGTGGGTCCTCATGCCTGCTTGGGAAGTGTCTGCAACTATCAGAATTGTGTAGCACCCTTGTTAAAGATTGAGGGCCCTGCTGCAGACCTACTGAAGTAGATTTGCCAATGGTGCAGGGATCTCATTTCCTTACAAACTTTGCAAGAGATTCTTTTTTTTTTTTTTTTAATTTATGATAGGCACACAGTGAGAGAGAGAGGCAGAGACATAGGCAGAGGGAGAAGCAGGCTCCATGCACCGGGAGCCCGACGTGGGATTCGATCCCGGGTCTCCAGGATCGCGCCCTGGGCCAAAGGCAGGCGCCGAACCGCTGCGCCACCCAAGGATCCCGCAAGAGATTCTAAAGTGCAGCTGGGCTTGGGAACAATTGTTATCTGGATGCCATCAGGTAGAGGGCAAATAAGCTGACCAGCTACACAACCAATAACCACTAACAAAAGCTTTCTTATACACTAACAAAAAGCAGTTAGCAAGTAAAATGGGAAACAAGGCCCATTCAGGAAGAATATTCCGGAAAGATCTTGGCCAGTAATGTACAAAACCTGTGTGATCCAAGCAGGTGCATAAATGGCAAACAGTGACGCATAGTGAGTTTTAGCTTGAGAAAATTTAAGCTTGTTTTTCAGATGGAATGGATATAAGAATTAACTGTGTTCAATGTAGGTAACTGATAAAGACAAGGCTCTCAGGAATACATGAAGATAGTGTTATTAGTCCCTTTTCTCTTGGATAAGAAGAGACTTGGCAAGAGTGGTAAGGGACAAACTTATTTCAAGCCTGGGGTAGAAGGAAGCTCAGAGTCTCTGACTAAGCCATTAGGAACAGTGGAACCAGCAATGGACAAAAAGGCCATAGTCTTAAGCTCCTATCTTTATTCTCCCACTAACCAGAGACTTGGGGGAAAAAATCTGGGCATCTCTCACTTGCTGTTAGATTTTTTAATAATGCATAATTTTTCTATTATACAATCAATAAAAAATCAAACTAAAAACAAACAAACAAAACACTCCTGAAAAATATCAAATGTCACTGTATGCCTGCCATTCATGTTCAAAGTCATGTGTGTTTTCTCAGTAATTCCTGCAGTTCTGGGTGTAGCTCCTGTCGGAAGTCACCCACAGTGACACTGCTTGACAACTGTCTTTTACACTTACCAATGAACTGTGAACCTCTGCATATCAATAACCTGCTTCAACAGGATTTGTAGGGCCTCGTGTGTAGTTGCTTTGCTATTTATATGACTGCTTTCCTATTTTTGGATATTTTGGTTTTTTCATTTTTTCACTATTAAAAATGACTTTGCAGTTAATGTTCTAGTACTTAGAAAGTTGCTGCTTTTCCAATTTTTTCTTTCTATGAGAAGTACTAAGAAGTTGAATTGGTGGTATAGGGTAATCTTATTTTTAATAATACACTAATAAGATTACACTAATAATATGCTAGTAGTACACAAATGCTCAATGCCCGTCTGTTCCAGAGCCTGGGCAATATTGGGTTGGGGAGGGAGAAATGCATCCCTCTTAGGTATCCCCATGAACAAGTTCTATCTAAGCAGCTTTTAGGTCTCTCTGAGACTCCCCACCCCAGGCTGTTACTGGGAGCCAGCTAGATTTGCCTTGTAACAGGCCTGTACCTGTCTTTCTAAGACCTCAAAACTCATGGTCAAATCCTTCTGGGAAGGTGTAGGAACCTGGCTGCCCCAGTCTGCCAACCCATAGCTCCCTCTTGACTTCCCGTACCCTATCTTTTGTTACCAGGCAACCCCTCAAGCCTAGGCCAACCCAGGGGGAAGTGTGGTAAACCCACAGGCTTATGCCCCCCAACCTGGGGAAGGGAGGCAGGCATTCTTTCTGCTTTGTGCCAGGTGAGGTCACCCTTTCCTGGAGTAAGGGCACCAGAGCTCCTCTGTAAGTCATCAGAGGGCAGGGAATGTTCCCCAAGAAGTTTTGAAGTGAGGCAGATTACTGGTGACTCTGAACCCCACCCTCTCAGGGAAAGTTTCTCTGGGGGTGTTAGCCTTTGTTGGGGAGACTTGTAATTACTCAGCACACTTAGGGGAGCAGAGGATGAGGTATATGCTTTCCTAGTGTGCAGGGCACTAAGGGGAAGGGACGGGGGTCAATGCCATCCAGGCAGGTGGAGAGTATAATGTGGGAGCTGTACAGAAAAGGGTGTAGTGAAAGGCAAGGGGGAAAGAAGGGGACAGGGGCTTGAGCTCACCTTGAGAAGAATGGGGACATCAGGACATGAGGAAGGGAGAGGGGTATGCATCATGTTCGCTGAGGTCCCACAGTGGCAGGGAATGGTTTGACAAGGAGCAAAGAGGCCAACCACAGGGCTGGTGAGGGTTTTTCTAGAAAAAACCATTGACCATGGCACAGGGATCCTGAGAGACTGCTCTATGGGTCTGGTGTGGCAGTGTTGGCAGGATGGCTGGGTAGTTTTCAAAATGTTGACAGAGCCAGACAGGAAGATGCCTGGTTTCCCCAGCCAGGGTCTCTTAGGCATGACTAGTGCACGGCTTTTTCCTCATCTGATAATCTACTAAAACACAAAAGTGTCTGTCTGTCTTCCTCTGGAAGATGCTAGAATGTTTTACATGATATTCCATCCAGCTCCCACGGCCCTCAGATCCCTGAAAGCCCCTGGCTTCTGCAACCTGTTTGTGCTCCATGGTTTGATAATACAGGCACCTTCCCCCACTCCCTGCAGGTCCTCTAAGGCAGTCAGTTACAAACATGCTTAGTCCTGGAAGGTGAGACATCTTTTCTCCAAAGGAGCTCTTAGCATAGATTCCCAAGATAGAGTTGCTCCTGTCTGCCACAGGGAAATTCTCCAGGCTGGCAGCAGGAGAGCCAACACGTTTCAGGCTAGTGAACTCTTCAGAATGCCTTTTCATAAGCCTTCAGAATGTTAATACTCCAGCACCAAAGAGAACATCTGGCAACCCCAAATTTCCTGTTGCCTTCTTAGTATTTCCATTCCTACTGGGGAAGTGATGCAGAGCAGTGAACTTGGCACTAAGGTTGTGAACCAGACACATAGCATACCCAACACACCTGTGTCAGTGCACTCGCATCTGGACAGGTATGTGCCCTTGGTGTTCTCTGTTCCCCATAGAATTCTCCATCCCTCATGGCCTCTTCTCAATTGCATGATAGATGATTTCCCTTAAGGCTGTGGGTGGATCATCCCATACATACTGCAGGAAAAGGCTGCCCACTAATGAGTCAGTTGAGGTGGGAGCACTGATTTATGTGAATGTGGGTAGGCTGAAGGGGCTCAGAGCATAACTGAGATCCTGCAACTCAACCCAAGCCCTGGCCTGCCAGCCACTTGAGGCTCTAGGGGAAGCACACTCCTGTTCTACTCTCACCAGATTGCATCTCTTCTCTCCAAAAATATACATGAATGTCTTTTTTCCTTCCGATTCAGCTGCCTGACTCATTCATTCACTCAACAAGTACTAACTGAGTGTCAAAAGTTTCAACCTTGTTCTATAGACTGTGGGGAGTGAGCAGAGAGAAAAATAGACAAAAAATCTCTCCCCTCATGGGACATATCTTCAATGGGTAAGAGATAATAACAAAAGATAAACAAGTAGGAGTTATTATGTTTTAACATAAGCGCCAAGTAGGGAACTGGAAAAGGGGCTTTTGAGCTGTCCTCTTGTCCCCTTTATCCATCTCTAAGCCAATTCACTCTTCAAGGCTAGGCCACTCCTATCCTCACCCCACAGCTGTTGAAGATCCCTCTGAAGGCTCTTTAGGAACATGTTCTTCAGGGTTTCATGTCTGCCCAATTGATGCCAGAAGATGTTACATTCCTCAAGGGCTATGGCCCATTAATTATGTATGTCCATAAAGAATCAAATAGCATGTGCCCAGTGGACCTCAGTGGGAGCTTATGGCTGACTGTGTGATGACCAGTGTCAATCTGTGTACAAGTCCCAGGGTCCTAGCCCATGAAGTCTGTGTGGATGCTCCATTCCATGAGCAGTAGGAGCCTGGAAGGAAGAACACTGAAAGGGAGACTTGTCTATCAGGGAATGCACTTGGGCATGCTTTCATATTTCATTATCACTCTCTGTGATTAAATAGGGACTACCTACATTTTCAGAAACTCAGAGAGGGTAAGAGGGATGAGCCCAAGTTTGTAAAACTATGCAGCAAAAATCCGAGATTTGAAGGTCAACCCATCTGATCTCATTCTTCAGGTCTAAAAAAAATGAAGGTAGCTCTGAAACCAAATTACCTATGTGCCAGTTCTGTCTGGATCCAACCTGTTCTAGCAAAATTGGAGCAAATTTTATATATTAAAGCCAGCAACAATTGCTGTATGACTTCCAATAGGGCTAATAAATGAACAACAACAACAACATCAAAGAAGACATGAGAAGAGGGACAGGCGGGATCATGCTGAAGAAGGCTGGATGTATTGAGATCTGCAGTGGAGCTCCAATTATGCCAAAACAGAGCTAGCAGGTAAAGGGCAATTAGACGTATACTTTCTCACCCTCCAAGGCAAAATTGGGCCCATTAAAGAGGACACTTAGGAAGTGGTTCTCCTTTCAACCCCCATTACCATTACTGGGTGGAATGATGCAGAGGGGTGGGTGGCTTCTGGCACTGGTCAGAGAAAGGAGAGCCTTCTGATTACACTGCAGGATGAGATGAGAATACCATGGGTGTGAACAGCTACAATCTTTTTGAAAAACATTTTGGTGGCACATATGAAGAGTTTTAAACCTTGTATCTTTTGCCTTAGTAATCACTTTAGTAGGAATTTATCCTTAAACTCTCATTAGGAATCTGGGTAAAGATACCACATAAAGGTGTTTCTAAAAAATGTAAAATAGGGAAAAATGGAAGCAAGCCAACTGTCCATTGTCCAAGGGGTGGTGAGATACAACCATAAGCAGCATATTATTAAGACATGGCAATTATGTGTACAAAGAGTTTTTAGTCACGGGGAAATATTTATATTGTGAAATGAAAAAAGAGCAGGGAACACAGCTGAGTCACTTCCTCAGTGAGGCCTTCCCTGACCTCTCAGACTAGGTCATAATTTCCACACTGCTCTCTCTTAGCTCATATCAAAATTTTAGTGCTATTTTATTAATTATGTGCACAATTGTGTTTGTCTGCATGCATTAGAATGAAAGCTTGTAAGGATAGTAATCATGTTTGTTGTGCTCATTCATTAATTCTCAGGACCAAAAATAATGCTTGGCACATGGCAGCCATTCAATAAACATATATTGAATCATAAGGAATCATGTAATATGTAAATTTTTATGTCTAACTTCTTGCATTTAGCATGTTTTCATGATTCCTCTATGTTATAGCAGGTATCAGTACTTCACTTTTCATTGCTGAATAATATTCTGTTGTGTGGATATACCATTTTGTTTATCTATTCATCACTAGCTGGATATTTAGGTTGTTTCCACTTTTTGGCAACTATAAATAATGCTTCTATAAGCATTTTTATACAGGTATTCTGTGGATGTATGTTTTTATTTCTCTTGAACATATATCTAGGAATAGAATTGCTGAGTAACCCGGCAATTTGAGGAATTGCCAAAATGTTTTCAAAGTTGCTTCACCATTCAACATCCCCACCAGCACTGTGTGAGACTTGCAGTTTTTCTGCATCCTCACCAACATTTACTGTTGTCTTTTTAATTTTAGCTACCTAGTGGATATGAAGTGGCATTTCAGTGTGGTTTTGGCTTGCTTTCCATAATAAATAATAATGTTGAACATCTTTCCATGTGATTATTGGCCATTTGTGTATCTCTTTTAGAGAAATATCCACTCAAATATTTTTCCTTTTTAATTGGATTATCAGGGACACCTGGGTGGCTCAGCGGTTGAGAGTCTGCCTTAGGCTCAAGGCATGATACCCAGTCCTCGGATTGAGTCCCACATTGGGCTCCCTGCAAGGAGTCTGCTTCTCCCTCTACCTATGTCTCTGCCTCTCTGTCTGTGTCTCTCATGAATATATAAATAAATAAAATCTTTAAAAAATAAAATAAATTGGATTATCTTTTTCATTGTTTAATTAATTATAAGAGTTTTTTACATATTCCGTATGCAGGTTTCTTATTAGATATATGATTTGCAAGCATTTTCCCCCATTCTATGGATTATCTTTTCCTTTTCCTGATATTATTTTTTTTTCCCTGATATTCTTTGAAGCCTAAAAATGTTAAATTTTGGGCAAGTCCAACTTATATGCCTCTCTTTTTTTGCTTGTACTATTGATATTTTATGTAAGTAATGATTGCCTAATTTAAGGTAATTAGTAATTAATTACCCTTGTTTCCTTCTACGGAGTTTTATAGTTTTAGCTCTTACCTTTAGGTCTATGACCCATTTTTTAAAATTAATTTTAGTATATGGTGTGAGGATATCCAGTTATCCCAGCACAATTTGTTGAAGAGCATACTCTTTCCCTATTTAATGGTTTTGACCGCCTTGGCAAAATCAATTGACTGTAAGTATGATGGTTTATTTCTGGACTTTCAACTCTATTCCATTAATCCCTATGTTCTTCCTTATTATTCTACTACACTGTCCTAATTATTGTAGTCCTGCAGCAAGTTTTGAAATCAGGAAAAATAACTCATCCAGCTGTGTTCTTCCTCAAGATTGTTTTGGCTAGTCTGGGTTCCTTCCGTTTCCATATAAATTTTAGGATCAGTTTGTCAAGTCTTGTAGAAAAGTGAGGTGAGAGATTGAGGGGAAGGACACTGTATCTATAGATCACTTTAAAGAGTATTGCCATCTCAACAATATTAAGTATTCTAATTCACGAATGGGGGATATCTTTCCATTTATTTATATTTTCTTTAATTCCTTTCACCAGGGACACCTGGGTGGCTCAGTGGTTGAATGTCTGCCTTCAGCTTGGGGTGTGATCCTGGAGTCCTGGAATCGAGTTCCGCATCCGGCTCTTTGCGTTGAGTCTGCTTCTCCCTCTGCCTGTGTCTCTGCTTCTCTCTCTGTCTGTCATGAATAAATAAATAAAATCTTAAAAAAATAATTCCTTTCAACAATGATTTGTAGTTTTAATGATGTCTTGTACTTCTATTAACTTTCTTAAGTATTTATTGTCTTTGATGTTATTGTCGATGTAATTGTTTTCTTAATTTCATCTTCAGATCGTTTTTTGGTATGTGTAGAAATGCAGTAGATTTCTGTATGTTGATCTTATAGTCTGCCATATTAAAAAAACTCATTTATTACTTCTAATAGTTTTTTATTCTTTCCAGTTTTCTAAATAAAACTATCATCTGCAAATAAAAGTAGTTTTACTTCTTTCTTTCTAATATCTATGGTTTTTATTTCATTTTCTTGCCTAATTACTACTAGATCATGGTGTATAATCCTTTTTATATTTTTGTATTTGATTTCATAATATTTTGTTGAAGATATTTGCACATATGTTCAAAAGAGATATTGGCCTGAAGTTATTTTTCTTTTAATGTCTTTTGTTTTGGTATCATGGTAATAGTAACTTCATAGTATGATTTGGGAAATGTTTCTTCTTCTATATTTTAGAAGAGTTTGTGATATAGTTGTATCATTTTTTCTTTAAACATTTGCTAATATTTACCAGTGAAACCAATTAGGCCTGATATTTTACTTGTGCAGAGTTTCAAAATTGTTAATTCAATTTATTTGCTTGTTACATGATGACTATTTATTTCTTCTCAAGTCAGTTTTTGGGGTTGTGTCTTCTTGGATATTGCCCATTTCATCTAGGGTATATATCTTCTTGATATGCAGCTGTTTAAAAGTATTAACTCATAATTTTCTTAAAGAATTTTGTTTACTTATTCATGAGAAACACACACACACACACACAGAGGCAGAGACACAGGCAGAGGGAGAAGCAGGCTCCATGCAAGGAGCCTGATGTGGGACTCGAACCCGAGAATCCGGGATCACACCCTGAGCCAAAGGCAAGAACTCAACTGTTGAGCCACTCAGGCATCCCATTAACTTATAATTAAAAAAAAAATCTGTAAAGTCTTTTTTAGTTGTTTGAGTCTTTTCTTTCTTTACTTGGTCAGACTAGCTAAAGACTTGTCAATAACCTTGAAATATTTATTTATTTATTTATTTATTTATTTATTTATTTATTTATTGTGTGTGTGTGTGTGTGTGTGTGTGTGTGTGTGTGTGTGAGTGTGTGGTTAGGGAGGGACAAGGGGGGGGGGAAAGAGAGAATCTTAAGCAGGCTTGATACAGGGCTTAATCTCATAACCTTGACATTATGACCTGAGCCCAAATCAAGAATTGGATGCTTAAATGAGTGAGCAACTCAGGGACCCCATAATTGAGATTTTTAAAGAACCAATTTTGGTTTCATTGATTTTCTGTATTACTTTTCTATTCTTTACTTTTACTTACATTCTAATTTTTTGTCCTTTCTTCTGTTTACTTTGTATTTAGTTTGCTTTCCTTTATCTAGTTTCTTCAGGTAGAGACTTAGATTATTAATTTGAGGGCTTTTTAAATATAGGTAAATATATTTTGAGAATATAGCTATATGTTTCCTTCTGAGCACCACTTTAGCTGTATCCCATACATTTTTGTATATTGGTATATTGTTTTTTTTTAATATAGCTCAAAGTATTTTCTAATTTTACATGTGATTTTTTTCTTTGACTTATGATTATTAAAGTGTGTTGTTTAATTTCTATATACTTATTAATGTCCCAAATTTCCTCTTATTCTTGATTTCTAATTTAATTCCATTGTGGTTAGACAACATATTTATAGATTTCAGCCCTCCTAAATTCGCTGAGGTTTGTTCTATTGTCTAATGTGTGGTCTATCCTGGAGAATGTTCTATGTGCACCTGAAAGGAATGTGTGTTCTAGTTTGGTGGAATGTTTTTATAAATGTCTGTTGGGTGTTGTTGGTTAATATTATTATTCAGGTTTTTCTATTTCCTTGCAGATCTTTTACCTAGTCATTCTATGCTTTTATTAAAAGCAAGGTATAAACTATTTTTGAATTATCCATCTCTTTCTTCATTCTGTCAGTTTTGCTTCATGTATTTTGGGGCTCTTAATGGGTGTTGCGGCATGCTTTCACTGTGGTGATTTATGATTTTGCCTACGCCTTTACTCTGTTTCTGTAGTTCCTCAAGTTTAACCAGAGGTGAGAGATTAAGGAATTTACAGGTCTTTCTTGAATGTGCACACTGCCTTGTATATGTGCATCTCCTTCTGGATCCCCAGAAATGTATTCAAGTTTTCCAAAGACTCCATGGATATCCTTTTTCCCAGATCATCCTTTTAAGTTTTTGATCAAATTCTTATTTGCTCCAACAGATATCACTGCCGCCGTGTTTAAACAGATGCCACTAATTGTTTTTAACAAACACCCTGGGGATAGGGCTTTTTGTACAGAATGGGTTCTGAGTTAGGTCAAATAATGATCGGCCCTGTGAATGGGGCTTTTGGGGGAGCTATAAGACAGGTCATAGTGACAAGTCTTTACAGATGAGGCTTTCTGAGGCTCCTTATACACTTCAATTGCTACTATGATGCTAATATTTACAGCTAATATTATTGCAAGACTGCTGGTTTTCAAGGTAAATGTGTAGCTAGAGACAGGGAGATGGGAGTAGGACAAATTAAAACACCATAAAGCTCGCTGCTCTTACTGGCACTCAGCCATTTTTCTTGAATAGACACTTCTTGGATTGCTGTAAGCCTTTGGTTAATTTTCAGAGTTCTGAAAAAGTTGATATTGCAACTGTTCTTTTTTTTAAAGACTTATTTATTTATTTTAAGAGTGGGAGAGTATGAGAGAGAGCAAGAACAAGTACATGAGCAGGAAGGAAGAGCAGAGGGAAAGAATCTCAAGCAAATTCTCCTGGAGGCCTGACACAGGGCTCCATCTTATGCTCCCAAGACCACAACCTGAGCCAAAAACAAGGGTTGACTACTCAACCAACTGAGCCACCCTGGAGCCCCTGATTTTGCCACTATTCTTATTGCTTATAAAGGAGTGGATTTTTGGTAGTCTTCCACATTTCTGGAAGTTCCTTGTATCAATTTTATATAAATGTTGCTAGGTATCAAGATATATTCTAGGCAAGTCTTCCAGGTCTCTGAAGTTAAACACCTACTCCTGCTAAAGAAGGGTCAGGATTCCAACTTTTTCTGCTCTAAGAACCAGATGATTGGCTCCTAAAATTTTGGGTCTTGCCTATTCAAATTAAGGTCCACTGTGAAGGTCTGAACACTCAGGTCCTCCAGTAGAAGATAAGTTTTGGTTTAATGTTCACATTTTGAAGTCCTGACCAGACTTTTGTTAAAGGGTAAAAAAGATCAGGGCTGAGCCAATAAAGGAAAACAAGTAGGAGGAAGAGGAGGAGAAGGGGAAACAGAGGAGAAACAAGAGAAAAAAAAATATACCTGTATTCAATTATGGAAATTATTTATGGAAGATAAGTTATGGAAGGATTAGAGACATGAAGCACAAAAAGAAGTCTTGAAACCATTGTATCCTAAACAAGTAACATGACCTAATTATTAATGCTATGGTTTAATTAATTAATTAATTAATTAGTTTTATTTTTTATTGGAGTTCAATTTGCCCACATATAGCATAATACCCAGTGCTCATCTCGTCAAGTGCCCCCCTTCACCCAGTCACCCCATTCCTCCTCCCACCTCCCTTTCCACTACTGCTTGTTCATTTCCCAGAGTTAGGTGTCTCATGTTTTGTCACCCTCACTGATATTTTCACTCATTTTCTCTCCTTTCCCTTTATTCCTTTCACTAATTTTTATATTCTCCAAATGAGTGAGTTGTCCTTTTCCGATTGACTTATTTCACTCAGCATAACACCCTCCAGGTCCATCCACGTCGAAGCAAATTGAGGGTATTTGTCGTTTCTAATGGCTGAGGAATATTCCATTGTATACATAGACCACATCTTCTTTATCCATTCATCATTCGATGGACACAGAGGCTCCTTCCAGTTTGGCTATTGTGGACATTGCTGCTAGAAACATCGGAATGCAGGTGTCCCGGCGTTTCATTGCATCTGAATCTTTGGGGTAAATCCCTAACAATGCAATTGCTGGGTCGTAGGGCAGGCCTATTTTTAACTCTTTGAGGAACCTCCACACAGTTTTCCAGAGTGGCTGCATCAGTTCACATTCCCACCAACAGTGCAAGAGGGTTCCCCTTTCTCCATATCCTCTCCAACATTTGTTGTTTCCTGTCTTGTGAATTTTCCCCATTCTCACTGGTGTGAGGTGGTATCTCATTGTGGTTTTGATTTGTATTTCCCTGATAGCAAGTAATGCGGAACATTTTCTCATGTGTTTGTTGGTCACGTGTATGTCTTCCTCCGTGAAATTGCTGTTCATGGCGTTAGCCCATTTCATGATTGGATTGTTTGTTTCTTTGCTGTTGATTTTAGTAAGATCTTTATGATCTTGGATACTAGCCCTTTATCTGTTATGTCATTTGCAAATATCTCTCCCATTCTGTAGGATGTCTTTCAGTTTTGTTGACTGTTTCTTTTGCTGTTCAGAAAATTTTATCTTGATCAAGAACCAATAATTCATTTTTTGCTTTTGTTTCTCTGGCCTTCATGGATGTATCTTGCAAGAAGTTGCTGTGGCTAAGTTCAAAAAGGGTGTTGCCTGTGTTCTCCTCTAGGATTTTGATGGAATCTTGTCTCACATTTAGATTTTTCATCCATTTTGAGTTTATCTTTGTAAGAGAATGGTCAAGTGGTGTATGAATGGTGTAAGAGAATAGTCTAGTTTCATTCTTCTGCATGTGGATGTTCAATTTTCCCAGCACCATTTTTTGAAGAGACTGCCTTTTGTCCAGTGGATAGCCTTTCCTGCTTTGTTGAATATTAGTTGACCATAGAGTTGAGGGTCCACTTCTGGATTCTCTTTTTTTTTAAAGATTTTATTTATTTATTCATGATAATACACAGAGAGGAGAGAGAGAGAGAGACAGAGAGAGATACAGGCAGAGGGAGAAGCAGGCTCCATGCAGGGAGCCTGATGTGGGACTTGATCCCAGGGCTCCAGGATCATGCCCCGGGGCTGTAGGCAGTGCTAAACTGCTGAGCCACCTGGGCTGCCCCACTTCTGGATTCTCTATTCTGTTCCATTGATCTATGTGTCTGTTTTTGTGCCAGTACCACACAATCCTGATGATCATAGCTTTGTAGTACATCCTGAAATCTGGCATTGTGATGCCCAAGGCTCTGGATTTTTTTTAAATATTCCCCTGGCTATTCGGGGTCTTTTCTGATTCCACACAAATCTTAAGATGATTTGTTCCAACTCTCTGAAGAAAGTCCATGGTATTTTGATAGGGATTGCATTAAATGTGTAAATTGTCCTGGGTAACATTGACAGTTTCACAATATTAATTCTTCCAATCTATGAGTATGGAATATTTTTCCATCTCTTTGTGTCTTCCTCAATTTCTTTGAGAAGTGTTCTGTAGTTTTTAGGGTATAGATCCATTACCTCTTTGGTTAGGGTTATTCCTAGGTATCTTATGCTTTTGGGTGCAATTGTAAATGGGATTGACTCCCTAATTTCTCTTTCTTCAGTCTCATTGTTAGTGTATAGAAATGCCACTGACTTCTGGGCATTGATTTTGTATCCTGCCACACTGCCGAATTGCTGTCTGAGTTCTAGCAATCATGGGGTGGAGTCTTTTGAGTTTTCTATGTACAGTATCATGTCATCTGCAAAGAGGGATAGTTTCACTTCTTCTTTGCCAGTTTCAATGCCTTTTATTCCTTTTCATTGCCTGACTGCTGAGGCTAGAACTTGTAGTACTATGTTGAATAGCAGTGGTGAGAGTGGACATCCCTGTCTTGTTCATGATCTTAGAGGAAAGGCTCCCAGTGTTTCCCCATTGAGAATGATATTTGCTGTGGGCTTTTCATAGATGGCTTTTAAGATGTTGAGGAATGTTGCCTCTATCCCTACACTCTGAAGAGTTTTGATCAGAAATGGATGCTGTATTTTGTCAAATGCTTTCTCTGCATCTATTGAGAAGATCATATGATTCTTGTTGTTTTCTCTCGTTGATATGATCTATCATATTGATTTCTTTATGAGTGTTGAATTAGCCTTTCATCTTTTAACAGGATGCTCTATAACCTCTATGTGTTTGAAATCCTTGCAAACTTCTTGTGATTTAGTTCTAGTTTCAAAGCATTATGGTCTGAAAATATGCAGGGTACAATCTCAATCTTTTGGTATTGGTTATGACCTGATTTGTGACCCAGTATGTGGTCTATCATGGAGAAAGTTCCATGTGCACTTGAGAAGTATGTGTATTCAGTTGTGCTTGGATGTAAAGTTCTGTAAATATCTGTGAAATCCATCTGGTCCAGTGTATCATTTAATGCTCTTGTTTCTTTGGAGATGTTGTGCTTAGAAAATCTATCAATTGTAGAAAGCACTGTGTTCAGGTCTCCAAATAGAAGTGTACTATTATCTGAGTATGTCTTTTTTTTTGATTTTTTATTTATTTATGATAGTCACAGAGAGAGAGAGAGAGAGAGAGAGAGAGAGAGAGAGAGAGGCAGAGACACAGGCAGAGGGAGAAGCAGGCTCCATGCACCGGGAGCCCGATGTGGGATTCGATCCCGGGTCTCCAGGATCGCGCCCTGGGCCAAAGGCAGGCGCCAAACCGCTGCGCCACCCAGGGATCCCTGAGTATGTCTTAACTTTGGTTATTAATTGATTGTTATCCTTGACAGTTCCCACATTCGGGGCATAAATATTCATGATTGTTAGTTCCTCTTGTTGCATAGATCCTTTAAGTATGATATAGTGTCCGTCTTCCTCTCTTACTACAGTGTTTGGGATAAACTTTAATTTATCAGATGTAAGGATGGCTACCCCTGCTTTCTTTTGAGGACCATTTGAATGGTAAATGGTTCTCCAACCTTTTGTTTTCAGGCTGTAGGTGTCCCTAGGTCTAAATGAGTCTCTCGTAGACAGCAAATAGATGGGTCTTGCTCTTTTATCCAGTCTGAAACCCTGTGCCTTTGATGGGATCATTAAGCCCACTCACATTCAGAGTTACTATTGAAAGATATGAATTTAGTGTTATCATAATACCTATTCAGTCCCCGTTTTTGTGGATTGTTTCCTTGGTCTTCCTCTTTCTTTAATAGAGTCCCCCTTACTATTTCTTGCAGAGCTGGTTTGGTGGTCACATATTCTTTCATTTCCTGCCTGTCTTGGAAGCTCTTTATCTCTCCTATTCTGAATGAGAGCCTTGCTGGATAAAGTATTCTTGGCTGCCTGTTCTTCTCATTTAAGACCCTGAATGTATCCTGCCAGCCCCTTCTGGCCTGCCAGGTCTCTGTGGAGAGGTCTGCTATTAACCTAATACTTCTCTCCATAAAGTTTAGGACTTCTTGTCTCTTGCTGCTTTAAGGATCTTCTCATTATCTTTGGAATTTGCAAGTTTCACCCTTAAATGTTGGAGTGTTGAACAGTTTTTATTGATTTTAGCAGGGGGATCTCTCTATCTCCTGGATCTGAATGCCGGTTTCCCTTCCCAGGTTAAGGAAGCTCTCAGCTATGATTTTTTCAAATACACTTTCTGGTCCTCTCTTTCGGCACCCTCTGGAACCCCAATTAAACATAGATTTTTCCTTCTGAGGCTGTCATTTATTTCCCTTAACCTATCCTCATGATCTTTTAATTGTTTTTCTCTTTTTTCCTCAGCTTCCTTCTTTGCCATCAACTTGTATTCTATGTCACTCACTCGTTCTACCTTATAGCCCTTGTCTTAGGACCTCCAGTTTTGGTTGCAATTCATATCATTGATTTTTAATTTCTGCCTGAGTAGATCTAAATTCGGCAGTCATGAAGTCTCTTGAATCCTTTATGGTTTTTCCTGAGCCACTAGTAGCTTTACAATTGTGCTTCTGAATTGGTTTTCTGAAATTGAATTGTAATCCAAATTCTGTAAATCTATGGGAGAGAGGACTGTTTCTGATTCTTTCTTTTGTGGTGAGTTCTTCCTTCTAGTTATTTTGCTCAGTGTAGAGTGGCTGAAAACAAGTTGTACTGGAAAAAGGAGAAAAGGAGAAAAAAGTCAAAGTGGGAGGAAACAAACAAAAAACAAGGAGGGATATCCTCTGATTCTATATACTCTAAGTCCCTAGACTTCCCCTGGAACTTTACAGTGCTGCTTGGTCAAGAACTGCTCTTCCCTTGTCCTTCCAGCTGGTCTTCTGGGGGAGGGGCCTGGTGTGTTTATTCTCAGGTGTGTGTATCTGAGGGAGATGCCCTGTTCCCTGCCAGGTAAATGGCTCAGTGGTAGCTATTTATCCTGTGAGACCCCTGTTCCCTGGCAGTCCCACTGAGTCCCAGGTACAAGGTGACACCAGGAGGAACAACAGTGGCAATGGCCAGTTATCCAGTTGTGGAGTCAGCTCCAGCAGTAACTACTGCAGTCTCCCAGTCTGCAGGGCCTCGATGCTCTGGGGGTGTGGGCGCTGATCTGCATACCTTGTGGGTGCCCGGTGGCAGGAGCGTCCTTGCTGCCCTGTGTCCTCCTGGCCTCTCTGCCTGTCCCGGGGGGAGCACTGGATCTTGGGCTGTGTCCCCCATTGCCCTTCGCTCTGGGGCCTGCACTGCTCGATTCAGGCTCAGCAGGCCGCGCAGCCCCCTCCATGCAGAGCCGCCATCTGAGACACTGCCTGAGCTGCTCCCTGGCCCCAAGGGGTGAGCATTCCAGCCCCTTAGGGAGCTCGGCTCGCGGTGTGTGACGCTGTCCCCTGGAGCGCACTTGCTCTGTTAGTGCCCCCGGGAGCCTAAGGACATCACTTCCCCTCCTGGGATCCTGTCCAGGTTCCTGGAAAGTGCCTTTCCGTTCAGGAAGATTGGTAAAGTTCTGCTTCTCCAGGACTGGGCTTTCCTGTCCTGGAGGCTCACGCCGCCAGGCCTTAGCCCCCTTAGACCCCTTTCCTTGGGTGCTTTTTTATTTCTTTATTTTTTTCCATCTTCCTACCTTGATAGAAGCGTGAACTCTTCTCACTGTAGCATTCCAGCTGTTCTCTCTTTAAATCTTAGGCCGAATTCGTAGGTTTTCAGGTGATTTGAAAGTTATCTAGGTAAGTTGGTGGGGACAGGTGACTTGGGGACTCTACTCTTCCTCCATCTTGCCCTGCCTCCACTATGGTTGATTTTAATGGGAATTCCAGGACTTCACAGTCAAGAATTTTTTGAGATTCTGGAGAAGAAATTCATCTTACACAAGCCCTCTTGGTAATCAAAGCAAAGAGAGTACATATTCATGTGACAGAAGGACTGCAACATCTTCAAGTCTCATGTTGTTTGTACTGAGCAGCTGCTAGACTCCATTTTAGATGAGGGTTCCAAGTGGACAGCGGGTGTCCTAAAGGAAGCCTGACAAACAAATGGTTATTGAAGCTGCAGTGTAGTCAGGGTTAGAGCAGAAGGGTACACCAGAGGAATGTGGGCAGGACACTGGGACTGGGGCAGAGGTCATGCTATGGAAGGAACTTTGTATTGGAGACCTGAAGGCCAAGGAAGATTTATTACTATTGAAGCTGAGTAGAACTGGGGAGAAGTGTGGTGAACACATTGAGATGGGGAGCAGTGTGTGCTTAAACTGTTTGAGGCATGCCAATGTCAGAGTGTGATTTGTCATAGAGTTTGACGGGTGCTTGGAAGCCACACTACAAAGACTCATCGTACCATGGTAGGGAGTCACTGAACAGAGGAGCAGCATAGCCAATATGTCTTTATGGATCATTATTCTAGAGCCAAGGCAAAGGAGAGATTGGAGATGGGGTAGATGAGAGCAAGGGTGTCCTGAGAGGATGTCACCATGGTAGTCTAGGTGATAAATGATATAAGACTGGCCTAGATGGTGGTTGTGGGATACTGGCAGTGGCCTAAGGGTTTAGTGTGGAAGGAGGGACCATGGGACTGTGACCTACTGGATGTAGGCAGGAAGAAATGGGAGGAAAGTAACTTGATGACAAGATGGCAAGACTTCTAGCTTGTACATCTGGGTGTGGTGCCAAGTATCAAGCCTAGGAATAAGGAAGAGAAGTATGGCTTGTTGGGACTGTCAGCAAATTCATTCAGATGCTCTTCAGTGCATGTATGGCCCCATGCTGGGCCTGAGGACACTATGGCACAGCCAGGAACTGATGTCTCATGCATGGAGGAGGAAGACAAGCACATAGAGGGTGACTACTAAAGGCCATGAGTGCCATGAGGTAGGGACTGTGGGCTTCAGAGAAAAGATGTGTAGTGGTCTGTATGTGTAAAAGGCTCAGAGGAGACTTTGTAAAAATGGCTGGAATGAAGATTAGGAGCAGCAAATGGAGCTCTGGGCAGACAGAGACCCAGCCAGATCAGCAGGTGGAGCAGGGAGGTCCTGGAAGACAGCAGCTGTGCTGTCTTTCTTCTGAGGGGAATGCTGAGCACTGGAGGGGCTGAGAAGGGGCGTGGCTTGAGTCTAGCAGGACATTTAGACAGAAATATCCAGTGGGCCCTTGGGATATGTTCTGCAATGTGGAGTAGTAATACTCAGCTGAGGATAGGGATCTGGGATTTATCTGCCCACAAGTGATGGGAACCAAGGAGAGGGAGGTGGGTAGTGAGGAAAACTCTACAGTGAGAGAGTCAGCAAAGTGAAGGTTTATCCCAACATAATTCATGACAGTCAGGCCCAAGTTCCCCAACCTGCCAATGAGGAGATGAGAGGTGTGTGAGGTCTTTACATGTGCTCTCTCTGCCTCTGGCATAGTTTCTCTGCACACCTTTCCCTGTCACTTTGGCCTGGGATAGCTCCAGCCTTCCATTAACATCAAGCCCTGGAAGCCTGTCCTGAACCTGGGCCTCAGCTAGATATGGGGATCTTGCATCAGAGCTTCCTGTGAGCCTGCAGAGCACACGTCCCTCTCCTGCTTTGGCTGTCTGTCTACTTTAGGGCTGGTCCCCAGACCATGACCTTCAGCCCACAGGGCTATTCTGCCTGGGTGCAGAGCCTGCACAGCAGGTGGCTGGAGAATGTCTGACTTGGTATTTACTATCTACATAATATTAGAAACACATAAACTGTCAAACATGACTTTTCTTTTCTTTCATGTCTCCATTGCAGAATTCTTGTTACATGGATTTTTAAAAGGATGAGTGCAAATTATATTTTAAATATATAAAGTAAGGGAGTGGGAAGACTCCCTGATTGAGTACCTATTATGATGCTGGCAGTTTTAGGTACTTAGCACCTTGATCCAGGATCTGCTACATAATTTGCAGGGCCTAGTGCAAAATGATGAGCAGAATTCCTTGCTCAGGAGTTATTAATAATTTCAAAACAGCAGAGTATTAACCTCCTTGGGTAGCTGTTTTGAGCATTCAGCCTGTGTGACAGCACAGGTTGTAGGCTCATAAAGCCTGCTCTGGTTTAAACCTACAACAATCCTGCAACAGAACATAGCTATCTTTATTTTATGGACTCAGAGAGGGTGAGTAACTGACTGAGGTTGTTTAGAAAATGGACTATGTAGCTAGAAATCAAACCTAAAAATTCTAATTCCATAGCCCTCAATTTTCCCAAAACTGTGTGATATATATTTTATTGTATTAGTTTGAACTATATGAAATTGCCATTTTTGAAGGTTAAGAAGTGGTAGATTATTGGCAATTTCATATGGTCCAATCTAATACATTCCCTTTACTAACGCTCATCTTTGTCTTTTACATAAGTCAGGATGGTCCATGTAGATTACCTGAAGCCCACAGCATGAAGCCCACAAGGCCTCCAGCCTAGCTATTCTGGCTGTGGAATAATTCAGCCTCTCCTTGTCTCAGCACATGACTGGTAGTAGTCCCTCAGGCATGGGCTGTGACCTCAGAATTATGTATGATTATTAGGGGTGCAAAGGATTGACCTTATCACTGTTAGATCCTCAAAGCATGTTCAAGGTGCCACATGCTGATTTTTTCCATCTGGACTCAGCTGAAGGCTGACTAGAATTGCTGCTTCTGGCAAGAATACATTTCCACAAAGAGTCTGGCATATAGTAAGTGCTCAGAAAATGTTTGTTGAGTGTTTCTGATCAGTGAATTAAAGGCATCAGAGAAAGAATCAGGTGAGATGTCCCTTTTATATACTGCTGAAATATCTGTAAATTAGCAATACAGATGTTATAGAGAGCAATCTGGTAATAGGTACATGTGGTCTTAAAGTGTTAAGCTTCTATCCATTCATCACCATTCTGAGGAGTTAAACTGAAAGGAGGACAAAATGTTAACAATATTCATGTGTCCTGGAGTGCTGTTTGTAATAGTGAAAATAGGGAACAAAGCACATGGATATTAATAGGTGAACAGACAAGGAAATGAGGGTGCATCCCTTTGATGGAACATTTTGCAATATACATTGAATGGTTACTACTAGCTATTTGAGAAGATGAGAACATGCTTATAAAATGTTTTAAGAAAAAAGCAGAATGGAATAGTATGTGAAGAACTAAGTAGCATTATTATAAGGTAAAAAAAAAACAATCTTAACATTTCTGAGAGATGAGTCTGAAGAGTATTTGTTAAAGATCAACAGTACCTGTGACTTGACATTAGATTGTGGATGTTTTTCCTCTACTGTTAAATTTCCTGATCTTCAAAATCACTACAATGAGGGTGAAAGTTTATGTACCAAAGAAGGACATAGGCTCTGTTGGTGTTCCTCCCATGAGCCTCCTCTGGCCCCACATTTGACTTCTTTGGCACACCCTCTGTTTATTTGATCTGGGGTCCCTGAGGCCCTGTTGATGGACCATGGACTCTCCTTGGGTCTCATTCCCTTTGCTCAGGTGGAGGATGGCATGACTTCCATATCCAGGTGCTTGGCTCTGGCTGGCACATCTGGCTCCAACTCACAGTTGAACTGACTCCAGGCCCAAGCCATCCATGTCTAGAGTTTTCCCTGAATCTGACCAACTTTTGAATAATACCGTGCTCCAAGTATTTCAACTCCATAGTGTGTTGCCTCAGCAAACTTCAGCCAATCTTATTCCACAGAATCTTTGTCCTGCACTGATGGGGATGGATGTAGCAGGAGTGCCCTGGTGGAGATAAGGCATTGAGAGGGAATTGCTGATTTAAGGAGAAAATGGAAGAGTTCAAATGGAAAATGTTGATCTTGGTATGGTATTGAAACAGAAAAAAAAAAGTTTTGTCATCAGAGTTTAATGAGATAGATAGAATTTAGCCACATGGAGTAATGGTGAAAACATGGACTTGTCAATTATATGACCAAAGGGAAATTAATGAAGTGCTCTAAGACCCAATTTCCTCATCTTTAAATGGTGGTAATAATTCCTACAGAGTTTCTGTAATGGATAGAAATAGCATTGTGATGAGACATGAGATTGTGGTCTTCTGGATGAACTGGTGTTTGTCTCTTAGGCAGGCTCCCAGGATCTCTTGCTGGCTCCTGTGTAATACCCAAACCCCCAAGGTGATGGAGACCTGAGGATGGGACATTCCTGTAACTCCTACTGCAAAGCTCAAAGGTTTTCAAATCAGTTAGGTGATCCCTGTTCCCACCCAATTCCTCAGCAAATAGAACACTTCTCAGTTTACCTGTCTTAGTTCATACCTGTTGTCCTAGTAAAGTTATTCATAGCACCTTTGCTTATTCTAAAAGTGTTCTAGCTTGGACAATAAAGAATAAGGTCACACTACCTATAAATATCCAAGATGGCAGAGATCAGAGTCTCCTTCTGAAGCATGGCTGATGGTGAATCTAGCCATGCCTGTAGCATATAAAGCTCACTTTGGGGTAGAGAGGTCTTGGGGCTGTCTGGATACTGGGAGCTTGTGCTTCTGTTTTAACTGCTGTTTATTTGTTTGTGTCTCTTACCTTGCCCCTTGAACAGTGGACATAATGAGCAGGATCAAATCTACCCTAGAAGTGGGAGAAAGCCCCTCTGAGTATTTAGATTGGGTAGGGTTAGTAGGAGGCACAGTGGTGGTTGGGGGTCATTCACAGTCAGCTGTGGCTCTAGAAGTCAATCTGCCATGAAAGGAAATTTGGCTCATCTGGCTTCCTGTGGCTCTGTGTTGGAGGGCAGCCTAGGCCTCTGCTGGCCTGTGCAGTATGGGACAGCCATGCTGGTCTTGTGAGGCCAACACATATCCTATCAAGGGAAGGAGATGCCAGTGGGGGCTCAGGTCTGCACTCCAGACAGAAAGAAGTAGAGAAAAAGAAGGAGTCTGTCATTCTGGACACTTTGGTTGGAATTCTCTCAGGCAGAGCCATTTATAGTTCTTAGAAAAGGAGTGGAGAAAATTGAGAGGCTGCTCAATCTTCAACCATAGAAGAGATGTAGGGAAGGTGTTGGGCCTTCAAAGACAGAGACCTGAGCAGACTGTAGAGAAAGGACCAAACTGGGAGTCAAAGAGGCCACAGGTAGAGAAGCTATGGGAAAGGGAGGCAGGGACATATTAAGATGAGGGGCTCTACAGAGGACACTTTTGTAGAGAGCTATAGCTTTGGTCCCTGCCATGGACCTTACCAAAAGAGGGGACAAGAACAAAGAGCATGCCCATTGTGTCACATTGAAGTGGACTCTGGGCAAGAATACCTACAGCCGTGACACATTTTGTGAGCATGCTAGAGCATCCCTGCCACCTGACTGGAGCACCTCCTACCAGGCTCGTGGGCAGAGTTTCTGCTTAAGCATGCAGCCTGTGTTGTCTAGGTTGTCCTCAACCACTGACTTACAAGTGCAGCCCCTGGTAGATGCACAGATAGAACTCATTTGTGATTCTTGGTTCATGGAGCAGGAGAAAACAGAGATGAGTAAATGAGTAAACACAGAGATAAATGTCCCATCCCTCTCCTCAGGAGGAATGTCATTCTAATCATGCTCTTGCTGAAAAAAAGGTCCTTTCCAGCCAGGACCAGATCATATGAGATCTTTACCTGCCCCAGGGTAGTGCCTCCTTTGATATGTGAGGGTGTTTGCAAATGTAGTGTCTTCCCAAGTGTTTTAACATCATTAAGCACATTAGAAGATCATAGTCTGACATCCCACCTCTTCCAGACAGCCTCCTGGGTTTATGCGCCCATTGAAAGCATTGGTATCTCCCAGGTATCTGAGCCATAAGCCTGGCTCTCTCTGTCTCTGCACTCCACCAGGCTAACGATCTACCTATCCATTCCACATACCAGCGAGAGCTGCTTGCTTGGGATCCTTGGCATACAGCACCCCCAGTTCCTGTGAGCACATTGACCCCCAATCCACCTATACATGGCTTCCAGAATGATCTTTGCAAAATCTACTGCTGACTACCTTACTGCCTAGTTGAAGATTCTGGCAAGGCTTGAGGATTCAGTTCCCAGCTTCTTAGTGGGAGGAGAAAGCCCTTTGTCCTACACTGCAGCCTCTACTCAACATTGTGGCCCTGCACAGCAAGGTTCCACTAATATTTTCCGTGCACACTAATGGGTGAGCTGGTTTGCTCTCTGTGGTATCTCTAGGCATCAGTAAATGCACATCTATTTATATAAACACTCATGCCTTCAGTTTGCCTCCCTGCCAAGCATTTCTCCTAATTAGGCTAATTGGTTTTGCACCTCTGTGGCTGCTGACCAGGCCTTCCCCCTGCAGAGCTGGCTCCTGTGGAGCTACAGGGAGCTCCATTCTCTGAAGACATGGGAGGAGATGCTTGCTAACAGGTTCTGGAAGAAAACACAACCAATTCCCAGGGCTGCTTTGGAATGGCCCATGTGCCTACTGAGTTAGCATAGGAAGCACAGGTGTGAAGAAGATGCACCCACACTCCCATACCTGATAATTAAGAACTATGGAAACACAGAGGTGTGTCCTTATCTAGGCCTGCACCATGGAAATAGCTGGGAAATCTTCCTGGAGGAGAAGTCTAAGTGTCATATCTTGACTGAATAAAGGGCCCTAAGTAACCAAGAAAGGGGGAGTAAAGAAGGGTTTTGTGATCAATGAGCAAGATGAGTTCTGCAATGTAAAGTCACTCACTGTGTTGGGACATGCTAACCACTGCCGTGTCCTGGGGAGCATGGACATCTGGTCTTGGTGCTGTTCTGAAATGCCTAAGGGGCATTCGAGTGTCACACTTAAATTTCCTGGGATAGGGATGCCTGGGTGGCTCAGTAGTTGAGTGTCTGCCTTTGGCTCAGCTCATGGCCCCAGGGTCCTGAGACTGTATGCCACATCGGGCTTCCTGCATGGGGCCTGCTTTTTTTTTTTTTTTTTTTTTTTTGGGGGGACTGCTTTTACTTCTACTTGTCTCTGCCTCTCTCTCTCAGTGTTTCTCATGATTAAATAAATAAAACAATTTCCTGGGGGCAGTATGCACATCATTAAGTGCACAGCAAAAGCCACTAGAGGGATAGGAAGTCACTGTCTCAGAAGGGCTGGTTCCATACTTCTCTAAGGATGAACCATTCATTAAGTGGCACATTTTATGCTGTTTAAAATAATTTGTTTATTTATTAAACCAGTGCTATTTCTTTTTTTTAAGTTTTTTTTTAAAGATTTATTTATTTATGATAGACATAGAGAGAGAGAGAGAGGCAGAGACACAGGCAGAGGGAGAAGCAGGCTTCTTGCAGGGAGCCTGACGTGGGACTCAATCCCGGGACCCCAGGATCACGCCCTGGGCCAAAGGCAGGCGCTAAACCGCTGAGCCACCCAGGGATCCCCCAAACCAGTGCTATTTCATATGGCAGGAAGTCTCACAATATAATAATAAGAGAATATAAAAAACGTCTATCATCTGAAACTCTCAAATTGTTGATGTACACAGTATGTATGAGTCGGAGGGGAAAAGTAGCAATTGGTTGTTGCTTTAATTTGCATTCCCTTGTCTACTAGGGAGTTTAAGATTTTTTTATTTTGTTTTGTTTTCCATTGCACATTTACATTTGCTTTATAAACTAAGAATTTGCTTCTTGGTTTTTTGTTTTTGATTTGCAAAAACTCTAGATGTGGAAAGATATGAATAGTCTGATGAACATATCAAGTATTTCCCTAGATGATGTTTGTCTTCTAACTTTATGATTTTGCCTTTCTAGTACTCAGAAATGTTTACTCTTAATACAGTTGGATCTATCATTCTTTACCTTTATGGTTTTGATTTTGGTACTGTGTTTAAAAACATCCCCCACTGTAATTTATATATTTATATAAATCATTTAGGTATCTGTCAAGTAATTCTATGGTCATACTTTTAATTATTTAGTTTCTCTGTAATTTGTCAGTGCATAGCACAGGGTGAGATCTAACCTAATTCATTTCCCCAAATGATCAGTTCCTCATTTATTTGAAATGCCACCATTCTCATGTACTAATTAGTCCTATTTATATTTGAATTATTTGCATAACTTACATTCTCTTCTAATGATTTGACTGTCCCCTCCCCCCCCTCAATACTAAAATGTTTTAACTATTTTAGTTTTGGGCTTGTTTTAATATCTGGCAAGACTAGTTTATCTTGAATATTCTATTTAAAATATTTTTTTCTCTCTTTTTAATAGATGAAATTTGAATTGTTTGTTGAATTCTAAAACTCCTCATTGCTGCTTATCTATCTAACTTCCTTTCTTTTCTCTTGATAGCATGAGTGTATATGTGACACAAAAGGCTGTAAGTGATATTTTCCCTGCTGGGGCTCCAAGAGAAAAATGATTTCTTGATATAAAGGAACTCACTCATCTGGTGTGCATCATTTCCCTTTTCATCCTGCCTGGAATGTGGCTGAGATGTCTGGAGCAGCAGCTACCTTGTGTAGTTGACATAACAGAATAGGCTAAAAAAGATAATGAAAAGAAAGGAAATAGGGCCTGTTTAGCCATCATGCAGCTGCCATACCAGTACTTGATTCTGTATCTCTGAACTTTCTGTTTAAAAAAGAAAAAATAAATCTATTTTTGGTTACATTACTATAACTGAATTTCCGCTATATGCAATCTCAGTCTAAATAGTACAAATTCTATTTGGACTTTTAATAGATTTTTTTTTACATTAACTAGTTATTTGGAAAGAGTATTGGTACACTGCAACATTAAGACATTCTATCCAGTCTCATAATATGTATTGCAGAATTTAAATTCAGTCACTTGCTGTCATCATTCTACCATAGTATCTGTTCACTCATGTTGTTCAGGCCAATTCATAAGGAATGAATTTCCATCGTCTCCCTATCTAGGTTTTGACTACTGACCTCTTCCTGATATACTATCCATACTAATGTCCACCATGAACTCTCTCTTTTCTATGTTCCTAAGGTATGGTTCCACTTAATCTGGTGGTCAACAATGATTGGGGGCAGGAGAGGGACTGTCTTTAAGAAACAACAGTCCCAAAGTTTCTGGTTCAAGGTGGTGATACAGAAAAATCTTGAGTTCATCTTCTCCCACGGATATACCAGATCTACAACTACATATGAATTAATTTCCTCTCGGAGGGAAGCAGGAACTAAACCAAAACCTGACAAACCACCTTCTTCACATTGGGCAAACAAGAGGGAAACTACATGGAAGCAGGTAGAAAAGACTGAGTCACAATTCCACCATAAGCCTCATACCAGGCATGATGACTTACAATTGGGAGGGAACCCAATACCCAGGGCTTCTCCCTGAGAAGCAATAAGTTTTTTCCCCACATCAAGCACCCAGCTATTAGGACCATCATCTGAGAGACAAGCCAACCAAACATTGTCTTTGAAGATCAACAGGGTTCCCACTCATGAGACCTATGAGGCTGCAGTGAATTGAAAAATAGCTCTTGAAGGCCTTGCACATGGATTCACCTGCCCTGGGGCCCCATGCAAAAGCAGCACTTTGAGAAGTATCCAGAATTTATGTGAAAAAGACTCATCTATTAATTTTAAAGTCTGAGGGCAGGGTTTTCCTGGGGTACTCTTTGGCGATGGAAATTGGTGGATGCCATCTTCCATTCCTCCCTCCCTCCTTCCTAAAGCTAGCAGTGCCCATTTTATTTCTTTATTTCTTTTTATTTTCTTTTTTCTTTTTTGGCTAGTACCATCTTTGCACTCCCCCTCCACCTCATTCCTTGCCAATAGGCATCATCTTTACTTTCTCTATACGCTAGGCTCCAGAATGCCAGATGGGAGCTTCTACATATGTCTAGTTCCCTAGTGTTTTATATCTGGGGACACAGCTTTTGCAGCTGCCACTCAGGGGATACCCCTTGAATCTATGGCTCTGGAGCCCAAGGGGATTTTCACTCCTGGGTCCCATGGGACTATAATATTGGAAAGACTGTTCTTGGCCAACTACCACTCCAGGGCACTGCACAGACAGCAGACTGAAACACACTGCCACTCTTTCTGAAAAAGAAGTCTATTTGGTTGTCCAGGAGTTTTGTCCTCAGGGACAGGCTTCAGGTTTTACACAAATAGGGACCTGTGGCAGGGGTCTCAGGGAATGGAGGCTAGTGGATGCAATCTTTGTGCTATTCATCTGCCATGCTCCAGTTTGCTGATATCTTCCAGAAATAAACTTACACACTTGTCTGGTGCCTTGACTTTTGTAGCTGCTTCGAGGGAACACCTCTGCATTTCCTGGCTCTGGTGGCCAACAGGGCTTATGCTTGTGGGTTCCACATGACTACAACCAATGGAGAAAGAGTTCTTAGACAGCTGCCGCCCCCCAGAGCAGAGCAAGAGGCAGCCAGCACATAAGCTTAGTCCTTTTGTGAAAGAGGTCTATTAGTTTAACAACATAACTACAACCCAAGAGGAAGGCTTCTAATTAAACACACATCTAAGTGCTAATTGTGAACCTTTCCTGAGATATTGGAGAGTGGACACTACCTCATGCTCTCCCTCTGCCGTGCTCCAGAGCATCAGTATTTCTCAGAGGGGAGGTTTTATATGTTTGGCACCCCAGTTTTTATGTCTGGTGTTATGGTTTTTGCGGCTGCTACCCAAAGGATATCCCTTGATCACATGGCTCTGGTGGCCAAGGAGGCTTGTGTTTCTGGGTCCCACAAGACTGTAACAATTGAGACAGTACTGGAAGGCTATCACCTCTAAGGCACTGCATAAACAGCAGATGGAAACAAACCTTCAAACTTTCTGAGAAGGAAAGGTTGCTTCTTGCCTGTGCTGGAGCTCTAGACTCAAGGCACAGACTTCCCACTTGACACATGTCTAAAAGCTACGGAGGTGCATGTAGGGAATATAGGCCTGGAGACACAGTATTTTTATGTTTTCTCTTTATTCCATTACAACTCACTGGTATTTCCCAGTTGAAACTTATACATTCATACATTCATCTGGAGCCCTGATTTTTTTAAGATTTATTTATTTATTTATTTATTTATTATTTATTTATGAGAGAGAGGAGAGAGAGAACATGTGCAAGAGAGAATGAGTGAGGAGGGAGAGAGGCAAAGGAAGAGGGGAAGAATCTCAAATGGACTCCCTACTGAGTGAGGAGCTGGATGTTGGGCTTGATCTCAAAGCTCTGATATCATGACCTGAGCTAAAATCAAGAGCTGGAAACTCAATTGTCTAAACAACTTAGGCACCCCATGGAGTCCTGATTTTTGTGATTGTTGCTCAGGGAACATCTTCGGATAGATCTCCTGGCTCAGGTTGCCAGCAAGGCTTATGCTTGTGACCTCACATTTACATTTTTCAAAAAGCTTCTAGTATAGAATAGGCTGCTTGAGTAATCACAAAAGTTTCAGGGACAAGTGGGAGCTAAGGTAGAGTTGAATGATAAGGTTTATCTCTTATACAAGGACAATCCTTTACTACAGGGAGAGGTGGATGTTTCATCTAATGTGTAGAAACAAACCCAGTTAGTCAAGCAAAATGAAGAAACAGAAATATGTTCCAATAAAAAATTAAGATAAAACCTCAGGAGGATGGAAAAAATCCTTAGTGAAATGGAAACAACTTATCTGATAAAGAGTTCAAAATAATGGTCATAAAGATGCTTACCAAATCTGTAGAAAACAGATGAACATAGTGATAACTACTATAAAATATAAGAAAATATCAAACAGAAGTTATAGAACTCAAGAGTGTAATAACTGAATTGAAAAAATATACTAGAGAGGTTCAACAGCTCACTAAATAAATAAGAAGAAAGAATGAGTGAGCTTGAAGACAGGGCAGAAGAACTCACCCAATCAGAGCAGCAAAAAGAAAAAAAATAATGAAAAAAAGAAGAGGATGATATAAATCAGACTAACACTTTGCATTATAGGGGTCCCAGGGGGAGAAGAGAGGGAAATTAGGCAGAAAACCTATTTGAAGAAATAATAGCTATAAACTTTTCTAACCTGGGGAAGGAAACAGACATTCATATTCAGGAATGCTAGAAAGTTCCAAAATAATGAACCCGAAGAGATCCACATCAAGACATATTATAATTAAATTATCGTAATTTAAAGTCAAGGAGAGAATTTTAAAATCAGCAAGAGAACAATGTGTTACACAAAAGGGAACTCCCATTAGATTATAAGTGTTTTTTTTTTTTTTTAGCAGAGACTTTGCAGATCAGAAGCGAGTAGCACAAAACATTCCAAGTTCCAAAGAAAGATTTCTGATCAGTATCCTCTAACTTGGGATGTTATTGTTCAGAATTCAAAGAGAGATAGAGTCTTTCAACAAGCAAAATCTAAAGGAGTTCATCACTATTAAATCAGTTTTATAAGAAATGGTAAAGGGACTTCTTTTAGCCAGAAAGGTATTAATTAGTAACAAAACACATGAAAATATAAATTTCACTGATAAAGATAAATAGAAGTAAGGTGTGAATTGATCCCTTACAGCTAATCACACAGAACTATTATGAAGGTTAAAAGACAAAAGCAGTTAAAATAATGGTAACTGCAATAATTATATAAGGGATACATAAGATAAAAATATACATGTAAAATATGACATCAAAAACATAACCCATGCAGGGAGAGTTCAAATGTAGAGCTTTAGAATACACTCAAACTTAAGTTGTTATCAACTTAAAATAGACTGTTATAAACATATGCTATTATATGTAAGCCTCATGGTAACCACAAAGCAAAAACCTATGGTAGATACATAAGAGATAATGAAAAAGGAATCTATGCATGCCGCTAAAGGAAGTCATCAAATTACAAAGAAAGAGAGCAAATGAAGAAAGGAAAATAATAACTACCAAACAGCAAGAGAACAACGAACAAAATGCCAATATACTTATTCTGTCATACCTGTTCATTCTCTCTGGCATGCACACGCTCTCTCTTAAGTAAGTAAGTAAGTAAATAAGTAAATCTATCTTTAAAAAAAGATTTTAAATGTAAATTGGCTAAGTTCTCTAATCAAAAGAGATACAGTGGTTAAATGAATAAAAAAACAAGGCTCATCTATGTGCTTCCCATAAGAGACTCACTTCAGACATAAGGACACACACAGATTGAAAGTGAAGGGATGGAAAAGATATTCCATGCAAATGGAAACCAAAAGAAAGCCAAAGTAGTTATACTTATATCAGATAAAATAGAATTTAAAACAAAGACTGTACTAGGAGACAAAGAAGGCCATTACATAATGATAAAGGAGTCAGTCCAACAACAGGATATAACAACTTGTAAATATATAGGGATCCAACATAGGGCACCTAATTATGTGAGATAAATATTAAGAGACCTAAAGGGAGAAATATAAATATAACAATAGTAGAGGTATTTTTTTTTTATTTTTTATTTTTTGAATTTAACCATGACAGTATTTAATTGAGTCACAAGCATTAATGACTTGCACCTAAGGGTTTGGTTTAGGTTTGGTTGGTTGTTTTTTTTTTGTTTTTTGTTTTTTTTTTATAAATTAATTTTTATTGGTGTTCAATTTACCAACATACAGAATAACACCCAGTGCTCATCCCATCAAGTGTACCCCTCAGTGCCCGTCACCCATTCACCCCCACCCCCCGCCCTCCTCCCCCTCCACCACCCCTAGTTCATTTCCCAGAGTTAGAAGTCTTTATGTTCTGTCTCCCTTTCTGATATTTCTCACACATTTCTTCTCCCTTCCCTTATATTCCCTTTCACTATTATTCATATTCCCCAAATGAATGAGAACATACACTGTTTGTCCTTCTCCGGTTACTATGGCCAAGTTCAAAAAGGGTGTTGCCTGAGTTCTCCTCTGGGATTTTGATGGAATCTTGTCTCACATTTAGATCTTTCATCTATTTTGAGTTTATCTTTGTGTATGGTGCAAGAGAGTGGTCCAGTTTCATTCTTCTGCATGTGGATGTCCAATTTTCCCAGCACCATTTATTGAAGAGAGTGTCTTTCTTCCAGTGGATCGTCTTTCCTCCTTTATCGTATATTAGTTGACCATAAAGTTCAGGGTCCACTTCTGGGTTCTCTGTTCTGTTCCATTGATCTATATGTCTGTTTTTGTGCCAGTACCACACTGTCTTGATGAACACAGCTTTGTAGTACAACCTGAAATCTGGCATTGTGATGCCCCCAGATATGGTTTTCTTTTTTAAAATTCCCCTGGCTATTTGGGGTCTTTTCTGATTCCACACAAATCTTAAAATAATTTGTTCTAAGTCTCTGAAGAAAGTCCATGGTATTTTGATAGGGATTGCATTATAGTAGAGGTATTTAATACTCTATTTCCATTGATGGATAAATCATCCAGATAGAAAATCAATAAGATAACATCAACCTTAAATGATGTGTTTGATGAGTTGTACCTAAAAAACATACACAGAATATCCCATCCAAAAGCAATAGGATGCACATTCTTCTTAAGCACACAGCAGATATTCTCCAGGATAGATCATCTGTCAGGCCACAAAATAAGTCTCAACAAATTTGGGAAGATTGAAATAATACTGAGCATCTTCTTGATCACAATGGTATGAAACTAGAAATCAATTACAAGAAGAAAACTGGAAAATCCACAAGTATGTGGGGATTATTAAGCAACATGCTGCTGCACAACCCGTGGCTCAATGAAGAAATCAAAAGAGAAATAAAAAAAAATACCTTGAGACAAATGAAAATGGAAATACAACTTACCAAAACTTATGGGATGCAGCCAAAGCAGTTCTAAGAGGGAAGTTCACAGTGATAAATGCTTACCTCGGGAATCAAGAAAAATCTCAGATAAACAACCAATTTTACACATCAAGGAACTAGGAGAAGAAGAACAAATAAAAGGAAGGAAATGACATAGATCAGAGAAGAAACAAATACATTCGAAACTAAAAGACAATAGAAAATATCAAGTAAACCAAAGTCTACTTCTTTGAAAAGATAAGCAAAATTGATAAATTAGCTAGACTCACCAAGAAAAAAAAAAAGAACTCAAATAAATAACATTAGAAATGAAACAAGAGACATTGCAACTGATTCCACAGAAATGCAAAGGATCATAAAAGACTATGATGAGGAGAGGAGGGCGGGGGTTGGGAGTGAATGGGTGACGGGCACTGAGGGGGGCACTTGATGGGATGAGCACTGGGTGTTATTCTGTATGTTGGTAGATTGAACACCAATAAAAAATAAATTTATTAAAAAAAAAGACTATGATGAACAATGATGTGCCAACAAATTGGAAAACCTAGAAGAAATGGATAGATTTCTAGAAATATACAACTTCCTAAGACTGAACCATAAAGAAATAGAGAATTTGAGTGTACTGATTATTAGTAATGAGATTGAATCTAAAAACCTTCCAACAAACAAAATTTCAAGACCAGACGGCTTCACTGGTGAATTTTGTAAAACATCCAAGGAATTTCATAAATCTTCTTAAGTTCTTCCAAAAAATAGAACAGGAGAGAAAGCTTCCAAACTCATTTTATGAGGCCAGCATTACCTTCTTTATAAGATACTGAAGAAAACACAAATAAATGGAAAGATATTCCATGTTTGGAAAAAATAATAGTGTTAAAAATGTTCATTCTACCCAAAGCAATCTATAGATTCAATACAACCTCTATCAGAATTCCAATGGCATACTTCACAGAACTAGAACTAAAAGACCTAAAATTTTTATAGAAGCACAAAAGACGCCAAATGGCCAAAGCAATCTTGGAAAAGAGGAACAATACTGGAGCCATTATGCTCCCTGATTTCAAACTATATTACAAAGCTATCATAATCAAAACAATGTGATATCATATAAAAACAAGACATATGGACCAATGGAAAAGACTAGAAAGCCCAGAAATAAACCTATGCATATATAGTTAATTAATTTGAAACAAAGAAGCCAAAAACATACAATGGAGAAAAGACAGTCTCCTCAATACATGGTGTTGGGAAAACTGGTCAGCCACATGCCAAAGAGTAAAACTGGGTGGCTATCTTACAATCTATACAAACATTAACTCATAATGAACTAAAATTTAAATGTATACCTGAGTTCATAAAACTCCTAGAAGAAAATGTAAACAATAAACTTCCTCATATTGGTCTTGGCTATGACTTTTTTTTTTTTTTTTTTTGGATTTTACACCAAAAGCAAATGCCAAACAGAACAAAACAAAACAAAAATAAAAACAAAAATTAAAAAAAAAAAACCCACAAAAATAAACAAATGGGACTACATCAGCCTAAAAGGCTTCTTCACTGCAAAGGAAACCATATAAAAATGAATAGCAACCTATTGAAGGGGAGAAAATATTTGCAAATTATATATCTGATGAGATAGTGTCCAAAATGTACAAAGAAAGCATACAACTTAATAGCAAAAAATCAAACAATCTTATGGAAAATGTGCAGAAGATATGAACAGACTTTTCAGATGATCAGCAAAATGTTCTGAAGAAAGATTCACAACAGCCATACTCTCAGTTTTGAAGGCAGAAAACAAACCACTTTACTGATATTATAAAAATTCAATAGGAATAGAAAGAAGTAATGGGAAATCCATGCATAGATGAGGGAAATAGTAAGCAGTAAAGGAGAATAAGACAGAGTTACATTAAATTGGGTATTTAGAACATCCAACCATATGGAGACAGCCGGGCTGGAGTCCTTATTGAGAGGCCTGGGCTGAGTGTTGTCCCCTCAGGTGAGACTTCCAAACTGACCATCCCCGTAAGGGTCGTATTTATAGGGGAAATGACGGGGTCTGAAATTAAACATTTGTTTGCCTACTTGCAGTTTGGAGTGAGCTGCATTTCTTATGTTAATCATGTTTTAACATATTCAAGGAGACTGGGTTAGGTGTGCTTGACATCCCTCCCAGATCCCATTCTGGGGTCCAGCCCAGTCTGGAGCCAGAGAGGATGGCAAGGCAAAATTTATAGATCTTGATGTCCAGACCAGAAGGGCCAATTCTGACCTAGAGGCCAGATAATGTCAAGTAACCAGGCTTCTGAGGTCACTCATGCAGCACGAGTTTCACAAACAACATTTTTTAGCCTGCCTGCGTACATGCGGGTTGGAGTGATGGGTTATGCAGGAAAAATCGGAGAAACTTCCATCCATATAATACACAGACACATGAAAAAATGCTCAACATCACTAATCATGAAGGAAATGCAAATCAAAACTACAAGGAGTTGTTACCTCATACTTGTTAGAATGATAGTATCAAAAAGATAAGGAATAACAAATGTTGGCCAGGATATAGAGAAAAGGAAATCCTCGTACACTGTTGGTGGGAATGGTAAGTGGTGCAGTCACTATGGAAAATAGTGTGGAGGTTAATAAAAAATTTAAAAATAGAAGTACAGTGATGCTTGGGTGGCTCAGCGGTTGAGCGTCTGCCTTTGGCTCAGAGCGTGATCCTGGGATCCTGGGATTGAGTCCCACATTGGGCTCCTTGCCTGCTTCTCCATCAGCCTGTGTCTCTGCCTCTCTCTCTGAATAAATAAATAAAATATTTTAAAAAATAGAAATACAATGTGCGAATGAGTGGGCTGTCAGCAGAGTACCATAGCCTGTCCTGCCTGATGGGCATCTTAGACCCTCTGACATAGATTTATCGATTCTATCCACGATAAACTTGGGGCTTAGAGAGGTAAAGCAGCATTCACATTGTCATCTGTGAAGGAATGCCTGCCTCTGTCCTCAGTGGCCTGACTGGAAGGTCACAAAAATTCAGTTAAAGCCATCTGCTCCTGGCTCACCCTTTGATCCTCTCTAGAGTTTTACTGCATTTCCATCCTGTCTTCCAAATTAGGTATAGATGCCCTGGCTCTGTTTCTGTTGTCCACAGTGCCACAACACAGGGCATGCAGCAGGATTAGGGAATACTTGCTGCATTCATGAAACCAAGCCAGCCACAGCTCACATGCTACTCCTCTGTGAGCAGTTCTCAGTTCAACAAGTCTACACTGAAGGCAACTCTGGTGACACTGGGCCTTGCCCTGAGTCCCTCTTGTGATGGCTGAACCCAAAGCTTGGGGCCACAGGCAGGGCTGCCCAGGAGGGTGCAGCTCCTGTGGCCCACAGCAGATTCGGGAGAGATGGATTTTCTGTGCAGTTTGAGGCAGAGTTGAGTGGATGTCTTCTTCCTTTGGCCCATCTTTGTGCTGGCTCTGTGTATTGGCTGTGCAGATCCACCTGACTCATTCCCTGTCAGGGGCCTTCATAGGATCCCAGGACTCTTGCTTGTACTGCAATGAGGAGTCTGGATGTTTGTGCCTTGGCTAGAAGGCAACATCAATCACAGGTGGGTGGAGAGGGACACAGTCTGGTGAATGGCCTGGCATGGTTGCCTGGTGGAGTGTTGCCAATCACCCCGTGCATAGGGGTTTTCCCAGTGCCTATGGCTCTGGGGCTAAATAAGCCCTTCATGAATGCAAAATCAAACTGGTAAGGCCATTGCCAGATCTGGGTATTATCAATGTGGTTTCGAAATGTTGGGAGTACTTGTTCTATTACCAAAGATCATCTAAAGAAAAGAACTCTCATGGTTCTTGGGTGGCTCGGTCAGTTAAGCACCTGCCTTTGGGTTGGGTCATGATCTCAGGGTGCTAGGATTGAGTCCCACGTTGGGCTTCCTGCTTGGTGGGGAGCCTGCTTCTCCTTCTCCCCACTGCTCATGCTATCTCTCTTTCTCTCTCTCTCAAATAAATAAATAAAATCTTAAAAAAAAAAGAAAGAAAAGAACTCTTTTTGTAGCATCTCTTGGACATTTGTGGGAAGTGAGTACTGGAGCACATGGGTACGTGGTTGTGCATGAGTGTGTGCAGACGTATACACACTTTCTTCATCTGGGTGAGCACATGTCTTTGCTATGTCTGTTTCTGAGTGTGCACACACATATCTGTATCTGGATCTCTGTGTACTAACACCACATATCCTGCAGGCTACCAAGAGACAGGCATGTGCTGGCTTTACAGACATCCTGCCATGCACAGTGCACGGATACTGCAAGGAAATGGCTGGTAGGATCTCTCCAGCCATTCTCTCATTCCCATGGGCCACTTCCGACGTCCTGGGAAGGTCCTTGCAGTGTGTTCCCATGGTCAAAGTGTTCACTAAAATTTCAATGATATTCACCGAAGACTTTTATCTCTTTCTGCTCCAACCTTCTGCGTCTCTTAAATTGGGCATATATATGCTCACTTGGATTAAGTGGGATATTTGCATGTGGATTATAATCACCTCCACAAGGCTGTATTGCGGTTCCTCGAGCTACAGAAATGGCTTCTGGGAACATTTGCACCAAGCTCTGTGTCAGGCACCTGGCATGACAACCGGGCACAGGTCAGAGAGGGCACTGCAGTGTCGTGTCTCATGGCCCTAGCCCCAGAAATGTGGGAATCATTGGAGAGGGGCCCATTAGAAGCCAGTCTTTGGATAATTCTTCCAGTCATCATCAGGTGAGCAGACTTGTAAGGATCATTTCTCACTGATACTCATTTAAAAAAAGGTTATTTCCTATTAAAAATATAATTGATAATGCAGTATAAAAGACTTTAACGTTCTTTTTCTTAAAGAAGGCCTGTCAATTTGTGTACACTTCAGACTTGATGAAATCTTGACAAATAAATGAATTAATAAATAGATAAATATTACATATCCATGCATGTGAACCTATAGTTAGATCATCCATACCCTACTTTAACTTAACTTGGGCGTAAACTCCTTCTAGCAGTCCCATTCCTCGCCAAGCTACCTGATTCCCCAGCTGTGTTTTTTGTATTGTATCATATTGTTGCCCATCATGATGATGCTTATTGATTTATTCATTTGACAAATGTTTCTCAGGTACCAGACTACCTTCTAGGCAGAAGTGTTTTAAGAGTGTAAGGGTTAGGATAGATCTCTTACCCGTGGCATCCACATTCTATGACAGCGGGGATAATAAATAATAAAGAAACAATTGAAAAAATCCATTCAAGGCAGAGAAAAACACTATAAAGAAAAAAAGTAAGATAAAGTCAGGTAGTCAGAGCAGGCCTTCCTGAGTGGTGACATTCATGTCATTCCTTGGGTGGCAGCAAGGAGGCAGGAGTGCCCTAAACAGCTTAGCAGGCTCATGGCAGGACAGAACTGGTGCTGGAGGTCATGCACCAGGGGCCTACAACCCAGACCCCAGAGTGTGGAAGCATTCTGCTGAGACAGGAGGGCCCCAGGAGGTCTCAGCAAGGAGCACATGTGCAGAAGGCAGCAGGCCAAGTCAGGAGGATGTTGTGGGGTCTTGGGAAGATCAGACTGGCCTCAAGCAAGCTTTGGGAGAGAGATGGGGAAAAGGACTCAGTGAATCCTGGGCTCATGGGTTGGAGGTGTTTGGTGTGGGAAAGGGGAATCAAGAGTGACATCTAGGATTTGGCTTTAACTAGTGAGTTGGTGATGTGCTGAAGAACAATGAGGAGGATGGGGAGGAAGCAAAGTCCTGTTCATATTATGTGCATGAGGCTTCTACTGGACACCTAGAGGAGATGTCAGGAGGGAGCCCATTGATGCATCTGGAGGCATGGGAGTTTTGGGCTGAGAGGAGGAGGGGGGAAGAGGAGGATAACAAGTAGTTTTGGGATGCACAAGATAAAAAGATGTAAAATGTAAAATAATCAGGAAGATTATTCTTGGATCTTGCAGGGGGAGCACCTATCTGCAGCCCTAAGAAGGGCTACTGCTGGGAGAGAGATAGTTTGGGGCCCTCTCTCCTCTGTTGGAAGGGACACACTCCACCGGACAGTGGCTGGAGGAGCACTCAAGAGCACACATATCTCCGAGGCAGGCTTACAGTTGGATGAGTTGTTGGTTTGTAGACATGTATACCCCATGGGGCTCTCAGCCTTAAAGCTAACCACTGAGTCATCACCTTTAGCAACTGGTTAACTTAAACAGAAAAGTATAACTAAAGATGTTGATATGAGGATTTGCTATACTGTGGACCTGGCTTCTGATTCCTTGAGCAGCCTGCATGATTGGAAGGGTGGGAAAGCTGAGGTGGAGATGAGCTCTTCTTGGAGCTCTGCATGGGGTGGAGGCCAGGCAAAGAGGGACCCCAGATGTCTTTGTTTCCAGGCAAGTGCTCCAGACCTCTAGGACTGTGAGCAGGCTGTTCCTCATGCTGCTGGGGTGATTAAAATGCATATTGTGATTAAAGCAGGCTTGATGGGAATTTCATAGATCCTGCCACTTTCTCTTCCTGTCTTCCTTGTTAATCTTTTGTGCTTTCCAATTACACTGCATAAGTCCTGCTGCTGAGTATGAGAATCCATCTTCCTTGGGAGAGCCTGCTAATTACCCTCTACAGCAGGGTAGTGTTGTGGATTTTGTCAGAGCAGAAGGGGCCAAGGACAGAAATGACCCTAGACTCCACCAGGAGAGATAATGCTGTTGAGTGATCAATAGTATCATGTTTCAATTATTTATGACTATGTTTTAGTTAGTGCCAGTGTCGGCTCTGCAGAGGCACACATACAGCTCTTGTGAAAAATGCAGGTGTGGTACTGTTCTGGGGAAATGGAACTGGGTGTCCTTGTGAGTTAAGAGCCTGGGAAGAGTTGGGGGCTGGTGATTCCTGAGTATTTTGCAGGTGTGCACACTCTCATCTCTATGTGAGGCACTGAGGGCAATAGGTCTTCACCTAGCCAAGCACAGGCCTAGCTGCTTGGACTGAGTGATGTGCAGGCCATAGCCCACAAATGCGGTGGTATGTGAAGGGAAAGCTAACACAGCTTTCAACACAAAGGCCTGGGGACCTGGAGTAGGAGAGAAGCCACACTGGGGGATTGTGCTCTGATCAGGGAAGAAGAAGAGAGGAGTCCATTGGAATGGTTCTCACTGGATCATTCATTCTTTCTTTCTCACACATACCTGGATGAGCCACCATGTGCCAGGAACCCTTCTAGATATTGGGGCGTAGCAGTGGACAAGACTGAAACCACACACATACATACACACCATAATAATGAGTACTATGAATGAAAAGAGTGAAGCAGAGTAAAGAAGTTATACAAATGTGTGTCTTTGTGGGAAGAAGTGGTATATATTTTTTTTTAACCAAGGAAGGCCCCTTTAATAAGATAAAATTTAGCAGCAGCCAGAAAGAAATTGGGGAGGGAACCACGGAGATGCCTGGGAGTATTCTAGCAGAGAGAACCGCAAGTGCAAAGACCTTGGGGCAGGGGCAGGTTCAGTGTGTTCCAGGCTGCAGGGAATTGATGGAGAGTAAGGGGACATGCAGTTGGGGATTAAGGGGTTGAGAGCAGATCAGGCCTGAGAAAGCTGCGCCTGCAGGGAAGCTTGGCCTCCGGCTCCCTTCCTGCCTCCTAATCACACTTATTAATCACCTATGATGTGTTTTTTGTGTGTCTCCTAGGTCAGTATTACGAGTTCCATTGGAGAAAATGGAGGCCCGGAAAGTTTAAATGAGTTGTCTCTCAGCAAGGCTGGTGGAAGACCCAGGTACCACCTACACCTCTCTCCATGATGTGCTATAGGACCTCTTATTGCACACCTGGGCCACACCTGCAGCCCTCTGTATGCTGCCCACCAGGACTTCTCATTGCACTTATCCAAGGACTTGCTTCTTGAGAAATGCTCTCCCAGCAGAGGGTGAGCTTGTTGCATTGGTGTTCAGTGGAAATAGCATCAACTGTCCTAGGGAAACTGCTACTCAGCATCTTATGTGGGGTGGCAAACAATTAAAACTGAATCTCTAGTCTCAGGAATTTTGAGGGAAAGTGAGAAAGTTCTCTGAGGCTCCCTAATGAGCCAGGGAAGATCAGGGCCACTGTGGCCTCCCTGGGGCCCTCTTAGGCCAGGCATCCTGGAAGGAGGTTTGGAGTCCCTTGTCTTGACATAAAAGTAGAATGTGCTTATCTTACCCTCTCCCAGCACACCCCACCTAACTTCAGCTGGCAGTTCAGGTGGCAGATCCCACCTTCCCAGGGATCTCCTTTATTCTATGGTTCTCTTTCCTCTCAACCACACTGAACTGTACACCGTACCCATTTCCTCATGGAGGGAGAAGTTCAATGTCACAAATTCTCAACTCTTGTCAACCAAACCCTCTCCTGAGTGTTCTAGAAACAGAATGGGTTGGCTCTTCTCTGTGTTCAAGATTTTAATCCCCTAATCTACACACAATCCTGTTGAAAACCCCAACCCTCTTGGATTTATTCTACCCTTGCAGGGCTTTTTCAAGGGGAATGTCCTGGAACTTCTTAGAATTGGGTAGGCTGGAACAGTACTCCAGAGACTTTCTTGTTTAGAGCTTTAAGTTACCAGGTAACAAAGCACATACTATATAAAATGTCTACTGTTCACAATAAATAATGAAATGTTTACGTGTTTGTTTGTTTTTTTAGCATTTCCCTAAAGAGGAAAAAGGAGTTGAATTTGCCAGCTGCTTATCAGAAGTTGTGCCCAGTGTCCTCCCATGTCTAGGACCACTGTGGTTTTCTGTGTCTTCTGTAGAAAGTTATGGCTCACTCCCATCTAGGGGGCAGGGCTATTCCTGGCCCTGGGGAGAAGTTGACATTCTGCCCCTCAGAGACCCTTGAGGAAATCCAGATATAATGAAGTGTGTCCTCGCCAAAGAAAGTGAGGCCAGAGGGTATGGGTCTTTCCTGTCTGTGCAAACATAATCATCTGAGGCTGGTCCCTAGCTGTGGCTGTTCCTTAGGGAGGGCACACCACACTCTGCAGGCGCTGAGTGGAAGGGGCTCAGCATCCACATCTCAGACACAGTGCATGGCAGCTGGATTCTAAGGCTCTAAAACACTTCTGGCAGGATAAAGTCTCAAAGACTCTAGGCGTCTGATATCCTCTAGTGTTGTAGAGATCATGGACACAGAGAGGCAGGTGGGTTAGCTCCCTGCCACCAAAGAACCTCAGGCTAGGGGAGACCACAATATACTTCGTATACTTACCAGTAAGCTGTTCAGGACCTAAGTCAAGGAAAATGTGGGGTCTGTGGAGGTGTCTAGCCCAGATTCTACACGTTTCTGGAAGAAGCAGCTTATAACTGAGCAAAGTTTTGAAGGATGAGTAGGAGTTAGCCGAGGGTAGGAACAGAAAGAGGGAAAGCTAGGTAGAAGGAATAGAACATGTAGAGGCTGAAGCACAGAGCAGCATGCCACATGGAAAGTGGCCAGGAGCTTGGCATGGGGGACCACAGTGTGCTGGTGACAAGCAGATGGTGCCAGTCCACCTCCACCTTTCCTCCATGCCGTGGGCCTTGGGTTCAAGAAAAGGCATCTGCTAACACAGACCAGTTTACTGGGATCAGGAGATTTATCCCATGTGGGCCCCAGGCACAGCAGCAGCCTTCTCTTTGTGTACTCTTTTGGGACCCCATCTCATTTCCTCTGCCCTAAGGCTGTACAGTCACTAAGTTTCCAAGTCCCAACTCATGTTTTTATTCCATTACATTTTGGAGAGTCATAGTTTTTTTTTTTAATTTATTTTTATTTTTTTATAAATTTATTTTTTATTGGTGTTCAATTTGCCAACATACAGAATAACACCCAGTGCTCATCCCATCAAGTGCCCCCCTCAGTGCCCGTCACCCAGTCACCCCCATCTCCCGCCCACCTCCCCTTCCACCACCCCTAGTTCGTTTCCCAGAGTTAGGAGTGGAGAGTCATAGTCAATGGGAAGCCTAATGTACAATAAGTTTATCACATAATTGCCAGGATTTAGTGTCTCTACTTGCTTTGGAGGATTATTAATCAAAGTGTCACTAATGGGTCCATGCAAAGATATACTCCTAGAATTGGGGGAGGCTTTCATACAGAGATGTCCTGCAATGTCTGAAAATGTCACAATGATCCGTGCGGTTGGCTGGCTTTTGAGCATAGCATCCTCTCCAGAGCATGCTGCTGACACCGTTGAGCATTGCAGTCACACACCAGGCTTAGGGACATCTCATCAGACGTGGCGCCCATCCCTGCTGGGCTTGAGGCTGAAAATGGCTCTACTGACAGCATAACTATTATGTTTTTAATGGAAAATAATTTAATGAAGGCTTATTCACAGGGCAGGGTTAAAGGAATTAATAAGAGCTGATGAGGCATGCAGGGAGCATCAGCAATGGTGGGAAGCCATTTCCACCTGCAGGCCAATGAGGGGAGCTGGCCTCCCAGAGCCCAGTGACAGCCGCAAGGGCTAGGGCTGGGGGTGAGGAGCTGGTGTGGCTGTGGCTGCAGAGGGCCACTGCCTCTGCTATTATTATTAATGTTGTTTGCTGTCTTTTTTGTTACCATTTCAAAAATTGTGGTTAAATATATATAACATAAAATTTACAAGCTTTACCATGTTTAAGTATATAGTTAATGACATTAAGTACATTCATATTGTGTGAGCATCATCACTTTCTATCACCAGAACGTTTTCAACTTGCAAAGCTGAGACTGTATGCACTGAACAGTGGCTCCCCATTCCACCTTCCCCTGGCCTCTGGCCACCACCATTCTGCTTGGGATTCTATGAATTTGACTATTCTGTGTGCCTCCTGTAAGTGGAATCATGCAGTATTTGTCTCTTTGTGAATGACTTATTTCACTTAGCATTATGTCCTCGAGTTTTGTTCAAGCTATAGCACACATCAGAATGTCCTTCATTTCAAGGCTGAATCATACCCCAATGTGTGCATACGCTGCATTTTGTGTTTCTTCCATGTTTTAGTCATTGTGAATGATACTACTATGAAAATGGCTGCACGCATATCTCAGTGAGACCATTTTCAATTTTTTTGTATCTTATGGTAATTCTATGTTCAATTTTTTTGAGGACCTGACTAGAAGTATTATATTTAATGACTGAAGCGATTACTTTCCTTTTTCTTCTGGATCTCATTGTTTTCATTTGGAACTGGGACGAAGAAGTCCATACTTCTCAGTGCAGTTTGGTAGATTCTGTTCTATAATGAATTCTAGAGCATGTTACAAATCTTAGCTACTATTGGTTATTTCTTTCATCTTTCCTACCCTCTTAGGAATTTTTGGTGAGTTCTCAGCACTGTGCTGTACAGGTAACTGTTTCCAACTGTTGGCTCAGAGGTGGACACCAGGTTAGGCAGACTCCAATTTTATGTGAGGCTTAAGGACGGTTTGGTATTAGGGTGGGGAGCAATGCTGAGGGACAGCATCTATAAGCTTTGATTCCCTAATTGTCCATGAGGTAATAATGCTGACTGAATGAGAGGCCCACCTGTCTCATATGTTCCTAGGTGACAGGTAAGGTAATGGGTCTCAGGGAGCACTGTGGTGGTGGTCGGAGTCACCCTGGGGGCTGTGTTCAGGCCCTATCCTAGGGCTTGCTTCTCCCTTCCCTGCAACTGTTCTGCTGGCCAGTAGCCATGCCCCTTCTTCTTCTCCCCACTTTTAGTCTATCACTAAGCTCCTCACTTCTGGCTCCTAAATCTGTCTTAAATTCACCCCGTCTCTCCACCTCCACTACTGAGACCTTATCTAGAACCCATTTTTATCTAGGTCCCTCCAAGTACTGAATCTGGCTAGAGTCTCTTCCTCCATCCAGTCTGCACTCAGGGGCCCTTGGGTTCTTCCTAAGCTGCCAACTTGGCTGAATGATGATTGCCTTCCTGACACCCCCAGAGCCCAGGCTAGCTCTCTCACTCCCAGCCCTATGGGCTACAGGGATTTCCCCTACCCCTGCATTCCCAGACAGAACTTCCCATTCCTCTCCCTGGAACCCTTCTCTCAGTCCTCAGCCTGAGCTGAGAAGTTGCTGTTCCTCAGAGCCCTGCAGAAGTGGGTGGTGGGCAGCTTTCCTCTGCTTCCGCAGCACTCTGCACTCAATTCTCACTCCAGCATTTATTACAATCTTCAGCAATTTCCTATTTTCTTTTGATCTCCTGAGGGTAGGGCTCCATCCCTTCCCTCATGATAGGTCCCTTTATAAGTAATACTTTCAGAAAAGAATGAAGGAGAGGACACATCCAGGGTTTTTAACTTAACTATGTACTTAAAGGTGAGACTTCCCCAGACTTTGGCATGGTCCTATTCCTAGACACAATGTCCCACACATTACACTGCTGCCATCCCATCAAGTTGGCTGGCACCTGTCCCTCTGAGGCTCACCCAGCATCATTGCTGCATTTCTCCAGTTGACTTGTTCAGCTGGAACTGCTTTATCAATTGTCTGAGCAGTTGGGATCCTGAGATCAATACAAATGATTCACGGTTTAGTGCGTTTGTTAGATATCCTATTTCTATAATTATGAGTGTTCTTTGCTAATCACTCTAGCACATTAGCATATCTGGATTTTCTCTACTATTTAGAAAATAAAATTATGTTTTAAACATACTGAGGTGCATTCTTACCTGCCTTAGGTGTTGTAAGAATCAGCAGTTCACTGGTCTTCATGGGAACCTGTCAGAGGTGTGACATTCACAAGTAGCCAGCTCTGTGTCTGTGATGCTTTCTGCATCCCCTGTGACCTACAGACCCTTATTATAAAATATCAGAGCAGAAAACCCTAACCAGCGACTCTAATGATGGAGGCCATGTGACTCCTTGGTCACCTACAGCCTTGCACATCCAACCAGCAGCTCCTCTGGAAGCTTCTGCCTGCCACTCACAGCCACCCACATCCCTTAGTTTCTTCCCTGTGCTCCCAAGTGTTTTACACAGTCAACTCATTCCATGCTCACATTGTCCTCCTGACTGTTTAAGTGTCTGACTGGCAAAAATGGCACCCTTGAGTGGGGCCATTAGTCTCCTTGGCTATGAGTCCTCGAGACCAAATTTGCCACCTGGCAAGTAATCAGGAGATATTTGTGAAAGAATGAGTACCTGAAGGAGTGAATGAGGACTCTGAGAAATGACCCCGGCCTCTTTAGGACCATCCTTAGGCCTTTTGGAAGAAAGAAAGAGTCCTGCCCTAACAGTTGTGCATGGTGCCTATTCTTTCTTGATTATTATAATACTAACTTTGTATTATTGATAATTATTTATAAACCACCTCATGAAACAAAAGTGGGGGAATTTGAGGTGGTATTCACAGTACATATAATTCTACCACGTGTGAAAGGTCAAGGAAGGAAATGGGACTGGAAGAAAATTTAGGGTGGGTTAATGGATGGGGTGGTCTCTTCTCTGTATAAATGTGTACCATGCTTTCTTGTGCCATTGCCAGGTGTGAGCCCCACTTGACTCCTTGGTTCTCCATGGATCAGAATAAAGAAAGAGACACGGTATCTTACAAGATGAGAGAAACCAGCCTCTGTGGGTCCTGAGCCTGAAAGTTGGTTCCCAGTTGCTCAAGGAGAGACCCACTGTGGGCATTAAAGCCAAGAGTCTCCAGGAGAGCACAGGGAAGTGGCAGCTACCATAGACCTGTGGAGCCCATCTGATCCCAGATGAGGTGGGAAAGAATCCATAGCCTGGGAGCAATTAACAGAGCCTCTGGAGGCCACACTGGCCCAAAGGAAAGGAGGCCCTTATATAGTGTGTTTTGCTGAACATCAAACAGCGTGATGGATCACAGATGTGCAAATGCCAGGAGAAATATAAAGCCCAGTAACCGACAAGCACACGTGTGGCTCTATCACCACTAAGTTATAAAATTGCCATTAAGCAGTCACCTTTCTCTTCCAAACCTCTTTACTGATCTGCTATTTCGAATAAAGTGACAGTATTAGGCACATTGGACCTGGTGTGGGAAATCTAGGCTTGTACTGAAAGACATTATTAGCCTGTTTTACTCATGGGACAGGATAAAGCTGAGAGGAAAGAGGGTTTGGAATCTTCCCCTGTAACTTCAAGGTGTGTTCATTCTGGATCTGCTGAGTTTGGCAGTACAGGAAGTTGAGTGCCTTGGGCCTGGAAGATCAGTCTGAAACTTGGCCCCCACCTCTAGGAATTCCTCCTAGAGTGCTTTCCACTAGGCTCTGGGCGAACCAGGCCCCAGATTAAAAGCAGAATAGTGCGGAGTGGAAAGAGAGCTCTGGAATCAACCTGGGGCCTCCATGGGGGGCTTGGATACATGCTGCAATGTGGTTGCAAATCTTCCATGAAAATGTTGAGATGGAAGCTGTGCACAGTAGGTGCTCAACAAGGAGCCTCCCTCTCCCCTGGTCCCTGGCTCTTCACTCACTCATGCACTGACTTTTGGTAGGTTGTTTAGTGGGTCTGCCATGCTGTTTTAGATCATGGGATCCTTTCTGTCCCAGGCCCCCCCCAAGCTCAGGCTTCCTGGGAAGGAGTGAGCTGGCCCTTTCAGATGAATGTCGTGGAATTACATCGGCAGTTACATAGCCTACAGTGAGGGTAAACCACTGGAATTTATGGCGCATGGCTTCAAATCTAATGCAGCATCTAGGTTGTGTTTCCACATGTCCCTATGTGCCCACAGGAAGAGCTGGCATTGTCCTTGCTCTTTCTTTTCCTCCACAGTGGTAAGCTGAAAGCCCCTTTCTCAGGCACAGGGTATGTTCCAGAGGGAGCAGCCTGGAGAAGGAAATAAGAACCACCATTGATTTCCCATCATGATAAACATCCAGCTAGGAAAACACTCTTCTCGTCTCCACTCTGACACATTTAAGTACCTGCTGGGCAATGTTCTCTGCTCTGTGATGGAAGATAAAGGAAAGGTATACCTCTGCATTATGGGTGGGGCCTGGAGGCCACAGGACTTGGAAGTAGCTAGAAGCCTGGAAAGGGCTTCCTTGGGCTGGCCACTCAGCAGGACACTCTCAGCACTTTCCTCCTAAAGCCCAAGGCCAGGTCTTCCCAGTACACCCAGCCCCACATCCCTCAGAGTGCTGCTGCTTGGTATCCCTGCAGACATGGGATGCTCACCTCTAACCCATGTCCTGGCCTTGCATTGGTCCTGCTCCCCTGCAGCCATGGCCACCTCTCTAGATAGACTACAATGCTAATGACATCCGTGATTCTGCTGCTCTGCCGAAGCAGCTTTGGTATGTTGCTTTTGCAGGCCCCTATCTTGCCATTATCTACTCTTGCAGTGTCTTGAGAAGAACACACTCTGATGGCTCCTGGTTTGGAATCAAAACTATTATGTATTTGCAGGTTTAAGCCAGTCAGTGGTAGTCCTTTGACATGATGAAATGGTCACTTTGTGAGATTTGATGTTATGCAACACATCAGTCAGACCTGTACTATTTAATTCTCTGGATGTGGTATCTGGGTGGCTCAGTTGGTTAAGCATCTGCCTTTGGCTCAGGTCAAGATCCCAGGGTCCTGGGATCAAGTCCTGTTGGCTCCCTGCTCAGCAAGGAGTCTGTTTCTCCCTCTTCCTCTGCCCCTCCTCCTGCTTGTGCTATCACATAAATAAAATCTTAAAAATATAATTTGCTGGATGTGAGTTTACAGAGAGTCAACTTAGTTTTGGAGTTTTAAAAAAATTTTTTTTCGAATTTTTTAGCTTTATTGAGGTATAATTGATAAACAGAAATGGTAGTTTTAGTGTACAACTTGATGCTCTGATACATGGTGAAATGATCACTATGGTCAAGCTGATTAACACATCCAGCACCTCACACTTCTACCATTTTCTTCCTGTTTATGTGTGTGGTGAGAGCACTCAAAATCTCCACTCTCAGAAAATTTCAAATACACAATTCAGTCCTGTTAACTATAGTCATATTGCTTGCTGTACAGTAGATCTCCACAACTTATTCATCTTGCATAATAGAACTCCGTGACTCCTTTACTAGAATGTTCCTGCCCACTTCTCTGCTTGGAAGATCCTATTAATCATTTATGACCCACAGCATAGGCGCCTCCTCCAAGAAGTCCTCCCAGCCCCACCAGCTCACCTAGGCTCCACTAGCAATGCACAGTGGAGGGCAGCATTCAGCAAAGTCTTACTGGATGAAGAGGCTCCACCTCTGCGGTGGATGAGGGATGGATATCCAGAAGCAGGAGGCAAAGATGCAAAGATCTGTCACTGACATTGATGTCCCAGTTTCACCATCATCCACCCTCTTATACACCTGTGGTGACAACTCTTGGGAGCCAGTGTTGGTTGGGTTGTTCCTTAAAGATTCCCTTCAGTCCTGGGACACCTAGGTGGCTTGGAATGCCTGGGTGGCTCAGTGGTTGAGTGTCTGCCTTTGGCCCAGGGTGTGATCCCGGAATCTTGGATTGAGTCCCACATTGGGCTCCTTGCAGGGAGCCTGCTTCTCCATCAGCCTGTGTCTCTGCCTCTCTCTATCACTCTCTGTGTCTCTAAAGAATAAATAATGTGCAGTAAAGAATACCAGCAAGGTCACCTGCAAGGTTAGGAGTCTCACCTCGTTGTCTGGACCCATGCTATTTGAAAATTCCTACTTTGCCTAGCTATTTTCTTTTAAAAATACAAGTGTAATCTCTGAGGTACCTGGATGGCTTAGTCAGTTGAGTATCCGACTCTTGATTTTGGCTCAGGCCATGATCTCAGAATCATGATCTCAGTGTCATGAGATTGAGCCTTGCCTTGGGCTCCACGATCAGAGGGCATCTACTTGAGATTTCCTCTCTCCCTCTCCTTCTCCTCCCTGCCCACACTCACACACTTTTTAAAAAAATATAGGTGTAATCTCTGCTTATAGAATATAAAACAATGCGGAAATCCATAAACATTCCTTTTCCCCTCTCATTTGTGAGGAAATTCTTGCTCAGAGGCTCAGGGTGGTTGAGGGGTGGGAAAAAGAGGACTGGCTATGTGACTGGGCCAGATGGCCATAAGCCTGCCTCCACTAACGATGTGGGGAATGCCACCTACAAAGTCTTTCTGCGGCTATGATTTCATCCTTCTGACACATTGTCTCAGTCCAGTGTGGGCATTTCCCCCACCCAAAAAGAAAAATGACAGCAGGTGGGAGTGGCCATTCCAGGCCATAAGCTCAGCTAACTCCTGGACTGTTGTAATAGCCCACTGCCTTGTCTGTTACATGAGACAGAACTGATCCAGCCTCTACTTCCCGGTCCAGCCTCCTGTGGACCAGGAGAGCCTTAGGGGAAGAGCGTGCTTTTGGAAGCATGGATCACTCCTTTCAATCATGAGTTAGTCACTTACAAGCTGTGTGTCCTTGAGAGAACATCACTTCTCTGACTCTCAGTTCTTTTTCTTATTTTTTATTTTTTTATTTTTTTAATACATATTTTTTATTGGAGTTCGATTTGGCGACATATAGCATAACACCCAGTGTTCACCCCGTCAAGTGATCCCCTCAGTGCCTGTCACCCAGTCACCCAACCCCCTGCCCACCTTCCTTTCCACTTTCCCTTGTTCATTTCCCAGAGTTAGGAGTCTCTCATGTTCTGTCACCCTCACTAATATTTCCCACTCATTTTCTCTTCTTTCCTCTTTATTCCTTTTCACTATTTCTTATATTCCCCAAATGAATGAGACCATATAATGTTGGTCCTTCTCCAATTGACCTACTTCACTTAGCATAATACCCTCCAGTTCCATCCACGTTGAAGCAAGTGTGGGTATTTGTCATTTCTAATGGCTGAGTAATATTCCATTGTATACATAGACGACATCTTCTTTATCCATTCATCTTTCGATAGACACCGAGGCTCCTTCCACAGTTTGGCTACTGGGGACATTGCTGCTATAAACATCAGGGTGCAGGTGTCCTGCTGTTTCACTGCATCTGTGTCTTTGAGGTAAATCCCCAGCAGTGCAATTGCTGGGTCCTAGGGCAGTTCTATTTTTAACTCTTTGAGGAACCTCCACACAGTTTTCCAGAGTGGCTGTACCAGTTCACATTCCCACCAACAGTGCAAGAGGGTTCCCTTTTCTCCACATCCTCTCCAACATTTGTGGTTTCCTGTCTTGTTAATTTTCCCCATTCTCACTGGTGTAAGGTGGTATCTCATTGTGGTTTGGATTTGTATTTCCCTGATGGCAAATGATGTGGAGCATTTTCTCATGTGCTTGTTGACCATGTGTATGTCTTCTTTGGTGAAATTTCTGTCCATGTCTTTTGCCCATTTCATGATTGGAAAGCTGTGATCATCAAGACAGTGTGGTACTGGCACATAGATCAATGGAACAGAATAGAGAGTCCAGAAATGGGCCTTCAACTCTATGGTCAACTAATATTCAACAGAGCAGGAAAGACTATCCACTGGAAAAAGGACAGTCTCTTAAATAAATGGTGCTGGGAAAATTGGACAGCCACGTGCAGAAGAATGAAACTGGACCATTCTCTTACACCATACACAAAGATAAACTCAAAATGGATGAAAGATCTAAATGTGAGTCAAGAATCCATCAAAATCCTATTGGAGAACACAGGCAACACCCTTTTTGAACTCAGCCACAGTAACTTCTTGCAAGATACATCCCCGAAGGCAAAAGAAACAAAAGCAAAAATGAACTATTGGGACTTCATCAAGATAAGAAGCTTTTGCACAGCAAAGGATACAGTCAACAAAACTAAAAGACAACCTACAGAATGGGAGAAGAGATTTGCAAATGACGTTATCAGATAAAGGGCTAGTATCCAAGATTTATAAATAATTTATTAAACTCAACAGCAATGAAACAAACAACCCAATCATGAAATGGGTGAAAGATATGATCTGACCCTCAGTTCTATCTTCTACTTGTGTAGATAGTAATATATACCTTATAAGACTACAATAGAATGAAACAAGATTCTGTAAGTAAAATGCCTAGATTGGGTTGGGCCTACATAGGTGCTTTGTAAATATTGAACACCTTTCTTATCATCCAGATCACCCCCACTCCAATCCTGATATGAATCTGGGATGTGAATATTATACAATTACTTGCTTGAACAATATTTAATTTTTCTTCCAGCTCCATGTGACAAATCAAATTAAATATGGCTTGGTAGCCAGCTTTGTGAAGGGGGTTCCCACCGCTCTAGTCCTGTTACTAAGCATCCAATCTCGCCTTGTCATTGAGAGACAGCACTGCTTTTCCACTTGCCCAACACTGGCCAAAGTGCTGGTCTCTCTAGCCTGAGCTCAGAAGGCAGAAGACCTAGTCCTTTGGGTCTTGTTCTATGTCTACAATCAGGCTGAACACAGATCGCTTCAGCAGCTTGGAGCCCACTGGATCCTGGGAATGCTGACTCTCTGTCCATCTCTAAATAGAGGAAATGAAAAGCTGTCAGACCATCCTGGGCACATGCCCAAGGACAGATGAAGTCCCAGCCCAGCCTTGTTTCTCCTCTGCTCACATGGTCAAGAAATGGTTTACCTGGTAAGGCCTGTCAGCTGAAACGAAAAGGAGCGTCCAGAAACAAGGGCCTTCTTTACAGCACACTGGCTTTTTCCTCATTTGCTATAGCCTCTGCTTGGAGCTTTTTGGAAGCTGCAGAATCTACTGGATTTACTGCATGGATGAAGGCAAAGGCCCTGTTGGCCTCTCTTTGGTTGCCTGAGAGTTTCTTATCTCAGTGTTCATATCATTCCTCATCTGAGTCAGTGAAGCACACAGATTTATGAAGCATCCATTAATCATTTTTAAAAAGATTTTATTTATTCATTCATGAGAGAGAGAGGCAGAGACACAGGTAGAGGGAGAAGCAGGCTCCATGCAGGGAGCCCGACGTGGGACTCAATCCTGGGTCTCCAGGATCAGGCCCTGGGCTGAAGGCTGTGCTAAGCTGCTGAGCCACCCGGGCTGCCCAAATCATTTATCCACTTACCCAACACATCTTTAATGTAAACACACTCTATGCCAGTGCTCTAATAGAAGACACAGGGACTGACAAAGATCCAAGCTGCCATGGATGCTGACCTCAGGATCCTGTGGTTCAGTGGGGGCAGACAGCATTAATTAGGTAATCAAGACAAATGCAAACTTGATTGCAAATAGTGATAAATACCTTGGAGGACATACCTCAGAGCTTACCACTGAGGCTGACTTGGTCCTGGGAAGCTGGCCTTCCTGGGAATACCACACTTGAGCTGAGAGCTAAAGCATTGATGTGGTAGGTGTTGACTAAGCAAATATGAGTGCTAATAACAGAGATGACCTTACACTGTACTGACCACCTCCAGGATCTGTTCTCAGTGATTTATGAGACTGACTTTTTGAGCCTCCCCAAAGCCTGCGGCCTGGTTGCTGCTCACAATCCCCAGCTCATGGGCAAGGGCCTGAGGTATGGAGAGTAGTAGGGAGGGAATGGAACCCACCACCAAGCTCTGCTGCTACCCAGAGTGAGGGAAGAGGGGGAGAGGTGCAGCACTTGAGACAGAAAAAAAGCAAGGGGAGGAAAACCTTAAGGAACATTTGCAACTTAAAAACTTGCAGTGAACAAACCCAGCTGAACAAATACTTGGAGTTAGCCCTGAGCTTGATCAAGCCAAAGAAACTGGGTGCTACACACCACCTACCATTCCCCTGGGACTAAGGGTATACACCCTTAAACTGGGCAGGTGGAGCAGAAAAATAAAAACGTTGCTGATTGGATAAAGTGGTCAAAGAGGGAGGTGGTGCTCCCTGAATTCTGTTGTCACTCCTGTCTCAGGAGAGGGACTCTGTGATACAGGCATCTTCCTACCCCTTGGCTAGAGGTGGATGGAGCTGAGAGGTTCTTAATGGTGCCTCCTGGATTTGACTTGGCTCTCAATTTAACAGAGAGTGTGAGATTATCCACAGGCACCTACCTCACTATTGGGACCCAGCCTCCTGCATTCACTAACATGTCAGGAGATGTAAGATTTTATAGATGGAAAGTCATTATTAGGGACTTAAGGACAGAGAGACAAAAGATGCCAGAGAAAGCATAGCCCCGTGCAGACAGGAATAGATCCTCACCAAATGATAAGGAAGCTCTTGACAGGTTGTAAGGCTGTATATACATCATAGTGCACCAACACTAGGATGTACATTTCTTTTATGTGTGTGCATTTCAGCATTTCTGCAACCAGATGTGAGGCATCTTATGATTGATAGTGTCTTATACCATGGTGTCCAGGAGGTGACAGCAGTGAGGTAGTTGCCATTGCTCACATATACAGACTTGGGTAACCCCACATCCCATGTTGCTGGGGACAGTCCTGGCTTATGTCAGTTGCCCTGTATTATTGATAGCATCCCTTTTATCTGTAAAAAATGTTACAATGGGTTGATAAATTGCATAGTCTCTCCATCACTTTAATTGCATTATGCTCACTGTTGGTACTATACATCTATCAAGGTCTAAGTACCATTAAAAGTGTCTTTATAAAGATAATATTATGATATAGCAATGGAATAAAAGATTGTGTATATGGCAAGGAGTGCAGATAGATACTTGTAACTGCAAGTTACAGGGTGTAACTTTGATATTAGTGATGCGCATGGTTGCCATTTAAAGAATGATGATAATGTCATGTATTCTTGCAAAGCAACAACTAGTAGCTTGTGGGATCAAAGAAAAGAAGCCCCCACATATGATGCGTGCTGGGTTATTTTGATTGAGTGTGTGTAAAAGGACACAGTAAGCAATGCAGTTGAAGGCAAGTAAATTGCCAGGAGACATCTTTGGTAAATGAACTTGATGCTGATCGACTGAAAAAAATACTACCTCAAGGAAAGTGCATGGCTGTGTTTGCTGGCAGGTGCCTTTTTTACTAGAGGGCAGAACTACATTGAGAACTGAAAAACAAAACAAAAACAAAAACAAAAAAAGAGAGAGAGAACTGAAAAACAGTCACTAAAATAATAATGGGGAAAGGGTTCTTGTATGACCAGTTAGCAGTACATAACTTAATAGGTCTTGCACACTTTATGATGAAACATGGCAGGAGCTAAAAGGCTCCTCACCTGCTGGAGCTTGTGGACATTTAGGTAAGAAAGTCATTATTTTCCAGTGTTCTCACTTCAGACTTTCACCATCTGACAGAGGATGGGCTCTGGAGGTCATCTGCCTAGGCTCCTATCGCAGGCTCTATCAGCAGGGCAAGTCCCTTGCCCTCTCTCAGCTGTGGTACTTTCTTCTGAGCCATGGAGTTAAGAATTGTCCTGCTGTTGTGAGCTGCTCAGCACAGATCCTGATGCTTGGGAAGCACATGGATATAGCTTGTGTGATTATTGTTGCTGCTGCTGTTAGCCTTCTCCACTTCCCACACTGTAAACTGCAGCAATAATACCTCATGATACTTGCCATCACATTGGTCCATGGTCTTCTGGCTGTAAGTGAGTTCCCTGAAGACATCATAGTTTTCTCATAGCAGAGTGAATCTGATGAATGAATTAATGAATGAACGATGGGACCTGATCCTCAGCACTACACTTATTTTCTCATACAAAGCTCCTCTAGGAGAGACTATGAAGGCAAATGTATTTGAATGCATGATGACTGCAATGGGAGTAATTCACAAAGAAGATGCAAGGAAGTCACCTAGGTAGGAGCAGAGCTGTAGGAGTGAGACTGGCTGATTTGGAGGACCCTGGAGAGAAATGCTGCCCTTCCTCACACCTTCCCAGTGCTGCTTCCTTCCACCCACCCTGTGCTTCTCAGGTGGGAGGATGGTTCTTGATAAATCCAAAGTGAGGGTCTGGGGAAGGAATCTGATTCTGAGTGAGACAGCCAGAGGCTTTGGGGAGAAACCAGAGGACCCTTGGTCACCCAGCTGGACAGCAATGATGAATAGGACCCTCCAGCTGGGAGCCACCTGCCCAAGACAGGCCCATTTGTCTTTAATGGGGGATATTCTTTCTCAGCTGTTAGCAAGCAGAAGCATCTCTGTGTAGCTGGGCACAGTTTCCACTGCCCACACCATGTGTGAGACATTGATTGCTGTTTTTCTCAGTGCTCTACCGTCCACCATCTATACTCTCACTACCAGGCATAATGTTTCTATTAGTGTTTTTTTCCTACCTGTCTGAGAACAGGTGACTTGGGTTCTGGCCCTGCTTCTTACTCCAACTGCCCTTGTTATCTCTGACAAATGACCAAATGTGTCAGAACCTTTGCTTATATTTATTAAAATGAGTCACTCTCCATAATGTCTTCCAAGGTATGTTTTGGCATTTTATTGGAAAAATATAGAATAAATAGCTTCTACAGGACCATACAGAAAAAGCAGCATTCAGATTAGAATTCCTGAATTTTCAGTTTACATCTTCACATCAGTTCTTTTAGCTTTGCTTCCCTACCAGAGTCACATGGGAAATACTGATGAGTCCATATCTTTCTGACTGTAATGACATTGAGGAAACATGGATTCCCTCAGGATCAAGGGCCCAAAGAACCAAAGAGGGTTAGAGAAAGAACCTGACCACCTTGCTGTCCTGAATCCCACCTTGCTGGGTTTCCTGGGTTCCTTTGTTCTAGAACTTGTGACATGAGCATACTGGGGTTTCTGAGAAGAGCCATGGAAAGTTGGACATGACTCTGGGTCGATGAGACAGACCTAGCTGGGGGTCAGGAACCCTGGAGCCTATTTCTGGCTGGGCTGCCAATACCCTTTCTCAGCTACTTTCTCCAATACCCTTTGTGCCAGCTGCTTGGCCTTCCTGAATGTTCAGTGTTTGTAGGAGGAGGGCTGGACTCCATGATTCAGGTCCCTTTAAATAAACCATCCTATGGCTCCATGTGGGAGCATGGACATGTTCTGTGGATATGGCTGTATCAGTTAAGGTCCAGGCAGGAAAACAGAAAACAAGCATATAGGATATTTCAAATGGAGGGGATTTAATACAGGGAACTGTTTACATGGGCGTGGGAAGGTTGAATGAATGGAAAGGGAGGAGGAGGTGACTCAGAAATGGGTAAGTGCAGATTGCAGCCACTGTCTCCTAGGGCTAGGGGGACAAAAGGGAAGGGTGCAAAGGTGGGGCAGCTGTGGGCCTGGAGAGGGGGCTACTGGAGCTGGTGCTTGGACAACAGAGGCTGAATGCAGCTTGTGCTCAGCTCTCTGAAGGAAGCCAGGACACCACTCAGGGAGGCAGCGTGAGGAGTCACATGGCTGGTGCCTGAGCTGCTAATGGTGTTAAGGTGCAGCTGCCACTATTGGTGCAGAGATGTTGACAGAAGCTGGGAGCAGAAAGAGGATCTCTTTCTCCATTGGACCTCAGTTTCCTACCAGTGCCTCTCACTGGCAGGACCAAAGAGGAAGTCCTCCAGGGAGGGAATTTGAGTAATGGGGCCTGTATCTTCCTGCTCAACACCGCAGAGCTAAGTACAGAAGAGTGGGCTGGGGTGGGAGTTAATAGAGTACAAAATACTGCCACAGATGCTAAGCTTTTGTGTGTCTGGTAGCTATCCACCAACATCCCTGCCCACCCTCCCATCTTCTACTTCCCAACTGTGTTTCAGAGGCCATTTCAGAAAAACAAAGCCAAGATAGTATAGGAGCCCACGCTTTCTAGGTAAGGGTTCTTCCTACTGTACATCCTGTCCTCTGGCATATAGGCCATCCGACTGTACCATGTGCTCATTGAAATTGCACCCATAATGGGACTTTTTTTCACCTAATTTTTTGCTTGAAATCAAAACAGTGGCTGAAAGGCTCCCTTTAGCATGTTGCCCTGGGACTCTGGAGAATGTCAGAAGCAGAGGAGGAAAATAATCAGCCTGAGTCTTTACAGCTAATTAGTTTGCCAGGAAACCAACCCCAGGTCCAGAAGCAATTATTTTTACCAGCTGAAGGATCTTTGTCAGCAGGAGCGTCCTGCCATGCAAAGACAGAAAGGCTGGTGCAGGGGTCATTGATGACAAGGGGATACACTCATTTCCCAGAGTGGATGCACTCTTTAGCTGTGACCCAGGAGTGAATGACCCTTTCCATAGACAACTTTTCTATACCAACTTCCAGGAGGTCAATTTGACTCCCCCAACATTGCTGAGAAAAGTATGTGCAGAGTAGGAAACCATGCTGCTGCTAGACCAGGATCTCTCACCTCTGAGTTGTTGTGTGAGTTAGGGTGTGATTAACCTTATGAGAGGGATCTGGGATGAGACATGAGCATCAGAGCTGGGGCAGTGCTTGGTCCTAACTTTCTCTGAGAAGGGAGATGAATAGAGTCATGGCTTCTTATGAGTTATCTAGCCATTTGATCCCCAAACTGACTGAACATCAGGATCACCTGGTAGGCTCCTGAAATTCAGATTCCTGGGCCCCATTCCAATTCAGAACTTCTGGATGTAGAGAGTAGAAATCTGTAATTTATGGTCCAGATAATCATTTTCTGGAAGCACTCACTTAGGTCAAGTCCTCTTCTAGTGAAATAATGTCCTCAGTACCCTGCCTCAGGGGATGAGGGCATATGCATACCAGCTTCCCTTGAAGTTCTGGGGGCTCTCTGCTGCAGGAGAACCTGGTGCACCTTATGGAGGTTTACTGAGAAAACAGGGGTCCAAACCCTCCTAAATCTTGCTGCCAGACCCTAGCTCTCAAGGTGTGTCCAAAGGTGCAGCTGGACCATCCTCAGCAGTGCTTCTTCCATGTGTCGGGTTCACACATGTTGGGTTGGACAGGATTCTTTTGGGGACTTACCATCCATTGGCTCATTGAACTTCCAGCAAGCCTTGGTAGTTATATTCCATCATTATTCTTTTTGTAGGTGAGAGATTGAAGTGAAGAGAGGTAAAGCCACTCACCTAGTTAACTCAGAAAGAGGCAGGATCTGGGGTCTAGATACTGATAATGTGAGTTCCTAACTATGTGACAGCATTGCTTCCAGAAGCCTCTAGGCCTCATCCAGATGATTCTCTTAGCCTTGGGCTCTCAGTCCTGTGACTTCTCTTCTCCCCATCATCCTTGGAGGAGGATGGACACAAGGGTGGTGATACGAGTTAGAGGTGCCACCTGTGTCTAGTTCACCTGTATGGACAAGGCCTATCTGTGTACCTGGCTTGCATCAGTGCTCTGTGACCATTTGCAATACTTGTAGTTCCCATTGACAAAAGTGTGGCATCTTTGTGCTTGGCTAGTCAATATCTAGGCATGGACTGGCTCAACCACTTGGCTACCATGGTGGCACAGGGCATAGGCTTCCTGAAGGTACCCCATATGTAAGAGATAGTCCTCACCTGTGGGAAGAAGTGGCTTTGAGATTGCTCAGGGAGAAGAGGTAAGGGGCTGTTGGGGCTGGGAGCCACTGTGCTTCTGTGGCCAAAACATGACAAGGGTAGGGTGGGGTATAAGCCTGGAGGTCAGTGGACCTGGCACCATCAGAGGGCCTGGAAGATGAAAATGAGAGGGCAGAGTTTGTCTCAGAGCCTTCAGATTGTATATGCTTTTATACCAGGCAGAGGAGCATAAAATAAAGGGATCTGCTGCAGCAGCAGTGGCCTGCCTGTTCTGGGGGAGAGTAGAAGCTGGTGATGAAGTTAGCAAGGCAGGCCTGTACTACCAAACATGGGGTTACAACAAGATTTGACTCCCAGGCTGGCTCAGAGAAGACTAGGCCTTGCACCCAGGCTCCAGCAGCTGGAGAGAACCATGCTGAGCAGGAATAACTGCTCGTCCTCCACCCCTTCCCTCACCTACCCCTTCTCCTCCTTCCCCCTCTTTCCATATAGTCCTTCCTTCTTTCTTTCCCATCTTCTTTTCTGCTAATGCCCTAAGCATCTGCTTGGTGCCCTTTGGGAGCTCTTCCATTGGGAGAGAGAGATGTAAATAACTATAAATCTGCAATGCCCACAAGCAGGTAACCAGAGGGTGTTGAGAGAGGAGACACCTCACTAAGGCTAGAGAGGCTCAGGTCAGGTCAGGGAAGCCCTGTAGAAGGGGTGAGTCTGGGCTGGAGTTGAAGGATTAGCAGAGGCATAGGAAGGCCAAGCAGGAAGATGAGTGGGCTTGCTTTGAGCAGGCTTGGGGTCCAGGAGCAAGGGAGAGCAGTGCTTGGTTAGGGGAGAGTGGCCACCAGTAAGACTAAGAAGGAGGCAGGGGCTGTGGGAGGAAGTCCAGGATCCTTGGAAGTCTACTACCTCGGGGCTGATGGAGAGCACACAGGCTTAGCCTGTGTGTGAATGAGGTTGGGTAAAGACTACCACCATATATGCAGAATTACAGAGGGTGGTGGGCATGGTCAGAAATGGGGACCATCGGGATCTGTGACCCAAGGTGTCTCAGTTCCATGACTTTCTGTGCCAGGGACCTGGCCTCATTGTACCGGTCACTCAGCCCAAGGTTGTCCCTAGACCCTGTTCAAATGTCTGCTACCTTTTATCAAATGGTAACTGCCCTTTCTGGTATGCCCATCTCACGTGGTTTATTCATCTCTAAAATTATTTATCACCACCTGAAATACATATTTTAGTATTTTATTTGAGTTTTGTATATTCTGTTTCTTTTCATTGTAATGTAAGCTCTATGAGGTTAGTGAATTTTATCCTGTATTCTCAGATCTTAGGCTAGAGCCTGTCACATAGCAGGAGCTCAATTTTCATACACACACACACACACACACACACACACGACATGACTACCTTCGGTTAACCTTGGCATTATCATTATTCTTTATATTCTTATTTTTCTGTATTTGTATTTCCAAAATCTTCTATAATGAAAATATATTACCTTAGTTTTTAAAATGTTAAGTTCTAATGAATATTTTGGGGGGAGGTAGACTGGATAGAAAATAAGACCTGGCCAGATCTATCTTTAAACAATTTTTTAATAGGATAGGAACTGCAGGAATTCTCATGTGTGTGAGTGAGAAAGTAGGATCATTCACCTAGTAAGACTAAGATGATGAGGAGCTGCCTTGGGTAAAGACATTGGAGAGGACTGGGAGAAGGTGGGAAGATTAACAAGCCAAACTGAAGTTGGATGTCATGAGTTTGAATTTCCTCATTACCTCAGCAGCCTGGGTGGAGAAGTGGGGAGGGTAGATGGTGAGATCAATCAGAGAAATGTTTAGTAAGGAAGATGCATTAGGATAGGATTCCAAGGAGGCTGAGAGCACTGACAGTGCATGATGGCACATTAAATAGGGAAGTGAAGTTAGGAAGATTTTAGACCGAGAAAAAAGTACAGAAGCCTCCCATGCTCATATCCTAGATTCTGCCCTTATCAATCACTAAAACCCTCTACAATTGATCTCAAAATCCCTTGCTTCCACCCCTGGGCCTCTTCTTCAAATATCTTGCAACCCCAGTGGAATACAATCTTTTTACTGTCCCTTACCCTCCCAGCATCCTCTCTTACTTCACTCTTTCTCAGTCCCTGGTAAGGGTAGAAGGGTAAGTTAAAACTACAGAATGTTCTCTTACCAAAATCTAGCAGCTTCTTATTTCATTGAGCATTCCTTGTTTATTGTACTTTTAAAAAATATGGTTTCAGAGTTTTGAGAAAGTAGATTTTGACAGTTTTTTTTGTCAATTTAATCATACTGAGGGATGGAACGTTGGAATTACTCACTCTACCATTTTCAGTGACATCTACTCATGACTGATTTTCCACAAAGGTACAGAAGAAATTCAAGAGGAGAAGGAAAGTCTTTTCATGAAACAATGGTGAAACAGTTGGGCACTCATAAGTCAATAAATAAGTAAGACTTGACCTAAACCTCACAATTTATCCAAAAAGCAAATCAAAATAGGTCATATATTAATTGTAAAATGTAAAACAATACAATTTTTGCAAAATAATGTAAGAGAAAATCTTTGAAATTCAGGGCAAGGAAAAAATTCTTAGATTTGACATTGAAACCATGGTTCATAAGAGGAAGACTGATTAAATTGGACTACATTGAGATTAAATACTTTGTTTTGGCAAATGAAAGTGAAAAAATAAACTACAGAGTGAGAAAAATATATCTGGAAACCTTTGACAAAGGACTATTATCTAGAATATATAAAGAACTCTAAAATCTCCTCAGTTGAAAAGCAAGTAATAGAGTTTGAAAATGGACAAAAGTCATGAATAGACATTTCCCCAAAGAAGATAATGGGAAATAAGCAGATCAGAGTATTATCATTAGCCAGTAGGAAATGCCAATTAAAAGTGATGATACAGTATCACTGCACCCCTATCAGAATGACTATAAAATAGTCAGAATGACTATAAAAATAGTGACACCACCACATGCTAGGGAGGATGTGGAGAAGTTTGATCTCTCATACATTGCTGGTGGGAGTGTGAAATGGTAGATCTCTCTGGAGTATAGATAGCAACGCTGTAGTACTTACCATGCAACTATCACATGACCCTGCATTGTATTTCTGGGCATTTCTACCAGAGAAATGAAAATTTATATTAAATGAAATGAATGAATGTCTATTAATGCACATATTAGTTATATTCGTAATAGCCCCAAACTGGAAACAACCTACATATTTTTGAATAGGTGAGTGGTTACGCAATCTATGGTACTCCTATACCATGGGATACTATGTAAGAAAGAAAAAGAAACAAATTATTGATTCATGCAATATCTTGGATAGGTCTCAAAGAAATCACTCTGAGTGGAAAAATTCCAGCTTTAACAACTTATATATTGTATGACTCTATATAACATTTTTTAAATGGCACTATTTTATTAATAAAGAATGGATTTGTTAGTTCCAGGGGTTAGGGGCAACATTGGGCATGGGTGGATGGGAGGTGGTGTGATTATAAAAGTGTAAGATGTAAAGATCCTCGTAATGATGGAATGTTTTATATTTTGTCTTTGGGGGTAAATACTCAAAAATACACTTGGTAGAATTACATAGAGCTGAATATACACGTGCACACAAATAAGTACAGAACAACGGGATTAATCAGAGTAAGATTGGTGAATTGTATTAATATCAGTATCCTTGTTGTGATATTATGCTCCAGTTTTGAAAGATGTTACCGTTGGGTGAAAATGGGTAAAGAGTACACGGTATCTCCATATTATTTCTTACATTATTTTTGAATTTTCAATATATCAAAAAATACAGCAAATGAAAAGTACATTGGATTTTACTTCTGTGCTCAGAATTCTTAAGCGAGTTGCTAGCCATGTAGGTGGGCTGCTCAAAATCCCCTCAAGAGGGTGTGCTACCAGAGATGCAGACCCAGGCAATCTCCAGCGGCGCTGCCTTCAAGCACACCTGCAGCTTGCCAGGGTTCTTTGCACAGCCTTGGGGCTGGCAAAGCTATTTTCAGAACTGTGCTTTTGTCTGGAGATCTTCCTGGCAGTCAGAACTACATCCAGGTAGAAGTATTTCCGTCTACCCTTGTTCCCTCTCACTCTCCTCTTTATCATTACAGTACAATAAACTGTTTGCACTTCAGTCTAGTGCCTGCTTCCTAGAGGATCCCAACCAAAGCAAATCGCTTGCAGTTGTCTGAGGGTGTTTGTAGACTCTCCACAAAATATCTGGAAGGCCATAGTCTCATCTCCTAACTTCTCTACTACCAGAGCTTTCTCTGTGCTCTAAGCATTCTCTTGGTCCCTAGAATTAAGCTCTTCCCACTGTGGACCCTTGTCTCTGTCATTTCCTTCTCCTGGGAAGCCCTGCCTTTCTCTCAAGTAACTCTCACTGACTTTGTGATATTTTCCTGTCACTCCTCAGAGATCTCTTTTCTGATCTTTCAGGCTGTCTGCTGTTTTCCTACAATGATCACTGCTTGTCTGTGATTGCTTGATGACTGGCTCTCCCATTGCTCCCAAAGGCAGCACATTGTCTTGGCTGTTTTGTTGCATTCGGTTTCCAGCCTCTACCCCAGTGCTGGCACATGGTTGGAACTTGGTGATATCTGTCAAATGGATGGCCAAACTGGGTTAACTGGAAGAGGATGGCACTGTTTTCCTGACCTATAGTTATCATAATTACTTTCTGCACATACTTTTGTTTAGGGAATTCAGGGGAACATGTAGGGCATTAGTAACTTTGCATTTTGTGTGTTTATAAGGCTTATGTGTGTATTAATCTGCAGTCTTATTCCCAAAATACTTGAAGTACATCTGTATTCCCTGGGGATCTCGCTTACTAACTATAATCTCTTGAGTCTGGTGGTGATTTGCTAATCAAAGATTTCACATCCTCCACTAACCCCCTCCTGCAACCAAAAGGGAAAGAAGGCCATTCCAGCAATCTGGGTTCTCATCCTTAACAAACAATCCTCATAAAATATTAATTAAGTGATAAATCCAATGGACAATCTATGAATGGCTGACTTGCATTTTTTAAGTTAATGAGCATTTGTAGTTGCTGACACTGCAGGGGTCATTATGGATTTACTGGTGCAGTGTTTGACTGCTGGGCTCATAAACCTCCCATCTATGAGAGGAGACATTGCTCAAGCTCCGTGAAATAAACCTAGGGATGGAGTCTACATGAAATACTTTATTCTTTGAGGCTCCTAGGAACTAAAGTGTGTGGAAGCTAATTAAAAACAAACAAACAGGGCAGCCCTGGTGGCTCAGTGGTTTAGCACCGTCTTCAGCCCAGGGTGTGATCCTGGAGACCCAGGATCGAGTCCCACATCAGGCTCCCTGCATGGAGCCTGCTTCTCCCTCTGCCTGTGTCTCCGCTTCTCTCTCTCCTCTCTGTATTCTCATGAATAAATAAATAAAATCTTTTAAAAATAATAAAAAATAAAAACAAACAAGTACTACACATGTACATACAAAGACAAATTATACTATTAGTGTTTATATAAAACAGAGATCTAGTGTACTCCTAAAGTTCTAATCAACAATTGATGAATACTAATTGAAGTCTTAGACTCTTTTGCCTGGGGCTGTCATGACCACACTTCTATGACCTCCTGCCTAAGCCCCTCCATGGACCACTACTGTGCTGGTGTTCGATCTCAGCCACTTCTCAGAGTTTCCCCTTTTTTTGGAACTTCATTTGATAGAAAGTGAGAAACAGGCTCTGAAAGGTACAGAACTTGCAAAGTTACAGCACAGTTAAATGGCAGGCATAGAAATTATGCACCATTCTCTGGAAACACAATTCAAACCTCCTTGGAGATGGACCCAGCCTATGTGACTCTTTTCTTTCCAGGTCTTGCCATTCCAGGTCCATGGTCTTGCTGATCCCTCTACCTGAAGCATCTCTTCAACCCATTTCAGGAGCACCTGTCCTGTGCCCTCAGGAGCTCAGTCAAAACTCTTCTCTGCTTGAAGCATTTCCTCTGTCCCCAAGAAGCACAGGTGACCCTTGATTCTGCACTGCCTCCCTGGTCTACCCTTGAGCTCTGAGGCCTCATCTCTGGACTCTCTGGGCAGTGTTGACTGGATGCCCTGAGAGCTTTACGAGCCCCCTCCATCCTGTGAGCCAACCCTGTTCATTTGCCTCTCTCTGACACTTCCAACATTGTCCCGAGGATGTGATCTTTTTGATTGTATCATCATTAGTGGAAAGAGTAGCACTCTCTGAGTTGGCCTATATTAGTGATTTGCACACTTCCCTCCCAACTTCAAAGAATCTGGCCTTCAAAAACAGGAGCTTCAGGGATCTCACTAAGTAAGATAGCTAGAAGTGGAGCTGCTCTCTGAGGTGCCAAGACCCCTGGATACTTGGTCTCTCCCTTCCCCATTAAGGGTCCCCGAAACAACATCACATAATCCTCAAGGCTCCCTCTGAGCAAATATTGAACATTTCAGGACCAGTGATCACTCAAATTTTTTGATTCTCAATTATTCCAAACTTCTAGGAGCCTGGCTATTGTAGGATTTTGGAGTTCTGAGATCCTAAGGCTATCACCCTTTGGTCCCTAGAGATTTGCCCCACTCTTTCCAAGATTCTGAGAGATTCTTCTGTATAGAGGCCAAGGACCACTAGGAACGATGACTCAGATATTCAGAGGTCAGTGCCAAATAGAACTGGGTTCTACCTGGATCAGGAATTTTCTGGAGTCCTCTCATATTCAGGTTAATATTTGGAAATAGATATTGATAGAGATAAAAAGCAAAAATGCTATGAAAGTGCATGACACTAAGAGGGCAGGTAACAACACTTTGTCATAGAGCAGAGAGACTAAAGCCCTTTCGTGCCAGAGGCCTTAGATACAATAGCACACTGAAATGATTTTTGAAGGGCTAGACCCTCCAGAATTAAAGTCGGCCTGAGCTCTTAAAGCATTCAGAAGAAGCAAGCATCTAATTACATGTAGCCAGAAGGGAAGTAGGTAATTGGGATGGGCGATGAGTCATCAGTCAATGGAAGATGTTCTCCTAAGGAACATCTGTGTCCAATGCAAGTCCAATTCAGAGTGTTTTACAGGTGTTATTTGCACCAGGGAAACAAGGATGCACATCACCTGCAATAGAACAGAGTAAACTATTTCCAGTTTTTCAATATTGGCTTATTATTTTTTTTTATAAATTTATTTTTTATTGGTGTTTAATTTGCCAACATATAGAATAACACCCAGTGCTCATCCCGTCAAGTGCCCACCTCAGTGCCCCTCACCCAGTCACCCCCACCCCCTGCCCACCTCCCCTTCCACCACTCCTAGTTCGTTTCCCAGAGTTAGGAGTCTTTCATGTTCTGTCTCCCTTTCTGATATTTCCCACTTATTTTTTCTCCTTTCCCCTTTATTCCCTTTCACTATTTTTTATATTCCCTAAATGAATGAGACCATAAAATGTTTGTCTTTCTGCGATTGACTTATTTCACTCAGCATAATTTTTTTTTCAGCACTTTGGAAATATTATCACTCTCTCCTTGCCTACAAGAACTGCCAAGAAATCTGTCGATAGCCTTACGGAGTTTCCTTTGTATGTGACAAGCTTCTTTTCTCTTGCTGCTCCAAAATTCTATCTTTGACTTTTGATAATTTGATTGTAATGAGTCTCAGTGAAGTCTTCTTTGGTTTGGATCTGATTGGAGACTTTTAAGCTTCATGTACCTGGATTTTCATATTATTCTCCAGAATTGGGAAATTTATTTCATTATTTTAAAAATAAGCTTCCTAACTCTTTCTCTCTCTCTTTACTTTCTGATGGTCTCATAATGCAAATATTGTTTTTTTTATGATGTTCTATATGTAACATAGGATATTTACATTCCTTTTCATTCTTTTTCTCCTTTGACTTCACAAATTTGAATGACCTGTTTTAAAGTTCATTGATTTTTTTTTTTCTGCTTGGTCAATTCTGTTCCTGAAGCTCTCTATTGTTGTTGTTGTTGTTGTTGTTGTTGTTTTTGTTTGTTTGTTTTTGTTTTAGGTCACTCATTGCATTCTTTAGGTATAAAATTTCTGTTTGGTTCTTTTTATGTTTTCTAAATCTTTGTTGAACTTCTCATTCTAGTCTTGTATTATTTTCCTAATTTTGTTAGCTTTTTTAGACCAATTATTTTTAATTGTTTATCAGGCAATTTGTGGATTTCAATTTTTTTTTTTTTTTAGGAGTCTGTTACTGAGTTTGCTGTGTTCCTTTGGTACACAAAATTAGGAAATGTTTTTCTAATTCTTCATGATCCCTGTAGTCTTGCATAAGTTTCTGTGCATTTCAAGAAGTAGTCACTTTTTCCAGATTTTGTGTACTGATTTTGATAATGAAAGACTTTCCCTTGTATGGTGGTAGGGGAACACACAGCATGCTGTAATCTCAGGTCTGGTAGTCCAGGGCAGTAAGTGTGAGGCCAAGGGGTGGCTCTGGACCTGAGAGGCATGGTGTCTTATCAGTTCAGGAAGCTGCTGCCCACGACATTGACAGATGTGTGATCATTGGCGGTGAGAACCTAAGGGCTGTGGGGGATCTGTGGTGGGTGCAAGGGGCTTGAGTTATCATGTCTTCATGTGCAGTGTCAATGGACTGAGGCAAGTGGTGAAGGTGGTGGTGTGCACATATTTAGCTGCAGGGACCAGATGCAGGTGCCAGCTATAGGCACATTTTTGTTTTGTTGTACCATGTCCAACATCACTGGAAATATGACTTCAGCTAGACCTTGATCACCTATTTGGTGCTGTTGCTTAACCAGGTATTGATTCAGCAATGTATTCTAGAATCTAAACTATTTTTTAAAAGATTTATTTATTCATGATAGACACAGAGAGAGAGAGAGAGAGAAAGAGAGAGACAGAGAGAGAGAGAGGCAGAGACATAGGCAGAGGGAGAAGCAGGCTCCATGCTGGGAGCTTGATGGGGGACTCCATCCCGGGACTCCAGGATCATGCCTGAGCCAAAGGCAGGTGCCAAACCGCTGAGCCACCCAGGGATCCCCCTAGAATCTAAATTCTATTTATCTCACTTTGTAAGATATTGAGAGATTACTTTGCAAAATGCCATACTCAAGGTCAGTTGCTTTTTCTTTGGAATTTTTAATAAATCGAATGGTCTGGTGAGTCTGTCCCAGTGGCAGGACTGGGGCCATCTTCAGGTATATGAGCAGTTACACACTTTCAGGTTGTCAGTGTGCACTTCTGTCGCTTCAGGTGCATACACAGCAACAGTGATGGGTGAAGGGAGTTGGGTCTCATGACATAAAGGTGGTCTTCTATAGGGGAGAGCTATGGGAATGCATGGTGTTATAGGCCAGGAACAGAAATAGGCAATGTCTCTGGGTGCCCAACCAACTGGCTTTGGCTGTAGGACCTATCTGCAGGCATGCATATGGCAGTCGAGGCTGGTGGTAGAAGTTGGGGGCCAGTGGTATGCAGATTCATGGCTACAGAGACTATCTGCTTGTTCATGAAGTGGTGCAGGATTGTGGCAGGGGCTGGAACTAGCAACCAATGCATGAACAGCTATGGAACACTTGACTATTGGCATGTACTCATGACATTGCAGGGAATAGCTCTAGACATGCACACAGCAGTTGTGAGGAAGCGGTGACAGGAGTTGGAATCAGCAGTATGGAAGGGCAGTCCTGTAGGTGTTAGCTACTGGTGAGTATGAGAGGCAGTGCAGGGCAATGGCCGAGTCAGAGTCATATCTAGGGATACAAGCAGCTACAGATGCCTGGGCTGTTGGTATGCCCTTATGCTTCTGCAGGAGCTAGTTGTGGCATATAGATGGCTGTAGAGGCTTGAGATATAAAAGTACAGAGCTACAGGTGCTAGCTGCAAGTGTGTGCACAACAATGGAGGCCTGTGAAAGGAGTCAGGGCTAGATCTGGGCCAGTGAGTAGTTGAAGAGAAGTTGGTTGTTTAATGTCCACTTGTATGGCTGCAGGGGCTACCTTCAGGCTAGTGCACAACAGCAGAGGCCAATGACAAGTGTCAGGTCCTACAATGTGCAGGTCCATGGCTGCAAGGATACTCATTGGTGTGTCTGCAAAAGTGAATACTGATGATAGGACTTGGGGATGGCAGCATACAGGAGCATAGCTATAAGGGTGCCAGCCAGTTACGGGAGTTGAGGCCGTATCTGAGCCCCATAGCAGTGGTTGGGGGCATAGGCTGTTGGCATACACTCATGCAATTATAGGGGCTAGCTCTGGGAATGTGCATAATGATGGAGTATGATGACAAAATTTGGCCTAGATCCTGGTGCCCTAGCACCTGCAGAGGCCTGGGTTGTCATCATGCACTCATGCATCTGTAGGGGCTAACTAAAGGCATATATACACAGTGGTGGGGGTTGGCCATGGGGGTTTAGCTTAGGCTACCATCTGGATTGGTGCAGCTACAGAGACTAGTGCTGGCTGCTGGTAGAGAGCCCAGGCCCAGAGCATCTGGAGGGGTGTTGGCTGGGATGGATGGTGTGGGAAGAGGGCAGTGGGGAGGGACTCAGGAAGCTAGAGTCTGTGAACATGAAAACATGTGGGGACCTCAGCAGTGAAAGCTGCAGGGAGTCAGTGGTGGCTATGCTGGCCATTGGTTTCTTCAGGGGAAAAAAAAACTATTGGGATGATCTGCAAAGCAGTCTACTGGCATTCATGATGGGGTCCTCCGTGATGAAAGCTGTAGGAGTCTGCAATATCTGCAAGAGTTCTTAGGTTCTCCTCAGAGCAGACCAATGGTAGCTGTGGTCACTCCTGTCACATGACTGAGACTGGTAACCTCTGTCTTCCTTACTTGTTTCTAGATGTTTCTTGATGTCTCAGCTATTCTTGTCTCTTGATGGGGTGAAATTTTAGCAGATCCTTTTGGTAGCTCTATTCTCATTTTGCTGGTGAGGGGAACTTGTTCAGACCAGAGCATTCCCTCTTAGTACTGAGCAGTGCCAGCCTTGAGGGTGGGATGATGCAGACAAAATGAAACTGTTTTCCCTACCCTTTTTGTGAGGTTATTCTCAGGTTTTTTTCTCCACTGTATTGCTGAAGTGGACAATTTTAAGTGGACTCTTAAGCTCTCTCAGAGTTATTTTTGTTCATGGATAGCTATCTAATTGGTTTCTTTGTGTGGTGTCCCATCTCACCATCTTGGTGATGTTACTTTTCAGCATTTTGTATACACTATCTTCCTGACTTGAAGCCTGCAGGGCTTCTGCTGAGAAATCTACTGATTTCATACAAGGGATCCCTTGTATGTTGTGAATCACTTTTCATTTACTGTTTTCAAGACTTTCTTTGACTTACAACAGCTTCATTCTAATGCATCTCAGTGTGAATTTATCTGGGTTTATCTTACTTAGAGTTCATTAACTTTCTTTTATTTATAGATCCATTTCTCCCCCAAGTTTGGCAGCCTTTTAGCCATTATTTTTTCCCCTAAGCTCTCTTCTTCCTCTCTCTTCTTCTTTGGGACTCCCATGTTTATATTGGTCAGCTTGATGGTATCTCTTAAGTCCCTTTTCCTCTATTCTCCTCCTCCTCCTCCTTCTTCATCGTGGTCATTGTCATCATCGTCATCTCTTCAGTCTCGGTATTTTTACATGACCTGCCCTCATGTCCACTCATTCTTTTTTCTGCCTGCTTGAGTCTGCTGTTGAACCCCACTAGTAATTTTTTTTTTTTCAATTCAGTTAGTGTTTTCAGATCCAGAATTTCTGTTTGGTACTTCTTTAAAAAATCGTGTTTTCTCTTCATTGATGTTCTCATTTTGCTTATGTATTTTGTTCATTTTGTTTTCCTGATTTTGCTTAGTTGTATGTCCATAGGCCTTTTTAGCTCATAGAATATGCCTGAGTATATTTAAGATAGTTGTTTTAAAATCTGTGTCAAATAAAATAAGTCAGAAGTCATAAGTTTGAGTTCTTGAAATACACATTTTTCTTCTAATGGGCTTTTTTCTTTGTTTGTATGACTTGTGAACTTTTGCTGAAAATTAGGCATTAGAAAAGACTGCCACCTGTCCCATTTTTTGAAGATTAGCTCTATTCAAACTAATTAGCTCAGTGTGGAGACTTGAAGACCCCTCAAAAATTTTCTGAGGATGCATCTTCTTTGTGCCTGTGTATTTTTTCCAGTGAATACACAGGTAATATTAAATGTCTTAATTTCATTATGAATCTCACCCCTGCTTTCGTCAAGGCCTTATATTGCTAATGTATTCTTCTGCTTGAATTATATTCCTCCCTGGCAACCACGGGTCTGCAGACCCCCTGCAGTTCTCACACAATGTGGCATCTGCTACTGTTTTCAGCAGCCTTCAGTCTGACATTCCAAGTGGGGCACTATTCCTGTCAACTCTCTGAGTACAGCAAGACACAAGTCTCTTGGGCAGTCCCCAGACAAGCCAGAATGTTGCAAGTAAATTCCATTCTTTTCCTTCTACCCTGTGGGAGGAATCAAATTACATCACTTCCTCCTAAACACATAGTGCTGTGCTGGTGAGGGAGTCATGGGATAAGGGCAGGTAGACATGCCTGAAATGTCCTATTGACTTAAATGTGTCTTTCTCTTGCTTAGAAATCTACATGGCTGATGCAACGTCTTAATTGGTTCTATGGTTTTCTCAAAGCTATTTTGTCCCATATATTGTTGGCTATGGGGTTATTTCCATGGGTGAATGGAGGCCTGGAGCATCTTACCCTGCCACTTTTCTGATATCATTTGATACTAAGTAATTTTGTATCTTAAGTGTGTATATTAATTTTCTGTTGCTGTTGTAACAAATTATTACAAAGGTAGTGGTTAGAAGTCTTACATAGGTCTCCCTGGGATAAAGTGAAGGTATTGGAAGAGTTGCATTCCTTTCTGGAGTCTCCAAAAGATAATCTATTTCCTTGGCTCTTCTAGTTTTTAGAGATTGCATGCATTCCTGACTTATGGACACTTCTGTCCATTTTTAAAGCCAGCATTATTGCATCTGTCTCTAGTCATTCTCATATAGTCACCGGATCATTGTGCATAAGCTTCTTTGCTCTTAAGGAATACATTAATTAGGGATCCCTGGGTGGCGCAGTGCTTTGGCGCCTGCCTTTGGCCCAGGGCCCGATCCTGGAGACCCGGGATCGAATCCCACATCAGGCTCCTGGTGCATGGAGCCTGCTTCTCCCTCTGCCTGTGTCTCTGCCTCTCTCTCTCTCTGTGTGACTATCATAAATAAATAAATAAATTAAAAAAAAGGAATACATTAATTAGGTTGGGCCCACCTGAATAATCCATCTCAAAGGCTTTAACCATAACCATACTAACACATTCTCTAAGGTAAAATATTCACAGGTTTCAGAGATTGGGATATAAACATTTTTTTGAAATGTCATTATTCTGGCTACCATAATCAGTATGCCAGAAATTATTATATAATGCTAATAGAATAGAAATAAAACATCTAGCATCCAGACATAATACAATCCTACCTTCTAAACAGTAGAGTGTTAAACATGCAATAAGAATGAACACACACACACCTCAATTAACATAAAGAAGAAAAAGAATCAGAAAAATCAGGAAAAACAAAACTCAAAATAAGATAGCAGCTCTACTTGTGGTAAGCATAGTTAGTATAACATATAGAGTTGCTGAATCACTGTTTTACACCTGAAGCTAATGTAACATTGTGTGTCAACTATACTTCAAATTAAAAAATCTCTTATTTTCCTAGATAGGCAGGGAATGTTCCAACTGCTTAAAATGTTTAAATTGTTCTAATGTGCATGTTATTAAAATTACTAAAAACTCAAAAGTATAAATCTGAATAAAAAATTTAGTGACACTGAAATCTCCATTCAAATGTGGAGATTGCCACATTGAACAGGGATTTAAAATCCAAGTATATAGTTTATAAAGGATACATGTAAAATCTGTCAAATCACATAGCATTATTAAGACTAAAGGCCACTCTTCTAATGATAAAGTAGTAAATTTTCTAAAAGATCTAACAATTCTAAACTTATATGCACCTGTTCAAAGCAGCAGTTGGCAGAACTGAATAGAAAAAAAATGAACTATATTTAAATAGTAGATGAAATATTGAGGGATTGATGAAATAGTGGGGGATTTCAAAGCTTTCTCAGCAACGGAAAGATAAGGGAAAAAGCAATTAGTAGGGATTTAGGAGATTTAAGCAGCACAATAAACAGGCTTGATATAACATATCTTGAAATTCACAGTGAAAATTACAGATTATACATTATCTTTACACACAAGGACATTTAAGAAATGATCAGACACTAAGTCATAAACAAGACATAATAAATTTCAAGGAACCAGCATCACAGGAAATAATTTTAGAGTAATTTATAATTCAATAAAAATAAATATAATTTCTATCTAGTTGTAACTTAAAACACACATTTCTAAATAATTCAATATTCAAAGAAGGAATTATAATGGAAAGTAAAATACTTTGACCTGGATGACATTGAAAACACTGTTATAAAAACTCACAGGATGATACAATAGCATGCTTAAAGGGAAATATATTATCAGAAAGTGTGTTTATTGGAAAAGAAGAAATTCTGAGAAATAATGATGAGTTAAACATTCAACTTATTAAAATAATAAAAGAAAGAAATCAAAGTGAGAGATGAAAAGTGAGACATCTAAGATCAAGTATTTTTTAAATAGAAACAATAGAAAAAAAATCAATGGTGCTAAAAGCTTGTCTTTTTTTTTTCTATTTTTAAATTGAGTCCCTAAAAAGATTTATTTATTTATTTTAGAGTGGGAGAGGGATAGAGAGAATCTTTTTAAAATTTATTTTATTATTTTTTAAAATTTAAATTCAATTTGCTAACATATAGTATAACACCCTGTGTTCATCCCATCAAGTGCCCTCCTTAGTGCTCATCACCCAGCTACCCTATCCTCTCCCTCGCCTTCTGCAGTCCTTTGTTTGTTTCCCAGAGTTAGGAGTCTTTCATGGTTTGTCTCCCTCTCTAATTTTCGACTTAGTTCCCCTCCTATCTCTTGTAACCCTTTCATTATTTCTTATATTTCATGTATGAGTGAAACCATATGATGATTATCCTTTTCCAATTGACTTATTTCAGTCAGCCTAATATCCTCCAGTTCCATCCACGTTGAGCAAATGGTGGGTATTTGTCGTTTCTAATGGCTGAGTAATATTCCATTGTATACAGAGACCACATCTTCTTTTTTTTATAATATTTTTTTTAATTTTTATTTATTTATGATAGTCACAGAGAGAGAGAGAGGCAGAGACACAGGCAGAGGGAGAAGCAGGTTCCATGCACCGGAAGCCTGATGTGGGATTCGATCCCGGGTCTCCAGGATCGCGCCCTGGGCCAAAGGCAGGCGCCAAACCGCTGCGCCACCCAGGGATCCCAGACCACATCTTCTTTATCCATTCATGGATATGGACACTGAGGCTCCTTCTACAGTTTGCCTATTGTGGCCATTGCTTCTATAAACATTGGGGTGCAGGTGTCCTAGCGTTTCACTGCATCTGTATCTTTGGGGTAAATCCCCAGCGGTGCAATTGCTGTGTCATAGGAAACTGTTGAGGAACTGTTTTCCAGAGTGGCTGCACCAGATTGCATTCCCACCAACAGTGTAAGAAGGTTCCTCTTTCTCCACATCCTCTCCAACATTTGTTGTTTCCTGACTTGTTAATTTTTGCTGTCTCGCTGGTGTGAGGTGGTATATTATTGTGGTTTTGATTTGTATTTCCCTGATGGCAAGTGATGCAGAGCATGTTCTCATGTGCATGTTGGCCATGTCTCTGTCTTCCCTCTGTGAGTTTTCTGTTCATGTCTTTTGCTCATTTCATGATTGGATTGTTTGTTTCTTTGGTGTTGAGTTTAATAAGTTCTTTATAGATCTGGGAAACTAGCCTTTATCTGATACGTCATTTGCAAATATCTTCTCCCATTCTGTAGGTTGTCTTTTAGTTTTGTTGATTGTATCCTTTGATGTGCAAAAGCTTCTTATCTTCATTAAGCCCCAATAGTTCATTTTTGTTTTTGTTTCTTTTGCCTTCGTGGATGTATCTTGCAAGAAGTTACTGTAGCCGAGTTCAGAAAGGGTGTTGCCTGTGTTCTTCTCTAGGATTTTGATGGAATCTTGTCTCACATTTAGATCTTTCACCCATTTTGAGTTTATCTTTGTGTATGGTGAAAGAGAATGGTCTAGTTTCATTCTTCTGCATGTGGATGTCCAATTTTCCCAGCACCATTTATTGAAGAGACTGTCCTTTTTCCAGTGTATACTGTCCTGCTTTGTCGAATATTAGTTGACCATAAAGCTCGGGGTCCACTTCTGGGTTCTCTATTCTGTTCCATTGATCTATGTGTCTATTTTTGTGCCAGTACCACACTGTCTTGATGACCACAGCTTTGTAGTACAACCTGAAATCAGGCATTGTGATGCCCCCAGATATGGTTTTCTTTTTTAAAATTCCCCTGGCTATTCGGGGTCTTTTCTGATTCCACACAAATCTTAAAATAATTTGTTTCAACTCTCTGAAGAAAGCCCATAGTATTTTAATAGGGATTGCATTAAATGTGTAAATTGCCCTGGGTAACATTGACATTTTCACAATATTAATTCTGCCAATCCATGAGCATGGAATATTTTTCCATCTCTTTGTATCTTCCTCAATTTCTTTCAGAAGTGTTCTGTAGTTTTTAGGGTATAGATCCTTTACCTCTTTGGTTAGTTTTATTCCTAGGTATCTTATGCTTTTGGGTGCAATTGTAAATGGGATTGACTCCTTAATTTCTCTTTCTTCAGTCTCATTGTTAGTGTATAGAAATGCCACTGACTTCTGGGCATTGATTTTGTATCCTGCCACGCTACCAAATTGCTGTATGAGTTCTAGCAATCTTGGGGTGGAGGCTTCTGGGTTTTCTATGTAGAGTATCATGTCATTGGCGAAGAGGGAGAGTTTGACTTCTTTGCCAATTTGAATGCCTTTAAGGTCTTTTTGGTGTCTGATTGCTGAGGCTAGGACTTCCAGTACTATGTTGAATAGCAGTGGTGAGAGTGGACATCCCTGTCTTGTCTCTGATCTTTGGGGAAAGGCTCCCAGTGCTTCCCCATTGAGAATGATATTTGCTGTGGGCTTTTCGTAGATGGCTTTTAAGATTCTGAGGAATGTTCCCTCTATCCGTACACTCTGAAGAGTTTTGATCAGGAATGGATGCTGTATTTTGTCAAATGCTTTCTCTACATCTAATGAGAGGATCATATGGTTCTTGGTTTTTCTCTTGTTGATATGATGAATCACATTGATTTTTTATGAGTGTTGAACCAGCCTTGTGTCCCAGGGATAAATCCTACTTGGTCATGGTGAATAATTTTCTTAATGTAATGTTGGATCCTAGTGGCTAGTATCTTGTTGAGAATTTTTGCATCCATGTTCATCAGGGATATGGGTCTGTAATTCTCCTTTTTGGTGGGGTCTTTGTCTGGTTTTGGAATTAAGGTGATGCTGGCCTCATAGAACAAATTTGGAGGTACTCCATCTCTTTCTATCTTTCCAAACAGCGTTAGTAGAATAGGTATGGTTTCTTCTTTAAACGTTTGATAGAATTCCCCTGGGAAGCCATCTGGCCCTGGACTTTTGTGTCTTGGGAGGTTTTTGATGACTTCTTCAATTTCCTCCCTGGTTATTGGCCTCTTCAGGTTTTCTATTTCTTCCTGCTCCAGTTTTGGTAGTTTGTGGCTTTCCAGAAATGCGTCCATTTCTTCTAGATTGCCTAATTTATTAGCGTATAGCTGCTCATCATATGTTTTTAAAATCGTTTGTATTTCCTTGGTGTTGGTAGTGATCTCTCCTTTCTCATTCATGATTTTATTAATTTGAGTCTTCTCTCTCTTCTTTTTAATAAGGTTGGCTAATGGTTTATCTATCTTATTAATTCTTTCAAAGAACCAACTCCTGGTTCTATTGATCTGTTCCACAGTTCTTCTGGTCTCAATTTCGTTGAGTTCTGCTCGAATTTTAGTGAACTCTCTTCTGCTGGGTGTAGGTTTTAGTTGCTGTTCTTTTTCCAGTTCCTTTAGGTGCAAGGTTAGTTTGTGTATTTCCAATTTTTTGAGGGATACTTGTCTTGTGTTTTATTTCCCCCTTAGGACTGCTTTTGCTGCATCCAAAGATTTTGAATGGTTGTATCTTCATTCTCATTAGTTTTGATGAATCTTTTTAATTCTTTTTTTTTAATATTTTATTTATTTATTCATGAGAGACAGTGGGAGAGAGGCAGAGACACAGGCAGAGGGAGAAGCAGGCTCCATGCAGGGAGCCCGATGTGGGACTCAATCCCGGGTCTCCAGGATCAGGCCCTGGGCCAAAGGCAGCACTAAACCGCTGAGCCACCAGGGCTGCCCAATCTTTTTAATTCTTCCTTAATTTCCTGGTTGATCCTTTCATCTTTTAGCAGGATGATCCTTAACCTCCATGTGTTTGAAATCCTTCCAAACTTCTTCTTGTGATTTAGTTCTAATTTCAAAGCATTATGGTCTGAGAATAAGCAGTGCATGATCCCAATAATTTGGTATCAGTTCAGACCAGAATTGTGACCCAGTAGGTGGTCTATTCTGGAGAGAGTTCCATGTGCACTTGAGAAGAATGTATATTCAGTTGAGTTTGGATGTAAAGTTCTGTAGGTATCTGTGAAATCCATCTGGTCCAGTGTATTATTTAAAGCTTTTGTTTCTTTGGAGATGTGGTGCGTAGAAGACCTATCAAGTGTAGAAAGCACTACGTTGAAGTCACTAAGTATAAGTGTATTATTATCTAAGTATGCCTTAACTTTGGTTATTAATTGATTGATATATTTGGCAGCTCCCACATTCGGGGCATATATTTTTATGATTGTTAAGTCCTCTTCTTGGATAGATCCTTTAAGTCTGATATAGTGGTCCTCTTCATCTCTCACTACAGTCTCAGGATAAATTTTATTTCATCTGATATAAGGATGGCTACCCCTGCTTTCTTATCGGGGTGCAGGTGTCCCGGCGTTTCATTGCATCTGATATCTTTGGGGTAAATCCCTAACAGTGCAATTGCTGGGTCGTAGGGCAGGTCTATTTTTAATTCTTTGAGGAACCTCCACACAGTTTTCCAGAGTGGCTGCACCAGTTCACATTCCCACCAACAGTGTAAGAGGGTTCCCTTTTCTCCGCATCCTCTCCAACATTTGTTGTTTCCTGCCTTGTTAATTTTCCCCATTCTCACTGGTGTGAGGTGGTATCTCATTGTGGTTTTGATTTGTATTTCCCTGATGGCAAGTGATGCAGAGCATTTTCTCATGTGCATGTTGGCCATGTCTATGTCTTCCTCTGTGAGATTTCTCTTCATGTCTTTTGCCCATTTCATGATTGGATTGTTTGTTTCTTTGGTGTTGAGTTTAATAAGTTCTTTATAGATTTTGGAAACTAGCCCTTTATCTGATATGTTATTTGCAAATATCTTCTCCCATTCTGTAGGTTGTCTTTGAGTTTTGTTGACTTTTTGAGGACCATTTGAATGGTAAATTGTTCTCCAACCTTTTATTTTCAGGCTGTAGGTGTCTTTATGTCTAAAATGAGTCTCTTGTAGACAGCAAATAGATGGGTCCTGCTTTTTTATCCAGTCTGAAACCCTGCGCCTTTTGATGGGTCATTAAGCCCATTCATGTTTAGAGTTATTGAAAGATATGAGTGTAGTGTCATCATGATACCTACTCATTCCGTGTTTTTGTGGATTGTTCCATTGGACTTCTTCTTAAAGAGGGATTTTAAGAGTCCCCTTAAAATTTCTTGCAGAGCTTGTTTGGTGGTCACATATTCTTTCAGTTCCTGCCCATCTTGGAAGTTCTTTATCTCTTCTTCTATTCTGAATGAGAGCTTTGCTGGATAAAGTATTTTTGGTTGCATGTTCTTCTCATTTAGGACCCTGAATATATCTTACCAGCACTTTCTGGCCTGCCAGGTTTCTGTGGAGAGGTCTGCTGTTAATCTAATATGTCTCCCCATAAAAGTTAGAGATTCTTGTCTCTTGCTGCTAAGGATCTTCTCTTTATCTTAGGAATTTGCAAGCTTCAGTATTAAATGTCGAGGTGTTGAGCGGTTCTTATTAATTTTAGGGGGGGATCTCTCTATCACCTGGATCTGAATGCCTATTTCCCTTCCCAAGTTAGGGAAGTTCTCAGCTATGATTTGTTCAAATACACTTCCTGATCCTCTGTCTCTTTCACCGCCTTCTGGAACACCAATTAAACGTAGATTTTTCCTTCTGAGTCTGTCATTTATTTCCCTTAACCTATCATCATGATCTTTTAATTGTTTCTCTCTTTTTTCCTCAGCTTCCTTCCTTGCCATCAACTTGTCTTCTATGTCACTCACTCGCTTTTCTACCTCGTTAACTCTCGTCATTAGGACCTCCAGTTTGTATTGCATTTGATTTAATTGATTTTTAATTTTGCACTGATTAGATCTAAATTCTGTAGTCATGAAGTCTCTTGAATCCCTTATGCCTTTTTCTAGAGCCACCAGTAGGTTTATAATTGTGCTTCTGAACTGGGTTTCTGACATCAAATTGTAATCCCAATTTTGTAACTCTGTGGGAGAGAGGACTGTTTCTGATTCATTCTTTTGTGGTGAGTTTTTCTTTCTAGTCATTTTGCTCAGTGCAGAGTGGCCAAAAACAAGTTGTGCTGGAAAACGGAGAAAAAGTCATTATATATGTCCAAGAAAAGGCACATGGTTAAAAAAAATACGTAATAAAACTTTAAATTTACACTTTAGACTTATCTTTGGCACCGAGACACACTATAACAGTTAAAAGAGAATATCCCCCTCCCCAAAAAATCCTGGGGAAAAGGGAGAATTTTTATTTTAAGCAGTACCATATTATAAGACTCAAATATCTAGTTTCCAACAAAAATCAGAAAACATACATAGAAACGGAAAAGTATGGCCCATTCAAAGGAAAAATCAAGTGAACACAAACATCATTGAGAGAGACTGGGTGGTAGTCTTCCTAGAAAATGACTTTTAAAAAACATTCTTAGAGATGCTGTAGAGACAGCAGAGGAAATGGACAAAGTCAAGAGAGTAATGTATAAACAAAATGGAAATGTTAATAAGGAGATATAAAACACAAAAAGCAACCAAAACTAAATCCTGGAGCTGAAGAGTACAACAATTTTAAATAAAAAATATACTAGAATTATTAAAAAAAAACAGACTTGAAGAGATAGAATAAAATATGGTTGAAGATATAATGATTTAGAAGGAAAAAACTATGAGGAAAAGTGAACAGAGCTTAAGTGACCTGTGGACACCATCCAATGGAACAACATATGGTTTGTAATTGTTGGAGTTTCAAAGTAGATAAGAGAAAGGATCAGAGACATTATCTGAAGCAGTAATGGCCAAAAAATTCCAAATCAGATGAAAGACATGAATATGTCTTAGAGGACAAGTATTCTATAATTCTACTTATGTAAGATATGTAAAATAGTCATATTCAAAAGTAGAACAGGGAAGAAAGAGGGGAAGGTAATGTTTAATGGATACAGGGTTTCAATTGGGTAATGAAAGTATTTTGGAAATACATAATGGTGATGGTTACACCAAATATTTATGTACTTAATGCCACTACTTAAATAGTAAATTTTATGTTTTGACTATTTTGCCACAATTAAAAAAAAAGAGGAATAAAAGGACTGACACTAAGTATTGAGAAAGATAAGGAAAAACTAGGACTCTCATATACTATTGGTGGGAATAAAAATTTGTATATTCAGTTTGGTAATAGTGTCACAGCTTGTTCAAAAGCCAAACATTTATCTATCATATGATCCAGTCATTCTAGTCATTGCTAGATATTTTCTTTTCCAAAGGAATGTAAATCATTACAAATACTTGTAAACAAGTGTTTATAGAATCTCCATTTGAAACATCCCCAAATTGGAAACACTCAAATGTCCATCATCAGATGATTAAATAAACTATATTAATTGAATACTACTTCACAATAAGAAGGAACTAACAATTGATATATGCTATAGTATTGATGAATCTCAAAACATGTAAAGTAAGTAAAAGCAGCTCAGGCAAAATAAAAACAACAACAACAAAAAAAACAAAAACCAAACCACAAACACTGTATGATTCCATTCACACAAAATGCCTGAAAATTCAGACTAGTCTGTATGATGGAAAGTGGAGTGGTGGTTTCTTGAGGTTGGGGAGATGGAGGAGGACCAGGAGGGAGGAACTACAGAGGAGCATTTGTCAATGATTAACCTGATTAAAGAAATGAAATTGCATGCCTGCATAAAATTTGATTCCAGTTGGTTTAAAAGCTTGAATTAAAAAGCAAACCTTGTGAAACATTTACAAGAAAATCTGGGAAAAGTTATCATGACTTTGAGGTAGGAAGCATTTTCTCCACTAGGCATTAAAAAACACAAACCATAAAAAAGAAGAAAGATATATTTAAACACTTTAAAAACAAAACAAAAAAATCTCTGTTCACTAAGATTTTATGTTCACCATAAAAAAATGAAAAGACAAGCCACAAACTGTCAGAAAACATTTATAACACATAAAACAAAAAATTAGAACCTAGAATATATTAAGACCCAATTATTTTAAAGATTTATTTCTTTACTTGAGAGAGACAAAGAGAGAGGGAAAGAAAGGGGGGGGAGAGAAAGAGTGAGAAGGAAGGGAGGAAGGAAGGAAGGAGGGAAGGAAGGAAGGAAGGAAGGAAGGAAGGAAGGAAGGAAGGAAGGAAGGAAGGAAGGAAGGAGGAATTAAGGGTAGGAAGGAAGGAAGGGGCATAAAGAGACAGAGTCTTAAGCTGACTCTGTGCTCAACACAAAGCCCAACACAAAGACCCAATTGTTTTAAAGAAAAATCCTAACAATCTAAAAAAAACAATAGACAAAAAGACATAAGTAAAGTATTTCCTAGAGGAAACATGAAAGATCAGGATATGTTTAAAAAGCCCTCAATCTTATTAGTAATCAAGATAATACAAATTAAAACAATCTGGTCATATTTAGCACCCATTAGATTGACGAATAGAAAATAAAGGAGAACACTAACTTCTGGTGAACATATGAAGCAAAAGTCACTATTATCTATTGTTGGTGGATGTTCGCACAATGCTTTTGGAAAACAATTGGCATTATCTTGAAAGGGTGAAGGTATGTACATGTTATTATCAAGCAATTCTATGCTTACTAGAAAACTTTTCCTCTTCAAAACATTTGACACACTTGCATTGGAGTTAATTTTCCATTATGTTTTTAAGTTTTGGCTTATCTGCCTTCCTCTGGCTTATCCATACTAGTATTTAGGATAAAGTAATATCTGATTAAGTTCCAGTTAGATATTTGGTTGTCTATAGTTTCTAGACATCCTGAAATAAGAGAAGTATAGAAAAAAAGTAACAGCTGTTTTCAGAACCCATGTTTACAAAAGACCCACCCACAGCAATGCTCTAGGCTCCCTTAGTATACAGCTCAGCCCTGGACCACCCAGGCAGAGTCACTGACGTTCCTTGACAAGGAGCTTGTCTTTCAAGGAAGGAACTATGTTTCATTTTATGGTGTGGCTAAGCACAGCCAGTGGGGACACCACAGTGCTAATGGAGAGCAAGTACCCACAGTGTGTATACCACAGTAGCGATGAAGGGTGTAGATCCCCAGTGTGGACTCAGCAATGCTGACAATGTGCATGGAGAGCCTTGAGTGGGTTAATACAGGCCAACCCAGCTATGAGTGTGCAAAAAGCAGGTGGGATCCTTTTCCTAAGGGAGCACTTATTAAATGCTTATAGTGTGGCAGGATTGTGCTATATTCTTTGCATGTTTTTTTTTTAATTTAATCCTCCAGATTAAGTATTCTTGTACTCAATTTATAGATAAGAATATTGAGGCAAAGTGAAATGAAGACAATTTCTTGATGCTTCTGAGCTGGATTTGTCTAATGCTAAAGCCTGTGGTTTTTCTGTTAAACCACATGACACCATTTTAAAGCTGTTGGGGTATCTTTTGGATTTGGTCAACAGAGAACATATGGACAATTTTGGCTTTAAATATTTCTTGTCAACAATAGCATTTGGCTTATTTTTTCTCTACAGAAAACCAGGTGGATAATGATCTTATTTTTTCATTCTATTTCCCTATAAGTGACAGTAGATAAGATTTAGTGAGAGAGGAAAAATAAAAAAAAAAATAACACCTTCCCCCCTACCCTGACCCACTTTGTTTTTCTGTGTTCTATGTGCCCTGGCATTAGAGGGGGCTCTGATAGTCTGCATCCCTGGATGCAATCTTCATAGGGACTGGCTCCCAGAGGCTAACTCAGGCTATGGGAAGGGGGAGGGCAGACAGAGCTACCGATCAGCTTCCTAGAAATCAGGAAAGGCACGTATTTGCCCCAAAATATGTGCTGCCTAGGCGTGTGGACCTTCTTGTATGGGTCTTATAAGCAGTGATATTTCCTTCGGATCCTCATGAGTTCTCCCTTTAGTAGAAACTAAGAATGAATCAGAAAGAAAGCATACTGGGCATTGGGAATGCCTAAGAGAGAAGGGGAGAGGCTGTGCCATGTGGTAGGTCGGCCTTGGAAAATGCAGAGGAAGCTGTGGGAGGAGGGGAGAAGGAGAAAGAAGGAGAAGGAGAAGGAGAAGGAGAAGGAGAAGGAGAAGGAGAAGGAGAAGGAGAAGGAGAAGGAGGGGAGAAACTGTGGGTTAAGTGGGAGAGAGGTCACGAGGTCATGTGAGCATGCAGCAGGCATGGTCCTGATCTTGGATGATAGAACTGAAAGGTAATGCACTTTGCTTTAACATAATATCTGTATATGGTTATATTTTTCTTCATACTTTTCTGTATTTCCCAAAGTAAAGTAATGAATATTCATTCATTTTACAATAAAAAACTGAAAAAAGATCATAACTGTTGTATGAAGGATAGAGTGAAATCTCTTAGCACATATATGATTTGTAATAAAGCAATGTGAATTTGCAACCACAGTATTGAAAGTGTGAGGTGGGAAATCCTGATGTGTGCTTAGCAAGCAAGGAAGGTCCTGTAAATGCCACAGGGCCTCATTGTTAAAATGCAAATATAAAGTATATAAGGTGTCTTTGGTAGCCTATTATCCTGGGAAATTTTAGAAAGCAGACCCAGCTTTGGAAACCATGATAAATTTTCTTAAGTCCAGGCTCTGTGCAGAAGAGAGGTCGCAGCCAACCTGGACAAACCTGTCCCCCCAGACGTCTGAATACAAAGCTGTAAGAAAATCATGATGTGATCTAAAGAAAAATAAGAGGCAGGGGAGAGGCTCTGTCTAGATTCACTATGTTTAGTGCCACTGAAACAAATGAGAATCATTTTTTCTTTGTGTTTTAAGTTTACATGTTCCTAAGAATCCTGATTCAGTTTAGTAGATGGAAAAAAGGCACTTGTCAATGTTCAACTGACATTGAATTCATTTCCTTCTCCCTCCACCTTGTTCAAATCTATGATCAGAAATAGTTTTTCCATGAGGTAAAGCACTAACACTTCTGCTATGCAGCCACAATACACAGACATCCACTCAGTATCATCATTACAGCCTTACTTCCTTCCCAAGAATATTTTCAGCCTCAGGGTCTTTGTTGTAGTGTATGACTGCTGCTTTGGGAAGGAGCAGGTAATGTGTCCCGAAATGATGGGTCCTCCTGACTGGGGAGCAGAGATACTTAGGGATGAGGCAGTCACATGGCGATAACATTGAGCGCACTCCCTTTGAGTGGCAGTTGGTCCTGCACATTCTCTCAGCATGGATCTCTCTGCTTTTTCTCTACCATCCCTCCTGCCTCCTGAGCACAACACACTGTTACACCTGTCTCCTGGATTCTAACCAGCTGCTCTGTCCCTCAAATACACTTTCCCTTCTGATCCTACCAATAGAATACATTTTATTTTTTCTTCAAAGCTCAGCTTGCAGGCAGCACCTCCTCCTGGCTCAGGTGCCCCTCTTGTCTGCTCATATAGCCCTGTGGTTCTTGTCTATTTGTTCTCTTCTGTCACCCTCACCTCACTGCACTATGACTATGTATCCTTATTGAATGAACTGAGTCTTTAGACGTCAAAATACTGTACTGGTTCACATAACCTTGCCCACTGTTGTCAGGGCTCCTGATCTTCAATGCACATGGCTCAGTCAAAGCTAGCCATGAACTCCTGGAATGTGCTCTCATCAGGACTTTCTTGATCACAAATGGCAGCATCCAAGCTGAAGGCCTGGGCATGGATCTGGTTCTTCATCTCCCATTTCTTCTACATGCCACCAAGACTAAGAGGCATACTTCTATCCTGCCTCCAGACATCTCCAGAATCTGTGCCTCTCTCTACTCTGCTCACCACTCTGGTTCTGGCCACCTTCAGCTCTCTCTCTGGATGAATGAGATAGCTGTTAATGCTGTTCCTGCCTCTCCCATTCCCTCCTCCACACTGGAGCCAGGACCAGCAGCTTACATCTCTGGACCCTCAGAGGCCCTTCCCTTCTGCTGCACATCTCTGTCTCTGGCACGAAAAGCAACCAAGTGTTTCTGTTGGCAGGAGGTGAACACTACTCCTAGGGAACAGATGAGATACTCCATGGGAGTGAATGGGCCTTGTAGAGATGGCTCTGCAATGTGTGCCAGTGACCCCACACTATCCACATAGGCCACATAGCCAAAGACTTGAACTACAGCTTCTTAGAGTCTTGGCAGGATGCCTTATGACCTGGGAATATAGAAGGAAGGAGGCCCATGAAGCACTGCTTGGAGGTCATCTCCCACTCACTTTCCTGCCCCCAGCAGGCTATCATGGGATAGTTTCTTATGGTCTCCCAGATTCCGATGCCCCATTCCCTCAGGATGTAGCTGCAGACTTAGCTGCAGCTAAAGGGGCTTCTCAGTGGGGTATCTCCATTCACTCTCAGCCATCCACCCCTTCCATTACAGTGTAAAGAAGGACAGGGGAAGCTGGCGCCCTTAGCCAGTAACCTTGCCTTGTGCTGTCCATGTCAGTAATTAACTGAATCTAAAAGCATTCTGTTGTACCTTCACCAGCTGAATCAGCCAGGCCTTTGACCTCATCTGTGTACTTGACATGTCTCTGTCATACGGGAGTGGCCACTTCCCTTTATCCCGGCAGATGGATGTCCAAGCTTAGCTGACTGCAGGAAGGAGGGGGCCTGGGGGCACCACTCCAGGCACATTCTCTTTTCTAGGCTGTGATAACAGCAATTGAGTCCAAAGCACAGTCTCTCCCTAAGTTCACAGGCAGGTAGAGTGGGGATGTATAGTGAGTAAAGCCCCTTCCCTGCTAAGACCAGAAAGAGAAGGAAGAGGCCTAACTCCTTGTCAGAATGTTGAAGGTTGAGGATGGGCTGTTATGCTTTGGTGGGCACTGTTCTGATCATTGATTTTTTCCTCAGGTGAATGCAAGCCTTGAGATCATGTGGGAACGCTTCAAGGTGGTCTTACACTCAACTGTTGGGTACTGTAACCTTAACCATACTTCACATGATACCTGTTGGGTTACTTCTACCATGCCTGATGGAGGGAAATGAACTCTTGTAGGTGTGGAAGCATCTGGTAGATATCTAACAGATTTCTGGGTATACATACCACTGTCCTTGTTAATGGGCAGCCCCTGGGATGGTGTTGTGACAAGATCCATAGGGCCAAGTAGTGCCGGCTGCTAGAGGTGGTCATGGGCCCCACTGCGGGTAGAGCCAGTACTGCTTCACTGAGCACTTGTGTATCATCATGGACAACCCAGGAGCTACGTTTTTTTGATTGTTAGATCCTAAAGTCAGTGATAACATATTAAGCCATTCACTTCTCAGTAAGGAAAGATGCATCCTCTGGATATATTTATAAAACACTGATGCCTTAGTCCTATGCCTAAAATGATTCAGTGGGTCTGTGATATGGTCTGTATATCTGAATTTTAAAGCCCTCCCTCTCCAGATGACTCCACTGGTTGCCAAGGCTGAGAAACATTGCCTCTAGAGTCACCAGCTCATGGGGGTTGGGCAGTGTCAGTCCTCTGTCTCAGGTGCTTTGTTCTTTTGGGGGCCAGCTCCTTTTATCTTCCATCAATTCTAATCTGGCTCATCTTTTAAGACCCACTTTCTCCAGGAAGTCTTCTTTTGACCACTCAGTCTGTTTGGTTGTTTTGTTGTGGAGGTGGCTGGTGTTTCTGCAAAATAGCTCCCTGTGTCTGGCATGAACCTTTTAGTACAGGGCAGAGGACCAAATATAAGTGCTTGAGAGTTGATGACTCAGCTGTAACTTGTGTTGAGTATTAAACTAAACCTTTACCAACATTTCTAGAATATTAACAGTCTCGGACAGAATTCTAACTGTATATAGTTTTCCTTATAAACATTTATACACAGTTCCTCTGATTAAAGGACATAATTCACTAATTTATTAGTCCTTCCTATTTAAAAGCTAGCAGATGTTTTATGGCAATAAATAAAATACATTTTTGTTAGGGATATTCTTGATTGTGTGTATCTGTTAGATTAAATTCTACGGTGGACCTCTTGAGTATTCATTGAACTCTTAAGAGAAAAGAAGAGAGGTTCAAGAAAAGCAAAGACAAAGTCTTGCCCTCTATGAGCTTCTGGCCACATAGGAGTATGAGGAGGCATTTGCGTAACAGTTGGAGGTAATTCCAGTAGCTCCTGCAATGGATGGCACCATAATGAACCAGACCTCACATTCTTCAAGATATCACATGACTATCCTCACAATGTTGGCACAAAAGGATCACGATCGGGGATGGATCAATCATTCCATTTTCTAAATCCTCAACAGTCTCTGAATGAATGACTAGTGTCACCATATAGATTTTAAGTAGTAGGAGTACCCACTTGCTGATATTCTGAGTAAACAGAGGAAATAAGAGAAACAAGACATGTGTGAAGGTCACTGTGACAAAATTTATTCTTATTTAGTAGACATTTATTGAATACCACTTTCCCCCAGGCATTAGGAAATACAGTAGATGACAAAACCATCACTTTCATGGTGTTTAGGGTTTCCTTGAAAAGACACATAATATATGTGTCATGACATTTTTTATTTAAAAAATGTCAAACCCCCCAAAAAAATAATAAAAAAAATAAAAAATGTCAGAGAGTAAAAGCAAAGACAGTAGGGGATATAGGAGGTGTTTGTGAGTTCATTACAATTCTAGATAGGGTAAATAGGAAGGCATGGGAAGCTGGATAATGGTCCCCTAAAATGTTTACCTCTTAATGCCTGAAGCCTATGAGTATGTTACTTTATGTGGCAAAGATAACTCTGCAAATGAGATAGAGATGGAGAGGTTTTCCTTGATTCTCTAGATCAGCTCTCATGCTATTGAAAAGGTCTTTCATGGGAGGTAGAGGACTACAGAGGGAGGACATAGCGATGTGATGATGGAAGCAGAGGTTAGGGAGAAATGGCCAGGGGCCAAGCAGCCTCAAGAAGCTGGAAAACCAAGGAACAATTCAACCCTGGAGCTCTGCTGACACTTTGACTTTAGTCCCCTAAGACTTGTTTTGGATTTTTGACCTTTATAATTGTAAGAGAATCCATTTGTGATGCGTTAAGCCAACAAGATTTTGGTAATTTCTTACAATAGAAATAGGAAATATATAGAAGGGTTCATTTAGAAGGTAAAATTTGAGTAAATTTCTGAAAAAAATCAATCATGTGAATCACATGCAAAAGGCCTGAAGCACAATTATAAACGGTGAGTGGAAGGAACTAGCTTGTGAGCTAGTAGTGTGAATAGAAAGGGATGAACTTGGTAGTGTCACATTTAGATATTTCATCCATTTTGAGACTCCAAATAGCCAAGGGAATATGGAAAAAGAAAATCAGAGCTGGGGACATCACAATGCTAGATTTCAAGTTTTACTAAAAAGCTGTGATCATTAAGAAAGTGTGGTACTGGCACAAAAACAGACACATAGATCAATGGAACAGAACAGAGAACACAGAAATGGGCCTTCAATTCTAGGGTCAACTAATATTCAACAAAGCAGGAAAGACTATCCACTGGAAAAAAATAGTCTCTTCAATAAATGGTGCTGGGAAAATTGGACAGCTATGTGCAGAAAAATGAAACTATGAAAAAAATGAAACTAGACCATTCTCTTACACCATACAAAAAGATGGATTGCCAATTTCATTGATCTCAATAAACTTTTGGTTTCATTGATTTTCTTTTTTCATTTCATTGTTCTTACCTAGTATTTAACGTTTACTTTCTTCTTCTTTGTGTGTCATTTTCTCTTCTTTTTCTAATTTTAAAGTAAGCACTGAAGTTATTGATGTGGATCCTTTCCTGTTTTTGAATATAGGCATTTAGCACTAAATTTCCCAATAAATACTGCTTTAATGGCATCCTGAAATTTTTATGTTGTTTTATTTATAAAACATGTATTTTTATTTATATTTAGCTCACAGTATAAAATTCCCCTATTTATAAAAGAAAATTATTTATTTATGAGAGAGAAAGAGAGAGAGAGAGAGAGGCACAAGCAGAGGGAGAAGCAGGCTCCATGCAGGGAACTTGATGTGGGATCACGCCCTGGGCCAAAGGCAGACACTCCACCACTGAGCCACCCAGGAGTCCCATAAATTTCCCTTTTGACTCCTTCTTTTGCACTTAGGTTATTGAGAAATTTTCTGTTAAACTTATAAATATTTGCAATTATTTTTCAGACATCTTATTGATATCAAATTTATGGCACAAAAAATGGTGCAAAAACAGACACATAGATCAATGGAACAGAATAGAGAACCCAGAAATGGGCCATATGGACCATTATGATCCAAGAACACATTTTACATGATTGAATCCTTTTAGATTTATTAAGGATTATTTATGACGCTGAATATTGTGTCTTGATAAACTTATCCATGCACACCTATAAAGAATGTGTAGTCTGCTCTGGTCGTGTGGCATGTATTTGGAATGTTGTTTAGGTTACCACTTTGCTTGGTAATGTTTTAGTATACTGTGTGTTGTCTTTTTATCACAGAAAAAGGGTATTGAAATGTCTAAATATAATATGTTTTCTATTTTTCCTTGCCTTTCTGGAAAGGCAAGGAAACAATCTTTCAGTTTTTGTTTTATGCATATTGAAACTATATTTTTTAGATGCATAATTGTTTAAGATTATTATATACACAATTAATTGACTCTTTTATTAAAATGAAATTAGCTTTGTTCCTGGTAGTATACTTTGCTACAAAATCTACTTGATGTGGGACACTTGGGTGGTTCAGCAGTTAAGTGCCTGTCTTTGGCTCAGGGTGTGATCCTGGAGTTCTGGGATCGAGTCCCACGTCAGTCCCACTTGATCCTGCATGGAGGCTGCTTCTCCCTCTGCCTGTCTCTGCCTCTCTCTCTCTGCCTCTCATGAATAAATAAATAAAATCTTTAAAAAAAATATACTTGATGTAATATTAAAATAGCTACAACAGGTTTTTTCCTAGTGACAGTGTAGTATATCTTTTCCCATACTTTTAACCTATTGATGGCTTTATATTAAAGTGTGTTTCTTACAATCAGCATATAGTTGGTTCATCCTTCATCACCCATAAAGTTGCTTCTTCCTTTATAATCCAGGCTTACAATTTCCACTTTTTATTGAGTTATGGGACAATTTACATTTAATGTGATTAGTGATATGGTTAGCTTTATGTCTATCATGTTCCTATGTGGTTTTTTTTTGTCCCATGTATTTTTTCCCATTTTTCTTCTTTTTAAAATTAGTTCAATTATAGTTTTTTGTCTATTTTATTTCCTTTGTTGTTTATTAGCTATAACTCTTTGTTTTATTATTATAGTGGTAGTTTTATGGTTTTTAAAATACATTCTCATAATAATCTACTTTCATGTATAATAGTATAATAGACAAAATAATAGTATAATAGTATATAATAATATATGAGCTGGGATCCCTGGGTGGCGCAGTGGTTTGGCACCTGCCTTTGGCCCAGGGCGTGATCCTGGAGACCCGAGATCGAATCCCACGTCGGGCTCCCGGTGCATGGAGCCTGCTTCTCCCTCTGCCTGTGTCTCTGCCTCTCTCTCTCTCTCTCTCTCTCTCTCTGTGTGACTATCATAAATAAATAAAAATTTATTTAAAAATAATATATGATCTATTATGATAGCAGGAAATGGTCTTGTAACAATATGATACTATAACAGGTGCATAATAATGTACAACTTTATCATATAACAGTCTACTTTCAATAGTATACACTTCATGTAAGTAGAAGAAATTTTAGCTGTTATTCGTCTCAAGTTTTGTGCTATTAATTCATACACTTCCCTTATACATTTGTTATAAGCCCCAAATGCATGTTACTATTTTTATTTATATAGTCAATTAACTTTAAAGAAACTTAAATAATAAGAAATTTTATCTTTCCTCTGCATGCCATATTAGTCCCTAAATCCATATGGTATCATTTCCCTTCTGATTGAGGGATTTTCTTCCATATTCTTATAATTTGGTGTACTTATAAAGAATTCTTTCAGTTAATCCTAATTTATTTTAATTTTTAGGAATATTTTTGCTCTGGGTATGAAATTGTTGGTTGACGTGTTTTTCTTTTGATACTTTAGATTTTCTTCCACTGACATTCTGCTTATGTTGTTTCCTATGAGAAGTTAGCTGTTTCCCTTATATTTGTTCTTTTTGTTCATAATGTGAATGCTTTCACTTGCATGGCTGCTTTAATAATTTTTTATTATTATTAATTGGTTTGAATGACTTGAATATGATGAACTTTGTAGTTTTTTTCATGTTTCTTATTCTTATTGTTGTGTAGGCTTTCTGAATCTACATATTTACATATTTAAATGAATTTGGAAAAAATTCAGCCATTTTTGTTTCAAATATTTTTTCTACCTTCCTCTTCAGGGCCTCTAATTAAATGAATATTAGATTTCTTAAAATTGTTCCACATCCCACTAATGCTATTTTCAGTGTTTGTTCTCTGTGTGTTTCATTTTTTTTTGTATTTTTTTATTGGAGTTCAATTTGCCAACATATAACACCCAGTGCTCATCCTGTCAAGTGCCCCCTTCACTGCCCATGTGTTTCATTTTGGATAGTTTCCATATATCTTTAAGTTTAGTAATTATTTTTGACTATATCTAAGTCATTCTTAGGGCTATCTAATGCATTTTTCACCTCAGACACTGTGGTTTTCATCTCCAGAATTTTGTTTGTGCTTTTTTTATATATTTCCCGTATCACATCCACCATTTTAATATATAGAGGAATGACTATTTAAATATTTTTTTCTGTTGATTTTAATATTTGTGTTAGTTTTGACTTGGTTTTCTTGATTAATTACTATCCTCATTATGAATTATGTTTTCCTATTTCTTTGTATGCCTTTTTTTTTTGAATGATAGACATTGTGAACTTTACCTTATTGGGTGCCAGATATTTTTTGTATTTCTATAAATATTTCTGAACATTGTTCTGGATGCAGTTATTTGGAAACATTTTATTCATTTCAGGTCTTAATTCTATAACTTGTTAGGTGCATCAGGAACAGTGCTACATCCTTCACTTATTATTCATCACTACTAAGGCATAACATTCCTGAATAGTCTATGCAATGATCCATAAATTGTAAACTTTTCCACTCCAGCTAGTGAGAATAAGCATAACCGCTATCTATATGCAAGCACTGGGTATTTTCTATTATTTTTCAGGTGTTTTTCCCTATCTGAGGTAGTTTGTATTTAAAAAGTTTTTTAAAGATTTTATTTATTTATTTGAGTAGAGAGAGAAAAAGTTAGAGTGAGAGCAAGAGAGAGCATGAGTGGGGGAGAGGACGAGGGAGAAGCAGGTTCTCCACTGAGCAGGGAGCCATATGCAGGGCACAATCTCAGAACCCTGGGATTGTAACCTGAGCCAAAGGCAGACCCTTAAATGAGTGACCCAACCAGGTGCCCCTATGAGGTAGTTTATTTACATGCAGGTGTTGATGAGTATTTTTGTGAATATTTGAAGGGAATCCTCTGTAGGTCTATGAACTTCTTTCTATGAACATCCCTCTCTTTCATATACTATCATGCAAACTCCAGCTGCCTTGGTCCCTCTGGGCTCTCAGCTCTATTTTGTCAATTTAGGGAGACTATCAAGGTTTGCTTGGGCTCTCCTTCTCTGTCTTCCAGCCTGGAAAATCTTTCAAGCAGTGAATTGAGGGGTTCATAGAGCATACCTAGTTTGTTCCTATCTCTCAGTCTCTCAGGGATATTTCATTGTCTGATGTTGAGGTTTTTAAAAATGTTTGATGCATTTTGTTTGTTGTTTCAGTTGGAAAGGTAAATCATGTCCCTCTTACTTCATCCTTGGCTGATATGGATGTCATAAAGGGTATCTCTGACAACATTCTTAGTTAACAAAAATGGTGTCAAAATGATATGGTTTCTGCATGCCGAGAAGTGAAGTTAAAGATTTATATTAATAAGTCATTTGATCTCCAAGAGAGCTCTATAAGGCAGGCAAAACACAAGGTGACATTCTGGAGGAAGGGATGTCACTTACCTGGCAAAAGTGATAACCTAGAAAAATAAAGATGTGGCTTTAGCTGTGGGGAGTGGAGAACAGAAGGAGGGAGCAGAGGAAACAAGTTGGATAGATAATTCCCAGTATGCATAGTATTTAGTTCCAGAACACTAGTGTTTAGTGAGTCTGAATAAAGGATTCTGATACCACAGACCTTGGTAAGTTGTGTGCTGTTTCACAATGAGGCTTCATGGTACCTAACAGCAGAATAAAGGCTCTAATATATGTATAGTAAGGAGAACTTCTTAACTTTATTTATTTTAATTAATTAATTGATGGAAATATTTTTTGGCATATAAAAACCTATACATAATTAATATATACATTTTATAAAGTTGGAGGTAATAACACACTCATGAAATCTTTTTATAAATTTTTTTATTGGTGTTCAATTTGCCAACATATAGAATAATACCCAATGTTCATCCCATCAAGTGCCCCCCTCAGTGCCCATCACCCAGTCACCCCCAACCCCCACCCAACTCCCTTTCTACCACCCCTAGTTCGTTTCCCAGAGTTAGGAGTCTCTCATGTTCTGTCTCCCTTTCTGACATTTCCCACTCATTTTGTCTCCTTTCACCTTTATTCCCTTTCACCATTTTTTTATATTCCCCAAATGAATGAGACCATATAATGTTTGTCCTTCTCTGATTGACTTATTTCACTCAGCATAATACCCTCCAGTTCCATCCACGTCAAAGCAAATGGTGGGTATTTGTCATTTCTAATGGCTGAGGAATATTCCATTGTATACATAAACCACATCTTCTTTATCCATTCATCTTTCGATGGACACCGAGGCTCCTTCCACAGTTTGAATATTGTGGACATTGCTGCTAGAAACATCGAGGTGCAGGGGTCCAGGCATTTCACTGCATCTGTATCTTTGGGGTAAATACCCAACAGTGCAATTGCTGGGTCATAGGGCAGGTCTATTTTTAACTCTTTGAGGAACCTCCACACAGTTTTCCAGAGTGGCTGCACCAGTTCACATTCCCACCAACAGTGCAAGAGTTTTCCCCTTTCTCCACATCCTCTCCAACATTTGTTGTTTTCTGCCTTGTTAATTTTCCCCATTCTTACTGGTGTGAGGTGGTATCTCATTGTGGTTTTGATTTGTATTTCCCTGATGGCAAGTGATGCAGAGCATTTTCTCATGTGCTTGTTGGTCATGTCTATGACTTCCTCTGTGAGATTTCTGTTCATGTCTTTTGCCCATTTCATGATTGGATTGTTTGTTTCTTTGCTGTTGAGTTTAATAAGTTCTTTATAGATCTTGGATACTAGCCCTTTATCTGATACGTCATTTGCAAATATCTTCTCCCATTCTGTAGGTTGCCTTTTAGTTTTGTTGATTGTATCCTTTGCTGTGCAAAAGCTTCATTTATTGATGAAGTCCCAATAGTTCATTTTTGCTTTTGTTTCTCTTGCCTTCGTGGATGTATCTTGCAAGAAGTTAATGTGGCCAAGTTCGAAAAGGGTGTTGCCTGTGTTCTCCTCTAGGATTTTGATGGAAACTTGTCTTACATTTAGATCTTTCACCATTTTGAGTTTATCTTTGTGTATGGTGCAAGAGAGTGGTCTAGTTTCATTTTTCTGCATGTGGATGTCCAATTTTCCCAGCACCATTTATTGAAGAGACTGTCTTTTTTCCAGTGGATAGTCTTTCCTCCTTTGTTGAATAATTGACCATAAAGTTGAGGGTCCACTTCTGGATTCTCTATTCTGTCCCATTGATCTATGTGTCTGTTTTTGTGCCAGTACCACACTGTCTTGTTGACCGCAGCTTTGTAGTACAACCTGAAATCAGGCATTGTGATGCCCCCAGCTATGGTTTTCTTTTTTATTATTCCCCTGGCTATTTGGAGTCTTTTCTGATTTCACACTAATCTTAAGATGATTTGTTCCAATTCTCTGAAGAAAGTCCATGGTATTTTGATAGGGATTGCATTAAACAACATACTCATGAAATTATTCCCACAGTCTATGCCATAAACCTATCCATCACTGCCAAACTTTCTTTCTGTACGCTTATTTATTGTTGTTGTTGTTGTTATTATTACTACTACTACCCTAAGGACTTTAAGCTAAGATCTCCTCTTTACAAACTTTTAAGTACACAATATAGTATTGTTAACTATAGACATTATACTGTATAGTAGGTTTTTAAGACTTATCTTGTATAACTGAAACTTTATACCTTTTGGATAATGCTGCCCCATTTTCCCTCTACTTGGTTCCTGCCAATCTCCACTCCACATTCTGCTTCTAGAAGTTTGACTATTTTAGGTTCATCATATAAATGGTATCATGTAAAATTTATCCTTTTGTGCCTGGCTTATTTCACTTAATATAACATCCTCCAGATTCACTCATCTTACAAATGGCAACAGTTCCTTCTTTGTTAAGGCTGAATTATATTCCATTGCATGTATATACCATATTTTCTTTTTTTTTCCATATTTTCTTTATCTAGTCACCTTTTGATAGACATTTAGATTGCTTTCATGTCTTGGCTATTATAAATAATGCTTCAATAACATGGAGATGCAAATATCCCTTCAAGATTCTGATGTCAGTTGCTTTGGATATATATATATATATCTACAAGTGGGTTGCCAGATCATATGGTAGTTCTATTTTTAGTTTTTTTGAAGAAACTACATACTGTATTCCATAGTGTACATTCCCACTGACAGTGTACAAGGTTTCCATTTCCTTCACATTCTTATTGACATGTGCATCTTTTGTTTTCCTGAGAAAAGCCATTCTAATAGATGTGAGGTGATATCTCATTTTGGTTTTTATTTGAATTTCCCTAATGATTAGTGATGCTGAGCACCTTTTCATATATATATATATATATATATATATATATATATATATATATGAGCCATTTGTCTATCTTCTTTGGAAACATTTCTATTCAGATTCTTTCCCCTATTTATTAACCCTTTATCAGATAATATAGTTTGCAAATATTCTATCCTGTTCCATAGGTTGCCCTTTTATTTTATTGATTTTTTCTTTTGCTGTGCAGAAGTTTTCTGGTTTGATGTAATCTCACTTCTCTATTTTTCCTTTTGTTGCTTGAGCTTTTGGTGTCAAGTCTAAAAAAATCATTGCCAAGGTCAATTCCCAGTGTGTTCTTCTAGGAGTTTTAATATTTCACAGATCATATTTATGTCTTTAATCCATTTGACCTGATTTTGTGTATGGTATGATGTAAAGATCCAATCTAATTCTTTTGCATGTGGGTACTCATTTTCCCAGTACTATTTATTGAAAGGATTATTCATTTCTCATTGTCTATTCTTAGCACTCTTTGTCAAATATTAGTTGAACACATATGTGTAATTTTACTTCTGGGCTCTATTCTGTTCTACTTGTCTATGAATCTGTATTTGATTACTGTAGCTCACTACAGTTGGATAGTTTGATTACTATAGCTTTGTAATTCATTGAAATTAGTAAATGTGATGCCTTTGGCTCTGCTTTCTTACTCAAAATTGCTTTGGCTATTTGGGGACTTTTGTAGTTCCAAACAAATTTTTAAGATTCTTTTAAATTTATTTTTTTATTCTTTATTTTAATCATTTTTAGTTAACATATGCTATATTATTAGTTTCAGAGGTATTTTAGTGATTCATCAGTTGCATATAAAACCCAGTGCTTGTTACATCAAGTGCCCTCCTTAATGCCCATCACCTAATTACCCCTTCCCTCCTCCCCTCCCCTCCAACAACCCTCAGTTTGTTTCCTAGAGTTCAGCATCTCTTATGATTTGCCTGTCTCTCTATTTTCATCTTACTTTATTTTTCCTTCCCTTCCCTTCATTTTTCTTTCTTAAATTCCAAATAAGAGTGAAATCATGTATTTGTCTTTCTCTGACTGACTTATTTTGCTTAGTATAATACCCTCTAACTCCATCTGCATCATTGCAAATAGCAAGATTTCATTCTTTTTCATGGCTGAGTAATATCCTATTACATATATTCTATATATCTTCTTTGTCCATTTATTTGTTGATGGACATCTGGATTCTTTTCATATTTTGGCTTTTGTGGACATTGATGCTATAAACATTGGGGTATATGTCCCCTTTCAAATCACTATCTGTGTATCCTTTGGATAAATACCTAGTTAGTGTGATCGCTGGGTCATAAGATAGCTCTATTTTTAACCTTTTTGGGAACCTTCATACTGTTTTTTAAAGTGGCTACACCACTTGGCATTTCCATCAACAGGTAAGAGGTTCCCCTTTCTTGGCTTCCTCCCAAATATCTGTTGTTCCCAGAGTTGTTCATTTAGATTCTTTTTCTATTTATGTAGAAAAATGGCATTGGAGTTTGATATGTATTACATTGAAGCTGCACATCACTTTAGATAGTATGAACATTTTAACAACATTAATTTTTCTAATACACAATTGTAGGATGTTTTTCTATTTATTCATATCTGCCTTTATTTATTAGTATACGCACCTTTTATTTCCTTAGTTAAATTTAAGCCTAAGTTGTTGTGTTTTTTTTTTTTTTTTAGTTTATTCCCAAGTATTTTATTCTTTTTGGTATTGTAAATGGTTTTTTTTATTAAGTTCCTTTTGCATAATATGCTGGTTTATACAGAAATGCAACTGATTTTTGTATGTTGATTGTGTATCTTGCAACTTTGTTGAATTTATTTAATCAAACAATTTTGGTGGAGTTTAACTTTGTGTAATGTCAGCACTCTAAAGAACTGCCCTTTTTAGAGCATTCCCTGGACTTAAAATCTATTTTGAGGCTAAATTTTGCATGATTTAGTAGAGTGTGATGAGGAAGAGTGAGGAATATGCTATATCTCATATTACTTCTTGGATGTCTAAGAATATGATAGGACAATGACAGTAGAGAGAAATTACTACTAGAAGAACTATTTTCACATTTACTCCTTCTTTAATAATAGCAGCTTTGAAGTTGCTTTATTATATTATAGCTATATTATATTATAGCTGTTTGAAGTCACCTATGGAAGTATGGAGGGCAATCAGCTTGATTCACACCTGTTAATGGTGGGGAAAAAAGGGGGAGTGAGAGAAGAAAACACAGAAGAAATAGTTAAAGAGATAGGAAGAGAAGCAGAAGATGATTGAGTCATACAAACCAATGGAAAAGATCACCTTGAGCAGCGCAAGATAGCAGAGGAATAGGGGTCCTCAACTCACCTGGCCACACCAACTTATGTAGATAAATTTCAAACCATCCTGAAAACCTATGAATTCGGCCTGAGGTTTAAAGAGAGAAAAGCTGGAACACTACAGAGAGAAGGGTTTTAGCTTCTAACAAGGTAGGAAGGTGGGGAAAAAAAATGAATCAAGTGGGGGAGGGGCACCATTAGGAGCCAGTCTAAAGCCGCGGCATGGGAGCCTCTGGGACAGGAAAGCCCAGACCTGGAGAAGCAGGAACTTTAAAAAATCCATACCAGATTCTTCCCAGATGGAAAGGTGCTTAGCAGGGAAATCGGGCAGAATTGCAGGAGAGGCAGGGATGCCTCCAGTTTCCCAGAGTCATTAATAGAGGAAGTGTGCCTGGAGGAAAGAGGATCATACACCATGGGCCAATCTCAGTAAAGGGCTGGAGCATGCAGCCATTGGGGCATTGGGGAGAAGCTGGTCGGTCAGGCGGGCAGTTCTGGATGTAGCGGTCTGCGCACTGCTGCCTTCAGGAGATACGCCCAGGAGCACGATTCTAGGAGCACAGGCCCCGGATCCTAGGGCCCAAGGAGGCACAGGCCACAATCATGCACTCCCCGGGACAGGTGGAGGTGGGGAGGATACAGGACAGCAAGGCCTCTACTGTTGCCAGGCACCCCAAGCTGTGCAGAAGCACACCTGCCCCAGACCGGGAGCATCTAGGCCAGTGCAGACTGGGAGACTACAGCAGTTACTGCTGAGAGCTGATTCCAGGGGTGGAGGACTGGCCACTGGCAGTGTTGTTGTTCCTCCTTGTTACACCATGTGCAGGGCCCCAGGGAAAAGAGGCCTCAGGGGATAAAGAGCTGTCACTAAGCCTGCCACCTGGTGGGGGGGTAGCTCCCCCAGGTACACACACCTGAGAATCTGCACACCAGGCCCCTCCCCCAGAAGACCAGCTAAAAGAAAAGGGGAATAGCAAGTTCTTGACCAAGCAGCACTGGAAAGCTCCAGGGGAAGTTGAAGGATTTACAGTATATAAAATCCGGAGGAATCTTCTAGGGTGAAATATAATAAAGTCATGGTTGATGTTCTTGACTCAGACCACTCATACAGCCACTCTGCATTGAGTAAAATGACTAGAAAGAACTCACCACAAAAGAAAGAATCAGAAACAGTATTCTCTGTCACAGAGTTACAGATTTTGAATTACAATTTGATGTCAGAAAGCCAATTCAGAAGCACAATTATAAAGATACTGGTGGCTCTGGAAAAAAGCATAAAGGAATCAAGGGACTTCAAGGCTGCAGAATTTAGATCTAATCAGGCATAAATTAAAAATCAATTAAATGAGATGCATTCCAACTGGAGGTTCTAATAACAATGAGGTTAATGAGGTAGAAAAAATGAGTGACATAGAAGACAAGTTGATGGCAAGGAATGAATCTGGGAAAAAAGAGAAAAATAATTAAAGGACCATGGTTCCCCAAAGTTAAGGGAAATAAATGACAACCTCAGAAGGAAAAATCTACATACAATTGGGGTCCAGGGTGCACCAAGAGGGCCAGAGGGCCAGAAAGCATATTTGAACAAAGCATAATTGAGAACTTCCCTAATTTGGGGAGGGAAACCTGCATTCAGACCCAGGACATAGGGAGGTCCCCCCCAAAATCAATAAAAACCATTCAACAGCTCGACATTAATAGTGAAACTTGCATATTCCAAAGATAAAGAGAAAATCCTTAAAACAACAAGACATAAGAGATCTCTAACTTATATGGGGAAAAACATGAGATTAAAAGCAGACCTCGCCACAGAGACCTGGCAGGCCAGAAAGGGCTCGCCAGATATATTCAGGGTCCTAAATGAGGAGGGACTCTGTAAAAGAAAGAGGAAGCCCAAAGAAATAATACACAAAAACAGGGACCAAATAGGTATTATGATGACACTAAATTCATTTCTTTCAATAGTAACTCTGAACGTGAATGGGCTTAATGATTCCATCAAAAGACAAAATTTCAGACTGGATAAAAAAGCAAGACCCTTTATGCAAATTACAAATCTTCTAGCACCACATCTCCAAAGAAACAAGGGCTTTAAATGATACACTGGACCTGATGGATTTCACAGATATCTATAGAACTTTACATCCAAACACAACTGAGTACACCTTCTTCTCAAGTGCACATGGAACTTTCTTCAGAATAGACCACATACTCAGTCACAAATCAGGTCTCAACTGATACCAAAACATTGGAATTGTCCCCTGCCTATTCTCAGACCACAAAGATTTGAAACTAGAACTCAATCACAAGAAGAAATTTGGAAGAAACTCAAACACGTGGAGACTAAAGAGCATCCTTCTGAAAGATGAATCAGCCAACCAGGAAATTACAGAAGAATTAAAAAGATTCATGGAAACTAATGAAAATGGAGATACAACCATTCAAAATCTTTTGGATACAGCAAAAGCAGTACTAAGAGGGAAATACATCGCAATACAAACATCCCTCAAAAAATTGGGAAAAACTCAAATACACAAGCTAACCTCCAACCTAAAGGACCGGTAAAGTAAAGCAAATACAACTTACACCAAGCAGAAGATTAGAGTTAATAAGGATTCAAGCATAACTCAATGAAATACAGACCAGAAAAACTGTAGAACAGATTAACAAACTAGGAGTTGGTGCTCTGAAAGAATTAATAAGATAGATAAATCATTAGCCACCCTTATTAAAAAGAAAAAAGACTCAAATTAATAAAATCATGAATGAAAAAGGAGAGATCACAACCAATACCAAGAAAATGCAAATGATTTAAAAAATATTATGAGCAGCTATACGCCAATAAATTAGGCAATCTAGAAGAAATGGACGCATTTCTGGAAAAGCACGTTTCCAAAACTGAAACGGAAGAAATAAAAAACCTGAACAGGCCAGTAACCAGGGAGGAAATTGAAGCAGTCATCAAAAACCTCATAAGACACAAGAGTCCAGTGGCAGATGGCTTCCCAGGGGATTTCTATTAAACGTTTAAAGAAGAAACAATACTTATTCTACTAAAGCTGTTCCAAAAATATGGAAAGGTATGGAGTACTTCCAAACTCGTTTTATGAGGCCAGCATCACCTTAATTCCAAAACCAGACAAAGATCCCACAAAATAGAATTATAGATCAATATGCCTGATGAACACACAAAAATTCTCAAGAAGATACTAGCCAATAGGATCCAACAGTATATTAAGAAGGTTATTCACCATGAGCAAGTGGGATTTATCTCTGGGATACAAGGTTGTTTCAACACATGTAAAGCTATCTACGTGATAGATCATTTCAACCAGAGAAAAAACAAGAACCATATGATCCTGTCAATAGATGCAGAGAAAGCATTGGACAAAATACAGCATCCATTCCTGATCAAAACTCTTCAGAGTGTAGGGATAGAGGAAACATTCCTCAACATCTTAAAAGCCATCAATGAAAAGCCCACAGCAAATATCATTTTCAATGGGGGAAACACTGGAAGCCTTTCCCCTAAAGTCAGGAACACAACAGGGATGTCCACTCTCACCACTACTATTCAACACATCCTAGAAGTCCTAGCCTCAGCAATCAGGCAACAAAAAGAAATAAAAGGCATTCAAATTGGCAAAGAAGAAGTCAAACTCTCCCTCTTCGCCAATGACATGATACTCTATATAGAAAACCCACTCAACCCTAAGATTGCTCAAATTCATACAGCAATTTGGCAGTGTGGCAGGATACAAAATCAATGCCCAGAAGTCAGTGGCATTTCTATACACTAACAATGAGACTGAAGACAGAGAAATTAAGGAGTCAATCCCATTTACAATTGCACCCAAAAGTGTAAGATACCTAGGAATAAACCTAAGCAAAGAGGTCAAGGATCTATACCCTAAAAACAACAGAACACTTCTGAAACAAATTGAAGAAGACACAAAGAGATTGAAAAATATTCCATGTCCATGGATCAGAAGAAGTAATATTCTGAAAATGTCTATGCTATCCAGGGCTATTTATATGTTCAATGCAATCCTATTGAAATACCATGGACTTTCTTCAGAGAGTTGGAACAAATCATCTTAAGATTTGTGTGGAATCAGAAAAGATCCCAAATAGTAAGGGGAATATTGAAAAAGAAAACCAGAGCTTGGGACATCACAATGCTAGATATCAAGTTGTACTATAAAGCTGTGATCATCAAGACCGTATCATACTGGCATAAACACAGACACATAGATCAATGGAACAGAATAGAGATCAGGAAATGGGCCCTCATCTTTATGGTCAACTAATATTTGACAATACATGAAAGACTATCTACTGGAAAAAGAACAGTCTCTTCAATAAATGGTGCCGGGAAAACTGGACAGCCATGTGCAGAAGAATGAAACTAGACCACTCTCTTGTACCATACACAAAGATAAACTCAAAATGGAGAAAGATCTAAATGTAAGACAAGAATCCATCAAAATACTAGAGGAGAACAGGAGAACATCCTTTTTGAACTTGGCCACAGCAACTTTTTTCAGGATACATCTATGAAGACAAGGGAAACAAAAGCAAAAATTAACTTTGGGACTTCATCATTTGAAGAAGCTTCTGAACAGCAAAGAAACCGTCAACAAAACTAAAAGACAACCTACAGAAGGGGAGAAGATATTTGCCAATGACCTATCGGATAAAGGGCTAGTATCCAAGATCTACAAAGAACTTATTAAACTGAACAGCAAAGAAACAAACAATCCAATCATGAAATGGGCAGAAGACATGAACAGAAATCTCACAGAGGAAGACATACACATGGCCAACATGCACATGAGAAAATGCTCCACATCCCTTGCCATCAGGGAAATACAAATCAAAACCACAATGAGATACCACCTCACACCAGTGAGAATGAGGAACATTAACAGGACAGGAAACAACAACTGTTGGAGAGGATGTGGAAAAAGGGGAACCCTCTTGCACTGCTGGTGGGAATGTGAACTGGTACAGCCACTTTGGAAAACTCTGTTGAGGTTCCTCAAGGAATTAAAAATAGAGCTACCCTACGACCCAGTAATTGCACTACTGGGGATTTACTCCAAAGATCAGTTGCAGTGAAAACCTGAGATAACTGCACCCCAACGTTTATAGTAGCAATGTGTACAATAGCCAAACTGTGGAAGGAACCTTTTTGTTATCGAAAGATGAATGGTTAAAGATGTGGTATATATATATACATATATATATATATATATGTATATATATATGTATGTGCATACACATACGTGTATATATACATACATTGGAATACTACTCAGCCATTAGAAACGAGTGACGAATACCCACCATTTGCTTCAACATGGATAGAACTCGCGGGTATTATGCTGAGTGAAGTAAGTCAATTGGAGGACAAACATTATATGGTTTCATTTATTTAGGGAATATAAAAAATAGCGAAAGGGAATAAGAGGGAAAGGAGAGAAAATGAGAGGGAAAAATCAGAGAGTGTGACGAACTTCAGAGACTCCTAACTCTGGGAAGTGAATAGGGAGTAGTGGAAGGGGAGGTGGGCAGGGGGATGGGGTGACCGCATGATGAACACTGAGGAGGGCATTTGACGGGATGAGCACTGGGTATTACACTATATGTTGGAAATTCGAATTCCAATAAAAAAATATACAAACAAAAAAAGGAAAAGATCACCTTAAAGCAAAGGGAATTATTAGTTGTGGCAGGCAGATTAATGGCCCTCAAAGACGTCCACATTCCAATCTCCAGGGCCTGCAAATGTGTTACCTTACATGGCAAAGGGGAATTCGCAGATATAATTAATTTAGGGGCTTTGACATGAAGAGATAATGTGCTGACTTACTCAGGTAGATCCAGTATAATTACAGGTGTCCTTAATCATTGGAGAGGCAGACAGATGAGGAGATCAAAATGATGCAATATGAGGAATTTTGAGCACCTTACTCCCCTTTTGCTGGATCTGATAATGAAAGGGATCATGAGCCATAGAATGCAAGTAGTCTCTAGAAGCTAAAAGAAACAAAGAAATTAATTCTCAGAAATTAATTCTCCCATAGTACTTCCATAAGGAAAAAACTCTAGTGACACCTTGATTTTATCCTGGTGAGACCCATGGCAGACTTCCGAACCCAAGAACTGTGAGATAGTAAGTTTATGTTTTAAGCCACTAAGTTGTCATCATTTGTAACAGCAGCAATAGGTATTCAATACACTAGCAGTCTCCAATAAGAAAAAGACTGAAAAAACACTCCTTGCATTTGTAACATTAAGAGATAATTGGTGACTTTAATTAGAGGAGTGTCACTAAACTGTTGGGGAAAGAAGCCAGGTTTGGGGAACCATAATAGGATCAGGAAATAGAAACATAGGTGTTTGGATTAGAGAAGAGGGAGGACATTGAATGTGGAATAAGTCATTAGTAAGTTAGTCCAGATCAAGGGGGCAGACTTTGCAGAGCTGGAGACATTTCAGTATATTTAAAGAAAAATAACAAAAGTAGTGTCATTCTTACGTGCTTTGTGAATTTACTATGCGAATCTGGAGTAAAAGAATCCTGCAGTACAGAATCAAATGTTGGGAACTGAAATATCTCCATTAAAATAGAGAGAATGAGAAAAGTGGAATATCTGAAATCATCCTGCTGGAACAGCTGCTGAACATAGATTCCTCAGGGGTGCCTGTCCTGACTCCGTAGCCTACTCGGGACCTTTCCTCTATGTTCTGGATTTACCTTTATCACTGCATTTGCTTCATTGCTGTAGAATTAATGAGCTGCTTGTGTTTATGGCTTCCCCACTGGCCTGTGCATCCTGGAGGATGGGGCTGTGCAGCAGTCACTGGTATGTTCTGGCCAACATGATACCTGGCATGCTGTACAAGGTTTTTATGTATTTGGTACATCAGCAACTGAATGGATAAGTGCCCATCATTTTGCCTCTTTTAGCATCCTCCTGCTCTTCTCTGCCAGCCCTGAGCTTGCCTGTCTTCCCAGCCTTATTCACATCTTTCTTGCTTAAAATCCTTTTGGGTAGGGATCCCTGGGTGGCGCAGCGGTTTGGCGCCTGTCTTTGGCCCAGGGCGCGATCCTGGAGACCCAGGATCGAATCCCATGTTGGGCTCCCGGTGCATGGAGCCTGCTTCTCCCTCTGCCTATGTCTCTGTCTCTCTCTCTCTCTGTGTGACTATCATAAATAAATAAAAAAATTAAAAAAAAATCCTTTTGGGTAAAGCCCACATCGTGACTTCAGGTAGGCAAAGACTTATGTGCTAATGGTCAGGTTTCCACATGGGTATGGCTGAATGCATGCTCATCTCCACAGCTAACACTAGTGGGTGCAGTGATCCTGGGCTCTGCAGTCTGGGGTGGTGGAAGGAGCATGGGACCTGAGGCTACTGAACCCTCTTAGAACTGCAGCTCTGCCTTTGATCAGATGCATGGATTACATAACTATTAGGAACCTCCTCTTCCTCAGCAGATGGGATGCTTCAGTTGGGGTCTGGGGACTGTGGTAAAGATTAGAAATAATATATGTAAAGATATTCCAAGATTTTACCTGACACTCAGTAGGTACTCAATAAATTAGGAATTTCTCTTATGTATAGGTGGGATGTCCATTAATTTAAGACCTTAGTGGTCACAGAGTTGCACTCAGATCCTGCCACTCATAGTCTATGTAACCTTAATAATCTTAAGTATTTCACTTAATCTCACTGTGCCTCAGTTTCCTGAAATGAAAGCAAGTATAACAAAATCTCCCTTGTGGTGTATGTAATTTGTGAATTTATTATGCAATTCTGGAGTAAAAAAGAGCTCTGCGATATTGCAGAGAATCTGGCTCAGGATAATTCCTTTCTCTTTTCCTTTTCTGTGTTCTGAGACAGTCTGACAGACATCTTTGCTCTTTAGAAGCCTGTCATCAACACAGCAGACATGCACATGGAAGTCACTTCCTCAGTGCATGTTGATGTGAAAGGTGCCTTCTGGTTCATCTGGGACATGCTCAACCATGGCCTGTGTGGCACAGATGTATCTTGGGGTCTTACTGTGTTTAGCAAGTTAATTGTTCATTAAGAGGAAGGGACATTCACAGAACTGAACTGACACCCTGATAAAATACCAAATGACTTTCAGTGATTTATGGGCACAGACACAGCTCCTTGCTGGCTCATGTCAGAATGGGCTGGAGTGATAAGCACACACTTATCTCTGGGCCTTGATGAATGACAAGGAAACCTTGTACCATAAAGGCAACAAAGCCACCCTGTGGGAAGAGGACTGTCAAGGAGTGCATTATAAAAGCCCAATCAGCCTCCTTGTGGGAGGACAATTAATGGAATTAAAAGTTAGAATTGTAATTATCATACAAATTAGAAGGAAATTAATCAGCTCATATTTTATGACTTGTCTTGGTGTGGAGCATTGCCAGTTAGGTTTTATGGCAAATCTTTGATTAATTGAGACACAGCATGAAAGTATAAAATCCAGACTCAAGCTGCATGTTAATATCCCCCTTTCCTCCTGTGCTGCCCCAAGGTTAGATATTGGGTAAAGGAGAGATTATATTTGAAGTAGCACACCCACGCATGCAGATGCAGGCTTACATTATGGCTTTCTGCAAACTGTGTGCCTTTTCACACTTCCTCAATGTGGACAAGAATCTTTTGCCCCACTTTCTCTTTTTCCTTTTTTATTTGTAATTTTTTAATGTTTTTGTGAAATTTTATTTTTATTTTTTTAAAATTTAAATTCAATCTGCCAACGTAGAGTATTACACTCAGTGCTCATCCCGTCAAATGCCCTCCTCAGTGCCCATCACCCAGCTACTCCATCTCCACACCCACCTCCCCTTCCACAACCCTTTGTTTGTTTCCCAAAGTTAGGAGTCTCTCATGGTTTATCTCCAATTCTAATTTTTCCCATTCAGTTCACCTCCTTTCCCTTATAATCCCTTTCACTATTTTTTATATTTCACTTATGAGTGAAACCGTATGATGATTGTCCTTCAGAGAAGCACTATTATCAGAGAAGCACTTTCTCTTTTTCATGTGGAGATCTTCAACTTCTGTTTTCTGCCTACCAACCTTTGGTTGGGATACTCCTGAGCACAGAATCACCTGACCCTGGGCAGACCCCAGGACCAAGGGTCACTGCAGAGTCATTGGTCAGAACTCTGTATCCATGTGTCCATCCTTCCAGACCTTCCCAGGGCCCTGGATTAAATTAAACTTTGGTAACTGAAGAATGCTTTTCACAAGGGAAGCTCACTGAGTCTATGGCTTCATGTCTGTCAGGTTGGGTCCCGCAAGTCAGAGTGAAAGGCTTCAGAAAGAGAAATGGACAGCTGACCAGAGCTGCCTGGGACACAGCACACAGTGAAACTTGTCACTGTTGTTCCATACACACAGAGAAGTTATGAGTTTGCAGTGACTGTTTCAGGGAGGGACTTGGGGAGAACGCAGATGGGAAGACAGTCTGTATGAGGCCAAGAGTGAGTCTCAGATAGGAGACATCACTGACTGGACATCTGATAAACATGTCAACTGTACTGTGTCTGCCTCTGAGCTACTGATCCGCCCTGTACCCCTCACATCACCCCAAAACTTGTCCCTTTCATGTTCTTCTCCATTTTGGCAAATAGAATTTCAATCCTCCCATACACTCAATAAAAACTGGAGCAATCTAATCTTTCCACAAATCTTGTAGGTCCTACAATAAAAACAAATGCAAGAAGTAACCACTTCTTACCACTCCCTTCAGACACACTACTCCACCCACTGCTATCTGTCACCTGGGTCACTTGGGCTATTGTAGGGACTTCCTCCAGGTCCTGCTTCTATCCTTACATATTTTGGTTGATTCTCACTATATCTGCCAGAATAAACCTGTTAAAATGTAAATCAAATCATGTCACCAAACTGTTTATAATCCCCTGAAGCTTGGGTCACATTTAGGATAAAAGTCTTCATGGTGATCTGCAAGGCAATGTGATCTGGACCCTTTGACCTCTCTGACTTCATGACCCATATCCTCCCCTACTCACTTTACCTAGCCTTGTGCCCTTGGCTCTTGCTGTGCTCTCTGTCAGGAATGTTTTTCCCTCTGGCAGCCATATGATCCAGCTCTCTTTCTTCATTTAAGCCTCAACTGGAATGCTTCCTTCTCAGGGAAGCCTTCTTAACCTCTCTGTCCGACCCGAGTCTCCCTGCTTCATGCTCACTGCAGCCCATCGCACATGGGTGTCCTGATAAATGTTCAATAGCTGACTCAGGGTTGGGAGAATGGGAGCACAAGTTTGTAGTGCCTGTTGACTTCAGCGAGGTGAATGCTTTTGTCATGAACAATTTTAAGCCACAGAGTAATGACAATTGCCTTGTAAAATTCCCGAAAATAAAACTGGCTTTCACAAGCTTATATAGGCAGTTTCAGTGTACTCTGCTTATCATCCTTTTTTTCCCCCATTTTTTTCCTTAGTACCAATTCTTGACATACTATATATTTTACTCATACATATTATGTTAGCTATTAGTCCTATTAGAAGATACTTTTCATGGGGGCAGTAATTTTTTAACTATTCATTGTTGTTTTCCCGAGCTTCTAGTATAACACCCACATGGTAGGTACTCAATAAAATTTTCCTGAATGACAGTATTAACTGAAGAATGAGTACCTAGTACTCATTAGACACTGATAAGTTTGGGGATACAGAAATGAATAAGACTAGATCTTTGACTTCTGTCTAGTGGTGAAGACAAGCTTCTGTAATATAATGAAATCGGGACTAAAATAGAGGTTGTTCCTTGTAGATGTAAGAATATAGAACAATCATTGAGATTAGCCTCAAATATGACTTGATTGATTCTGATGTGAATGGGGGTGTGATCTATAACTATTAATAGTGTTTGACAAAGAGTCCCTGGAATGTTTAACTTCTAATATCCTTTCTCTTCATTAAATTCCAGATACATGCTCAAGACACTCTGATGCTTTAGGAAATTGTCAAGTGCTTCTCAAACCTTATACAAGGTTCTAGCTAGATGGAAGCACATAGCTTATTAGGTCAAGGTCCACATTGTCCAGTTTTACCACCCAGCCAAACCTAGAGCCAGACTTAATTTTAAAAAGCCGTAATGCTCCAGAATGATGTAAAGTGAGGGCAAGTTACGTATGCCTGCCTGGGAATATCCTGCAGTCCTCTACTTGTGTGGTGTCATGGGTGGCAAAGACTTTAGGGCAGGTCACATCTACTTGCATGCTTTTTAAAACAGTGATCTTATTTACTAGCAAATGTTGCAAAAGAACATGACTCCGTTAGGTCAGTTTCTTCATTTTGAAGAAACATGAGGAGGGAATGAAGAGAAAGGTGATCCTTTCCCTTCCCTTTATGGATCGTTAGTGATTTAACACGCAATTTATCACAATGACAGATGTGTTTTAAAATATGGAAGGATGAAGGAAATGAACATTTATGGGCAATACTAAGTTACTTTGTTAGACACTAGACACGCATATATAGACCAAGAGTTTTGTTGACAAATTCCTGAAATCCATTAATATGTTCATAACCGATGTGGTAATTTGGAACAGAGCATAGCAATTCTGTGGGTGAGAGTTTCTTGGTGTTTATTCTTCGTGCTGTGTGCACCAAATACCTTCTATTTGTCCCTCCATATGCATTCTCCTCCAAGACAGTATTCCCATTTCCAAACTTCTGGTTGGGTTGGGCCAATGTGAAGCCCAAGGGGAAGATCAGAGGGAGGAAAGAGAGAAAGCCAAGGTATTTATTCTGGCTCCCCATTGCAGAGATACCAATACACCTGCCTACCATGGGTCAGAGCTGCGTTAGGTGGCATACTCTATAATGTGGAAAGTATCTCTGACTGCTTGATGGCTGTCTTAACACATTTTGTGGGGATTTCTTCAAGACAAGGATGGATGTGGCCTCCTTCAGAGAAGTATGGCATTTTCTCTTTCCAAATTGTGAGCACCATGGGTAGGGACCACCTCAGACCAGCTGTGTATCCTGAGGTTCCTTGGTGGGCAAGACAGATTATGTCTTTGCAAAGTATAAATATATGTGAAGATCAGAACTTCTCAGGGGCTTTTAATTTTGTTTTTCCATATTTTCTTTTACTTTTTCTGCTCTGCTTCCTCAAAACAGTTTTCTGTACATATCCCAGGGATTTGAGGAAGCAGGGCCTGGGAACAATTTGTCTTGCAGTTACCATGAAGGTGAAGCCAGGAGACTTAAAACTACACCTATGACAGTTTCTAACTTGAATGGGTCGTGGGCCATATCTCTTGAAAAAAACTTCTGCTTTTAAAAACACTTCCTTTCTCCTTTATCAAGAAGATCTGCAGAAGAACCTCCTTCCCCTTGGGGTAGGGGAGTTTCAAAAAGCAGAGGGCACAAAGCATTACAGAACAATGATCTCATCTTGGTAATGATGATTTCAGGTATATTTGGGTTAAAAGTATTTGAAGATCCAGGGATACTTGGGTTAAAAGTATTTGGTATATGGGACGCCTGGTTGGCTCAGCAGTTGAGTACCTGCCTTTGGCTCAGGGCATGATTCTGAAGTCCTAGGATTGAGTCCCACATCAGACTCCCTGCATGGAGCCTGTTTTTCTCTCTGCCTGTGTCTCTGCTTCTCTCTCTCTCTCTCTCTCTCTCTCTCTCTTTCTCTCTGTCTCTCATGAATAAATAAATAAAATCTTAAAAAAAATTTAAAAAAGTATTTGGTATAGATAAAAATAACAATGTAATAACATCTTAATCTATAAATTAGAAAATGTTAAAAAGATAATTCATTCCAGTGTGACAAGACAGTCACTCTCACTTATTAGCATGGAGTGGAACACATTTGGAATGAATTTGACAACATGAATACAAGCTAGAAGATAATTATACCTTTGGGTCTGCAATTTAACTCCTAGGAAATTATCTTAAGTAAAATCTAAAATGGCAAAAAAAAGCACTATGCACAAAGATTTATTTATTCAGTAAATATTTATGAGAGCTACCATGTAGCAGATATCTTTTTAAGTATTTGGAATTCAGTAGTGAATTAAGAACAAAAATGACCTGTGCATAGAAGTACCCCTTCAAGTCAGGGATGAGAGTCATTTGATCAAAAACAAAAACAAGGAATTAGAAGATAATGTATCATTAAAATGTTCTTAATATTGTCCATTTATGGCAAAAACGAAGTAACTGGACTGTAGCTTATTTTTCACAGTGGTTACAACAAAACACACCAGACAAAATACAAAAGCAACTGCCTAAGAACTCATAACAGCAAGGGAAGGGAGTCAAAGCTCCCAACATGAAAGATGACTGAAAAGTATGGTTGTGAGTTTCATGTTTGTTTAGTTTGGTTTTCCTCTTTTAAGTGTCAGTGACTCAAAGACAGGTCAAAATAGGAAACTATATGGCAAGCAGGTTTGCCAAAACTGTAAGAGTGGTCTGTCCCTAAGGACAGAGGTAAGGGAAAAAGTACCCATGAACCGGGAGTGTGGAAAGAAGCCTCATAGTTTTACTCTTTTCCCTGGTTTTTTCTTTTTTTTTTTTTTTTTTCTTTCCTGGCTCTGCCCCAAGACCTCTCCCAGTCATTTTATCATGGGTTTGGCAGAGCAACTAAGGCCCCAAGAGGAAGAACATCTTGCTGGAAAGAGGAACTGAGAAAAGCATTTCATGAGGAGTGTGTGGGGGTATCCCAGGTATATATTTTCTCTCTCTTTTTTCACTCTATCCAAAAGCAGTCACTGTAATGTATAACAGCACAAATGGTTAAAACTCTGAAGGAACTCTGTCTTCCTGGCTATAGGAACCAGGAAAAGGAGCCCCTAGGGTAGAGAGTATAGGAAAAAATTTGAGAGGGGGCATTGGAGATCATTAGTCTCTGTGTGAACTGCCCCTAAACTGAACCCATGCAGAGCACATCCAGATAATTCCAGCAAAGGCTTTCAGAACTGAAGTTCCACAGAAAACAAATCCTAGTCCCAATCCAAATCTTGATGGGGCATGTGAGGGATGGAGTAAGCAGCACAGCAATGGCTGTGAGAAATGAGCTTAGGTTGTAATTAACACTCACAGAGGGTAAAACTTGCAATGCACATGCAATTGGGTTGACTGTTGGCTTAACAGAAAATCAATGTTCTTCAGAGAATTTCAACATCATGCATGATATTTAAAATTTTAAGAAAACAACACAAATTTTCAAGTGAAAAATAAAATCAAAACAGCAGCCTTGGGATGACCCAGATATTGGAATTGTCAGATAGGCTTTAAAGCCGCCATTCTAACAGTGATCCAGGTGGTAAAGTGAATATTTTTGAAACAGATGGAGATATGAGAATGCTCAGTGGAGAAATAGAAATTATAAAAACAGAAGCAAATCTGAATTTTAAGACTATGAAATGCAATATCTGAAATTTATGAAATTGCTAGGTTGACTCAAAACAGAGATGATAAAAGAATCAATGGACTTGAAGACAGAGGAATAAAAATGACTCCATCTGAAGGACATGAATTAAAGAGATTGAAATTAAAATGAATAGAGCCTTAGATGCCTTCAGGACAATGTGAGAAGGTCAGGCATTTTGTCATTGAAATCTTTAAGATTAATGAAAAAAGAGTGCAATACTAAAAACCATGATGATATAATGGATGAAAACTTCCTAAATTTGATGAAAAAGAAAAACTTATAAATTCAAGAAGCTCAGTAAAATCTAAATAGGTTAAATGCAAAACTACCATTCCCATGAAAAAGAAAGAAGTCGAACCTCTATCACACACCATATACAAAATTAACTCAAAATGCATCATAGACAAGTGTAAAAGTTAAAAATATAAGATTCTCAGAAGAAAACATGGATGTATTTATTGTAACCTTGGATTAAGCAGTAGTTTATTAAATATAGTAACAGAAGTACAAGCAACAGGAGAAAAAATTGATAAACTGGATATCATTAAAATAAAAGCCTTTTGTGCTTCAGAACACAGCATCAAAAAATAGAAAAGACAGCCCATAGAATGGTAGAATATATTTCCAAGTTATGTATCTAATAAGACTTGTATCCAGAGTAAATAAATAACTATTGTAATCCAATAATAAAAAGATAATTCAATTTTTAAAAATGGGAAAACAATCAGAATAGATGGTTCTGCAAAGTAGATAAAATTTCAGCAAATACATAAAAAGTTGCTCAGTATTATTAACCATTAGGAGAATGACATTAAAAAGTAATGACCTACCACTTCACCCCCATTAAGATGGCTATAATCAAAAGGACAGAAAATTAACAAGTGTTGGTGAGAATGTGAAGAAATGGGAACCTTTATATACTACTGGTGGGAATGTGAAATGGTTCAGTTGCTTTGTAAAAGTCTTATAGTTTCTCTAAAGATTAAATATAGAGCTATTGGAGATCCCTGGGTGGCTCATCAGTTTAGCACCTGCCTTCAGCCCAAGGCATGATCCTGGAGTCCCGGGATCAATTCCCATATCAGGCTCCCTGCATGGAGCCTGTTTCTTCCTCTGCCTGTGTCTCTGTCTCTCTCTGTGTTTCTCATGAATAAATAAATAAAATCTTTTAAAAATATATAGAGCTACTGTGTGACCTAGCAATACTACTCTGAGATATATACCCAAGAAAAATAAAAACATTCACACACACACACACACACACACACACACACACACACTTTGTACACAAATGTTCAAAGTAGCATTACTCATAATAGCCAACAAGTGGAAATAATCCAAATGTCCACAGCTTGATCAATGGATGAATACAATATAGTATATCCTTATAATGAAATATTATTTGGCAATAAAAAGAAAGTAAGAAGTACTGACACATAGTACAATATGGGTAAACTTTGAAAACATTATTCTAAGTGAAAGGAGCCAGACAGAGGGAGACATTTGTATGATTCCATTTACATGAAATGTCCAGGGTAGGCAAATATATAGAGACAGAAAGTGGATAAGTCACTTTCTAGGGTCAAAGGTGATAAGAGATAAAAGTTAAAAGGTAAGGGGGCAGTTTCTTTTTGGGACAATTATAATGTTCTATAGTTTCTTTGATGGTGGTTTCACAACTTTATGAATATATTAAAGTCCTCGAATTTTAATGCGTGTAATTGCATGGTATGTGAATTATATCTCATTTAAAGTGTTAAAAAAGAATAACATTCCCAGGCATATTATAATCAAATTTCTAAAAATCAAACTCTTTAATGCATTCAGGAAAATACAAACATATCATTATGGGGGAAACAAATTTTATGAATGCAAATTTTTCATCAGAAATCGAAGAAGCCAAAAAGTAGAGGAACAGTATTTTCAAAGTGCTAACAGAATAAAATTACTGACCCAGAATGCCATATCCAGTGAAATTATCCTTCTAGAATGAAGGTGAAATAAAGGTATCCTTAGATGAAAGGTGACAAAGAATTTGTTGCCAGCAGACTTGCTGTAAAATGAATGTTACAGGAAATTCTTCAGGAAAAAGGGAAATCATACCAGGGGGACACCTAGACCTTCAGGAATGAAGGAGAATATTAATAGTAAAGATCTAGGTGAATATAACAGACTATATTTCTCTTCTTAAGTCCTTTAAAATATGTATAATAGTCAAAAGCAAGATCATAACATTGGGGAGTTTCAGTGTACGTAGACACAAAATATATGATGTAAAGGAAAGAGGGCAGAGATCTATGTGATTGATTAGCATGTGTTTGTGAGAGAGACTGTGGGGTGTGTGGAGGGTAGGAGGGAGGGAGGAAAAAAGAGGAGGGGGCTAGAAAGAGATGACAAAGTAGACGGCTCCTTACACTGAAGTAGAGCTGTTTATTTGAGCTGGAGGTCATGGGAAGTGGAAGAGTGTATATATAAACATGTAAGAAAACACAACAGATGTGATGTATAAAGCCACAGAACAAAGTGAAGTCACCACTGAAGGGGGTGAAGGGAGAGAAGAGGTCTCAGGAAACTCTGGGATGGTAGAAAGAGTAGCCAGGAGAGTAGTCTAAGAAATTGCTGTCAGTGGGGCGAGCAGAAATCAGGAAAGCATACGTTTGTGACACCAAGGAAGGGGTATTTCCAGAAGGAAGGAACCCCTGTGTAATTAATTATACTGGGAGATCATTTATGTCAAGGCCAGAGAGGTGTCCTTTGCTTTTGGCAATGTGGAAATCATTGGAGTTCTTGGTATGAGGAAGGACTCATGTGGTGGAAAAGCGAATAGTGGGGAGGGAAGCTAGCTAGACTGGTTAAGTAGAAGGTGGTTTAAAATAAGTTTGTTATGAACTAGGAGGGGTGGAAGGTACTGGCTATGTATTGTGCAAAGGATGGTATCATGAGGAGCTGAAGAAGGACTTGCTTTTTAGGTAAAAGAGATTTTATGGAATCTGCAGGACACAGAACTCTGGCTTACTTGGGAGGGTTTAGTTTCTCCAGCTGGTATGGCCAAGCAGTCCTAAGCAGACCTGGTGTTTTGTGGGTCACTGTTGCCTCCCATTGCTGTTGCTGTCTGAAGGGCACCCTGGCCTGGGAGGCAGCAAAGCTGTATCTTGGTGGCTTGTGGGAACAGCCTGGGGATGGTAGCAGTTCTTCAATCAATGCTTACATTTTTCCTTTTGCTCCTTGCTCTTGCAGAGGGGAATCTAGCTATCACAGGGTACAGCTAGAGAATATGGACTCACAATTACTCGTAAAGAACAAAACCCTATTAAACTTTATTTTAAAAAATAATCCTTCAAAGGAAGGAAGTTTATCTTTCCTGGGATTCACACAGCATCCTGCACATCAGTGAAGTTTCCATCATTTCTGTTGATATTTGATGGCATAGTTTACCCCATATAACGATAGCTAAATTTAGTTAAATGTGTTTTGTATGTCAGAAACAATTCTAACTGCTTTATATGCATTAACTCACATAATCATTACAACAAATTTAAAATCCCATTTTACAGATGAGGAAACTGAGACACAGTTAGATTAAGAAAATTTTCAAAAGTTGTGGAGGTAGGTTTCCAGCTTTAAGCCTGCTGCCATATGCTATATTCTGAATTATTACATGCCCTGCCTCACCTTTGAATTACACATTTTTAGGGAACTCACTGGGGAAAACAATAAATGGTCCACTAATTCCACAATGAATTAGGTTTATTCAACAGCAAGAGAGCTTTTGTACTCTTTAAAAATATGCAACGGTTAGCTGTGTAGGGAGGAAGGGAAAAAAGTAAAGAGAAACAGAAACTGTCATCAACATTCCCCATTCTTGACAGGAATTATTTGGGCATCTTGTAAACACATTACTTAAAAACACAAGTATATGTGACATTATGTGTGTCATTTTTATATCACCTGATGTGGTGCTTGCCACAAATGAATATTCAGGAAATATTTGTTATTGATGATGACAGGGAATATTTAAGCCAGGGATTGGCAAACTTTTTGTGGAAAGGGCTGTATAGTAAATATTTCTGGCTCTGTGATTCATACAATCTGTGTCTAGTAACTACTCACTCTAATGTAGCTTGAAAACAGTCATGGAAAATATGTAAATAAATAGGCTGTCTGTGTTCCAGTAAAGATTTATATACAAAAAGAAGTCGAGGCCAGATTTGGGCCACAAGGCACAACCTAGTCCTGGCTAATATTGGTAATTACACACACACACACACACACACACACACACACACAACCATTATGTATGTATATGTGTTATGCATGCATATGCACACGCATAAATAGATAGAACTATGAGTAATGTTCAAAATGACAAGTCACTGCTAGTACCTAGAAGCCTATTTTGTATGCAAAGAGCCTTATGCTCTGCCTCTGTGGCATTCCTTCATCCCTCAGTATGCACTCCCTTTCTCGGTCACTTAGAATATGGCCCAGGGTGTGGCAGCCGGTAGCCCACAGATGGATGTCACTGTTACCTTCTCCTGTAAGGGGTTAATTCTGATTCTTGATCCCAAATCAGAATAGCCAGACAAGGGGCTCCTTTGACCCCATTTGGGAAGGGTGTCGGTCATTCTTATGGTCGGCATGAAGGAGAACCATAGAGAGAAGGGGCGGCCTGAGCAGAGACATTCATACATGGGGCTTTTCACTGGGATGATGTCAGCTCATCTGCTGCTAAGAACCAAGTATTTGCCACATTATGGAGACTCATAGGTAGGTTCCTGTCCCCACCTGACATGCTTTTTCAGAAATGGGAGAGATCCATCAGTGACACAAAAGAAACACTGGTGTTGAGACCAGAACACACACATCAAGAGGAAAAAAAGCCTCCACATATTTGTATTTGATTTATTTGGCTAGTTTTTAACTACTTTTGAAAATCTTTACGTATGGTCTGAACTAAGTAAATGTTTTATATTGCCTTTCAACAGACACGAATGAAAATGGCATTTTTGCCAATTTTAGCAAGATTGCTTGAGTTATATTTAACTATGGAAAGATAGTTTCTTTGTTTTTTGTTTTCTTGTTTTTAAGGAAACAATTTGTATCCTCGCCCTTTACCCTTTAAAATTAACAGTCATAATTGGCAGGATTCAAACCTGGGTCTGGCTAGGTGTTTTGCCAATGGTCCTTCTGCTGTTGTGCCTCAGAAAGCATAAATGGAACAGAGAAGGTAAAAAATTTTAAAGACATTTGATCTGACTCCACTATTACTACTGCCACCACGGAGGAGAGGGTCAGAGAAGGAGGGGGAGCACAAAAGAAGGGGGAGTGGAGAAGAAATTATTCTTGAAGTTATCGTTTATTGAGTACTTATTATGTGGCAGAAATGGAAATAAGTAGTTTATATAAATTACCTTAATTCTCATGATAGCCTTGTGGGGTAGGCTTTATTATCCACACTTAAAAGAACAGGAAGCAGAATCAGGGAGGTTAGATTTGTTTACAAGGTCACAGAGCTACTAACTGACAGTGCTGAAATGTGAAACACACATTATCTACATAGATTATGCTTTTACTGCAGCCCGTTTCCTTTTTTTTTTTTTTTTTTTGCTTAGTGCTATTCATATCTAAATGAACCTCTTTTTCTGTAAGCATCCAGAAATAGCGCAATCATCAGACGTAAGTGGCATCTATCTGTTTTATGGCACATCCAGCACCAAGATTTCACGAATCTAATAGAGTATTCTAGGAGAATCCCAAAGAAATGGTATCTCATGGAACAGATTTTGATAGATTCTGCTTCCCACTGACTTCAGAGAGGGGATTAGTTCTCAGCAACATCAAATCAAAGCAAAGCAAAGCAAACCACTTTCCCAATCAATGGATGGATTTAGGAGCTGTCAGTTCTGAGTAGGGTTCTGAAATGAAAAATTGGACATGGTTGGAGTAAGTTGTCTCCAGACCTATAGCACTGCATATAATAGGTGCACACAAAAGCCCTGGTGTGCATCCCCAGAGTCCAACTCCAGCTACCAGTATCTTAAACAATTAGCTTTCTGCAACCTGGTGGAGTAGCCCTTAATTTAAAAATGATTTTTTATTTTTATTCTGGCATCCAGAGCACAATTCCCTGTTATTTACATGTGTTAATGTCTTGAGCATGGTCAGTTGTTTGGCTTGGCTGACATCTGGACTAGAGCCCGCCCTCTGGAGAAGAAGTGATAGGCTTAGATCCCATGCAGGCCTAGCCACAGATCAGTGGGTGGGACAGAATGAACTTTCCCTTCAAGGCCTTCCTAGATCTTTCTTTTGAAACATGCTGCCTGAGAGTAGACTGTTTCACTTTACTGAAAAAGGAGCCTTGTTCTGAGCTCTTCCCAGGCTGTATCTAGATTCATGAACTGTTCTGTGGAGAAAAGTCTGAAAGCCCCATCTACCCTTGGTATGAGCCTGGCTATCACTGGTGTTCTGGTATCTTATGGCGTGGATTTGAGTGGAGTCCTGAAGGGACCTGGCTATCTAGCAGGGATGTGGGAGCAGTGCCTCAGGTGCTACCCCTGACCTAGGTGCCCTTGCTCCAGCTGTGGGACTGTCTGCCAGACTCAGCCTTAGCTTCATTGCTTCACAACTATCTTGGGTGTATCTAGAAGGCTTCTATGATGAGAATACAAAGTCAAACTTAATAATGGTCAATTTCCTCATTGAATTTGGTCCTCACCACAAGCTCATAAAGATGTTATGATTTCCAGGGTGGAATACATAAGAAATCTATGAAGATAAATTCAGTGAGAGGGTTTGAACCCTGGTCCATGGACACTCACCAGGCTGCATTGGGTCCACCATGATGGTGGCTCCTCATAGGCATTACCAGTCTTTGAAGAAGAGAGAGCCAACTGATCTTGGCTACAGTAAAGACAAAGAGCAGTTGTAAGTGCCTTAGCCTATCTATTGTTTCCTCTCACTTAGGATTTTCTTGTGTTCTACCTTTTTAAAAGCCATGATTTTTGGCCAGCAAAAAACCTGGTGGTGGACAAGACCTTGCTCTGAGACCTCAGGATGTTGGGTTCTACAGTGAGCCTGTCTGTTGTTTGTCATGTAATTTTGGTCACTTGACCTCTCTTGGGCTTTAGTTTCTTCTTTTGTGAGATTAAGGGCTTGTACTGGAAAAACTTGTGAGGTTATCTTTTGATCTAAATTTTGTAATTCTGTGCATAACCTTGTGTTGCTCTTGACTCACTAATGTTCATCTTAATAAGTGTTGAATTATACCTTTGAATAGTAACTTTAGTAATGGTGTTTGTTTAATATTATCTGATTTCAGATTTATAGTATGAGGTGTCTAAAGCATGAGTAATTTGCCCAAGTTCTCAGAGATGATAGTGGTATTGTCTCTTAGAAACCCAGGTCAACCTGATTCCATGTCTAGGGCTTGATGATTGAATTCCTGGCATCAGCAAAGGACTGAAGTAGTTTAAGAGTGAGTAAGACACTTTCCAGAGCCTCCAGGATCTTTAGGTGTTGTAAGTGCTTAGTTCACTACCCTTTGCACATTCTGTGCAGAAAAGCGTTGTCATGCCCAGTTTGTGACAGCATCAATGATGAAGACAGCACAGAACAAGCAGGTGGGTGACCCTTGACTTCAGAGACTTGATATAATAGTGATATCAACATAAAAAATATGAAGGAACCCAGGTCCTCATTGGCTATGAGCCCAGCCACCCTCCAGTTTATGGTTGAGGCAAGGGAGCTCAGAGAGGCCACTGAATTGCTGAGACAGAAGAGCTATGTCAGAGCTCTTCTCTCTTCCTCTCCCTGGCCCCCATCCTTCCTGACTGACTCCTGTTGCTTACTCTACAGTACACTAATTTGTACTTTCTAAAGCTTCTCCTAATTAGGAAGGCCACTCAGAGAATGGTGAATATCAATATTACCAATACTGAACACCAGGTGTTCAATATCACCCTGTTCATTTGTTTAGGAAATGGTTGGACTGTTTGGGATATCCTTCATTTTCTGGTACCTTGGAAAGATTTCCTGAGCTGTGTCTCCATGAGCCCACACACATACCTGGCTTTTCTGTAGATCTGTAGATACTCATTTCCAATCCAATGGCTTAGAACAACCATGTAATCCTTTCTACAGGGATGTTGTCTCCTCCCCTGTGAGAGGCACAAACAGGAGGTAGATACACATCCTGTGCCCACTCTTCAGGTGTGACATGTTGGATTATAGAGAGATTCTACTTTCTGGAGTCTCTGCACTTCCTGTAGACGTTAATTGCTGACAAAAGAGGATCTGGATGGTTGGCTGAGGCCATCTTTTCCAGGCCAGATCTTCATAATGCTGTGGTGAGCTTTATGCTCAGTATAATCACAATTGCACCATGAGAAATTCTTTAATGCTGCAGAGCTGATGGCCATCAGAACATGTGGCTTTCAAGAGAATTGATTGTTGCTCTCTGGTGCAGGCATCCCAGAGAAAACTGGAATGTGGACCAATGATGTCTCTGCATCATGGTTCTTCTTAAATCACCCAGACTACTTCCAGATGTTAAGGTCTGTGCTCTTGAGGGGCTTCTGTGCTTCATTTGTATCAATAAAGGTCTTTGCTTAATATCTTTGTTATTTAAAGACAGCCTATAGCCTCTTTACCCTTCCCTCCCTCTTCTTGCCCTTGTGAGTTGAGTACCATTCTATTGAGTTCTTGCAAAGGACAGTGGCAGACAACACTATATAGTAAATACTCAAAACCAACTACATTTATTCTTGATGTGTTCCCTATTTTCTAGCTCCTATCTATTAATTTCTGACTTTGCTTTTGTCTTCAAGTCTTTGGATTTTGGAAATGTGTGCTCACTTTGGCAGCACATATACTAAAATTGGATTTTGGAAATGTAGCCAACCTCCATCCTTGATCTTGACTTTGGTGTCCTGCCTCCCCTTTCTACTCTTTTGGGTAGGTGGTGTCCTTCTGGAAAACTTCTTTTTACAACATGGTGATGCTGAATGATCACTTTACTTTAGCTGTATAGGTAAATTTTGGGAACTGGGTTTGTAACCTAATTCTGCAGCTTGTGGGTTGGTTTTATTGCGTTCTTTCCTGTATTTACTTATTTATTTTTAAAATATTTTATATATTTATCTGAGAGAGAGAAAGAGAGAGAGACAGAGAGAGAGAGAGAGAGAGAGAGAGAGAGAGAGACAGAGAGAATGAGCAGAGGGGAGGGGCAGAGGGAGAGGGAGAGGGAGAAGCAGGGACCCCGCTGAGCAGGGAGTCCTGTGCAGGGCTTGATCCCAGGATTCTGAGATCATGACTTGAGTTGAAAGCAGGCACTGAACTGACTGAGCCACCCAGGTGCTCCTCCTGCATTTCATTTTTAATGATACAGAGTACATATTATAGGATGGAAAAGTGAGCTGCGCATTTGTTCTGATTGGCAGGGGGTTGCATGTCAGCTTTTGTTATTAAAGCCCTAGTTAGTGTTGCAGTATGTCCTTTTTATTTATTTTTAATTTTTTTATTGGAGTTCAATTTGCCAACATATAACATATCATGCAGTGCTCATCCCGTCAAGTACTCCCTCAATGCCCATCATCCAGTCAACCAAATCCTACGCCCATCTCCCCTTCCACTACCCCTTGTTCATTTCCCAGAGTTAGGTGTCTCTCATGTTCCGTCACCCTCACTCACATTTCCCACTCATTTTCTCTCCTTTCCCCTTTAATCCCTTTCATTATTTTTTATATTCCCCAAATGAATGAGACCATATAATGTTTGTCCTGCTCTGATTGACTTATTTCACTCGGCATAATACCCTCCGGGTCCATCCACATCGAAGCAAATGGTGGGTATTTGTTGTTTCTACTGGCTGAGTAATATTCCATTGTATACGTGTACCACATCTTCTTTATCCATTCATCTTTGGATGGACACCGAGGCTCCTTCCACAGTTTGGCTACTGTGGACATTGCTGCTAGAAACATTGGGGTGCAGGGGTCCCGCCGTTTCACTGCAACTGTATCTTTGGGGTAAATACCCAGCAGTACAATTGCTGGGTCCTAGAGCAGTTTTATTTTTAACTCCTTGAGGAACCTCCACACAGTTTCCCAGAGTGGCTGCACCAGTTCACATTCCCACCAACAGTGCAAGAGGGTTGCCCTTTCTCCACATCCTCTCCAACATTTGTTGTTTCCTGTCTTGTTAATTTTCCCCATTCTCACTGGTGTGAGGTGGCATCTCATTGTGGTTTTGATTTGTATTTCCCTAATGGCAAGTGATGCAGAGCATTGTCTCATGTGCTTGTTGGCCATGTCTATGTCTTCCTCTGTGAGATTTCCGTTCATGTCTTTTGCCCATTTCAGGATTGGATTGTCTGTTTCCTTGCTGTTGAGTTTAATAAGTTCTTTATAAATCTTGGACACTAGCCCTTTATCTGATACGTCATTTGCAAATATCTTCTCCCATTCTGTAGGTTGTCTTTAGTTTTGTTGACTCTTTCTTTTCCTGTGCACAAGCTTTCTATCTTGATTAAGTCCCAATAATTCATTTTTTCTTTTGATTCCCTTGACTTCATAGATGTATCTTGCAAGGAGTTTCTGTGACCAAGTTCAAAAAGGGTGTTGTCTGTGTTCACCTCTAGGATTTTGATGGAATTTTGTCTCACATTTAGATCTTTCATCCATTTTGAGTCTATCTTTGTGTATGGTGCAGAGAATGATATAGTTTCATTTTCTGCATGTGGCTGGCCAGTTTTCCCAGCACCATTTATTGAAGAGACTGTCCTTTTTCCAGTGGATAGTCTTTCCTGCTTTGTTGAATATTAGTTGACCATAGAGTTGAGGGCCCATTTCTGGGTTCTCTATTCTGTTCCATTGATCTCTGTGTCTGTTTTTGTGCCAGTACCACACTGTCTTGATGACCACAACTTTGTAGTACAACCTGAAATCTGGCATTGTGATGCCCAAGGCTCTGGTTTTCTTTTTCAATATTCCCCTGGCTATTCGGGGACTTTTCTGATTCCACACAAATCTTAAGATGATTTGTTTCAAGTCTCTGAAGAAAGTCCATGGTATTTTGATAAGGATTGCATTCAATGTGTAAATTGCCCTGGGTAGCACTGACATTTTAATAATGTTAATTCTTCCAATTCATGAGCATGGAATATTTTTCCATCGCTTTGTGTCTTCCTCAATTTCTTTCAGAAGTGTTCTGTAGTTTTTAGGGTATAGATTCTTTACCCCTTGGTTAGGTTTATTCCTAGGTATCTAATGCTTCTGGGTGCAATTCTAAATGGGATTGACTCCTTCATTTCTCTTTCTTCAGTCTCATTGTTAGTGTGTAGAAGTGCCACTGACTTCTGGGCATTGATTTTGTATCCTGCCCCACTGCCGAATTTCTGTATGAGTTCCAGTAATCTTAGGGTTGTGTCTTTTGGGTTTTCTCCGTGTCATCTGCAAAGAGGGAGAGTTTGACTACTTCTTTGCCAATTTCAATGCCTTTTATTTCTTTTTGTTGCCTGATTACTGAGGCTAGAACTTCTAGTTCTATGCTGAATAGCAGTGGTGAGAGTGGACATCCCTGTTGTGTTCCTGATCTGAGGGGAAAGGCTCCCAGTGTTTCCCCATTGAGAATGATGTTTGCTGTGGGCTTTTTGTAGATGATTTTTAAGATGCTGAGGAATGTTCCCTCTATCCCTACACTCTGAAAAGTGTTGATCAGGAATGGATGCTGTATTTTGTCAAATGCTTTCTCTGCATCTTTTGAGAGGATCATATGGTTCTTGTTTTTCTCTTGCTGATATGATGAATCACATGATTGCTTTACGATTGTTGAACCAGCCTTGCATCCCGGGGATAAACCCTACTTGGTCATGGTGAATAATCTTCTTAATGTACTGTTGGATCCTATTATTGGCTAGTATCTTGATGACAATTTTTGCATCTGTGTTCATCAGGGATATTGCTCTGTAATTCTCCTTTTCGGTGGGGTCTTTGGTTTTGGAATTAAGGTGATGCTGGCCTCATAGAACGAGTTTGGAAGTACTCCATCTCTTTCTATCTTTCCAAACAGCTTTAGTAGAGTAGGTATTGTTTCTTCTTTAAACTTTTGATAGAATTCCCATGGGAAGCCATCTGGCCCTGGACTTTTTTTCTTGGGAGGTTGTTGAGGACTGCTTCAATTTCCTCCCTGGTTATTGGCCTGTTCAGGTTTTCTATTTCTTCCTGTTCCAGTTTTGGTAGTTTGTGGTTTTCCAGAAATATGTCCATTTCTTCTAGATTGCCTAACTTTTTAGCATATAGCTGCTCATATTAAGTTTTTAAAATAGTTTGTATTTCCTTGGTATTTGTGGTGACTCTCCTTTTTCTTTTTTTCTTTTTCTTTTTTTATTGGAGTTCAATTTGCCAACATATAGCATAACACCCACTGCTCATCCCATCAATTGCCCCCTCAGCGCCTGTCATCCAGTCACCCCCACCCCCCACCCACCTCCCCTTCCACCATCCCTTGTTTGTTGTTCGGTGACTCTCCTTTTTCTTTTGTGATTTTATTAATTTGAGTCTTTTTTCTTTTTAATAAGACTGACTAATGGCTTGTCTATCTTATTAATTCTTTCAAAGAACCAACTTCTGCTTTTGTAAATCTGTTCTACAGTTCTCCTGGTCTCTATTTCATTGAGTTCTGCTCGAATCTTTATTAACTCTCTTCTTCTGCTGGGTGTAGGTTTTAGTTGTTCTTTCTCCAGTTCCTTTAGGTGCAAGGTTAGCTTGTGTATTTGAGTTTTTTCCAATTTTTTGACAGATGCTTGTATAGTGATGTATTTCCCTCTTAGTACTGCTTTGGCTGTATCTCAAAGATTTTGAATGGTTATATCTTCATTGTCATTAGTTTCCATGAATCTTTTTAATTCTTCTCTAATTTCCTGGTTGACCCTTTTATCTTTTAGCAGGATGCTCTTTAACCTCCACATGTTTGAATTTCTTCCAAATTTCTTCTTGTGATTGAGTTCTAGTTTTATGGTCTGAAATATGCAGGGTACAATCCCAATCTTTTGGTACCAGTTAAGACCTGGTTTGTGACCGAGTATGTGGTCTATTCTGGAGAAAGTTCCATGTGCCCTTGAGAAGAAGGTGTATTCAGTTGCGTTTGGATGTAAAGTTCTGTAAATATCAGTGAAATCCATCTGGTCCAGTGTATCATTTAAAGCTCTTGTTTTTCTGGAGATCTTGTGCTTAGAATATCTGTCATTTACAAAAAGCACCATGTTGAAGTCTCCCAGTATAAGTTTATTATTATCTAAGTATGTCTTAAATTTGGTTATTAATTAATTGATATACTTGGCAGCTACTCCATTAGGGGCATAGATATTCATGATTGTTAGGTCCTCTTGTTGGATAGATTCTTTAAGTATGATACAGTGTTCCTCCTCATATCTTACTATAGTCTTTGGGATCAACTTCAATTTATATGATATGAGGATTGCTACCCCTGCTTTTTTTTTTTAGGAGAATTTGAATGGTAAATGGTTCTCCAACCTTTTATTTTCAGGCTGTAGGTGTCTTTAATTCTAAAATGAGTCTCTTGTAGACAGCAAATAGATGGGTCTTTCTTTTTCATCCAGTGTGAAACTCTGAACCTTTTGATGGGGTCATTAAGCCCATTCACGTTCAGAGTTACTATTGAAAGATATGAGTTTAGTGTCATCATAATTCCTATTCAGTCCCTGTTTTTGTGGATTGTTTCTTTTGGGCTTCCTCTTTCTTTTACAGAATCCCCCTTAATATTTCTTGCAGAGCTGGTTTGGTGGTCACATATTCTTTCAGTTTCTGCCTATCTTGGAAGCTTTCTCTCTCCTTCTATTCCGAATAAGAGTCTTGCTGGATAGAGTATTCTTGGCTGCATGTTCTTCTCATTTAGGACCCTGAATATATCTCCTCCTGCCCTTTCTGGTTTGCCAGGTCTCTGTGGAAAGGTCTAGGGTTAATCTAATATATCTCCCCATAAAAGTTAGGGAGCTCTTGTCTCTTGCGGCTTTAAGGATCTTCTCTTTATCTTTGGAATTTGAAAATTTCACTATTAAATGTCGGGGTGTTGAATAGTTTTTATTGATTTTAGCAGGGGGATCTCTCTATCTCCTGGATCTGAATGCCTGTTTCCCTCCACAAATTAGGGAAGTTCTCAGCTATGATTTGTTGAAATACACTTTCTGGTCCTCTGTCCCTTTCAGTGCCCTCTGGAACCCCAATTAAACATAGATTTAATGTCCCTTAACCTTTCCTTATGATCTTTAATTGTTTTTCTCTTTTTCCCTCAGCTTCCTTCCTTGCCATCAACTGTCTTCTATGTCACTCACTTGTTCTTCTACCTCGTTAATAACCCTCATCATTAGGACTTCCAGTTTGGATTGCATTTTATTTAATTGATTTTTAATTTCTGTCTTTTTAGATCTAAATTCTGCAGTCATGAAATCTCTTGAATCCCATAGGCTTTTTTCTAGAGCCACCAGTAGCTTTATAATTGTGCTTCTGAATTGGCTTTCTGACCTCGAATTGTAATCGAAATTCTGTAACTCTGTGGCACAGAGTACTATTTCTCATTCTTTTGTTTGAGTTCTTCTTTCTAGTCATTTTGCTTGGTGCAGAGTGGCTAAAAATAAGTTGTACTGGAAAAAGGAAGGAAAGAAAAAGAGGAAAAAAGAAGAGGAAAAACAAAACAAAAGAAAAACAAAGAACAAAAATAAAAAAATAAAGAAAAGAAGGAGGGGTATCTTTTGATTCTTTATACTGTAAATCTCTTGACTTCCCCTGGAGCTTTCCAGCGCTGCTGGGTCAGGAATTTGCTCTTCCCCTGTCCTTCCAGAAGGTCTTCTGGGGGAGGGAACTGCTATGTTGATTCTCAAGTGTTTGCACCTGGGGGATCATCCCTCCCACTGCCACTTGCATGGCTCAGGGGGAGCTCTTTATCCTCTGAGGCCTCTGTTTCTGACAGCCCCCACCCTCCCAGGCGCAGGGTGATACCAGGAGGAACAACAAGACTGATGGCGGCCAGCTCTCCAGCCCTAGAGTCAGCTCCTGCAGTCACTTCCGCAGTCTCCCAGCCCACAGTGGCCTGGATGCTCCGGGTATGGGAGGCACTGATCTACACAGCTCGGGTGCACCCAGCAGCAGAAGCGTCTTCACTGTCCTGTGCCCTCCCGGCTTCCACCTGTTCCTGTGGGAGTGCTGGATCCTGGGCTGTCCCCCAGTGCCCTGGGATCTCGGGCCTGCACGGTTGGAATCGCGCTCCCGGGGCTGCGCAGCCCCCTCCATGTGGAACCGCTGACTGAGCTTCTTCCGAGGTGCTGCCTGGCTCCAACCCTTTATGGTGCTCAGCCCGCTGTGTGCCGCGCACTCTCCCCCGGGGGGAACTTCCTCTGTTTTTGAATCTGGGAACCTGGAGGCTCCCCTGCCCCTCCTGGGATCCTGCCAGAGTTCCCTGGGAGCACCTTTCCCTCTGGGAAGATTGTAAAAGTTCCTGCTTCTCTGGGACTGGGCTTTCCTGTCCTGGAGGCTCTGGCTGCCTGGCCTTAACCAGTATCCTCATAGGGGCCCCTCCCCCACTGGATTCTTTTTTATTTATTTATTTTTCCATCTGCCTATCTTGTTAGAAGCGTGAACTCCTCTCTCTGTAGCATTCCAGCTGTTCAGTCTTTAAATCTCAGGCCAAATTCATAGGTTTTCAGGATGATTTGGATGTTATCTAGGTAAGTTGGTGGGGACAGATGACTTGGGGACCCTACTCTTCCACCATCTTCCCCTGCCCCTCCAGGGTGTGCTTTTTAAACAGAGGCACGTAGAGGTCCTCCTTCAGGTTTCTCATGTTCAGGAGCTAGGGCTTGTTTAGTCAGGATTCTTTTCAGTTGTTTGGAAAAAAAACAACAAACCAAAACTTGAACTGTATGAGCAGAGTGGGGATATGTTGACTCGTGTTATTGAGAAGTCCACAGAGAAGTTCAGCTTCAGGCATGGCTCAATCCAGGAACCCAAGATAATGCATCTTACTCTGCATTTCTCTATTTCTTGGTGCTTTTATTTTCTGTTATTTTTATTTTCATTATGCTGACAGACTCTTCCAGGTAGTGGGTAAAGTTAACTGTTTGCTTCCCCAAAATTTCCGATTTCCCAATTCTGGCAAAAACAAAACAAACAAACAAAAAAAACAAACTTCAATTATTTCTGTGACTGACTACAGGTGGGAAATTATATCTATATATCTATATCTATATCATTTATATCTATATATCTGAAGATATCACTGTGTTCAAGAAAAAGGAGTAGTATAATTTGTCCAGACCTGGGGCAGTAGACCACTGCTATGATCATGAGGTTTGAGCTTATAGCCAAAAAGAATAGTATGCAAGGATAACCACTAATAATAGCAGCAACAGTCTCTCAAATGCAACCATGTAAGACATCTCAGCCTATGGTGGAACACAGAGAGAGGAAGTTCCTCTCAGTCTTTCTGCTCACCTGGGGCCTTATTCAATAATTTATTTTATCAAGAAAGCAATGAGTTTATACATAATTGCAGTTACCCATGCTCTTTGTCTCTGCAGTCCCTGAAATTCCAGAGGGAGGAATTATCTTTCTCCAGCCACCTGGAGATACTAGATGGTCATGCTCACCCTTTTGCTGCAGCCAAAGAAGGCACCCCAGACAATTCAATCATAATGTCATTAGTCACACTTTCTACAACAGCTTGTATCATCCATCAGTATCATCAGCCTCTTCATTAAGAGGGAGAACTGAATATGATTTTCTTTAATATAGGGTATAAACAGGCTTACTATCTATGACTGAAAAATGACTTTGTATTTAAGGAGTTTGCAATCTTACACATTAGCTACTCCAAAGAAAAGCAAAAACATTAGGATAGTTGGTTCCCAGCAGAAAAAAACACAAGCACATTTGCACAGAGTGCCAGGAAACCATTTTCATTTGAATCTCAACATCTTTTCACAGATGGTCTGTTAGCCTGATGCATTCATTAGAGGTATGATTTTACACAAGGGCCTCTATCACACTGTGCCATTGCTTAAGTGGTTTCTTCCCCATTCCCTTAAAAAAAAAATAAAGATCTTCAAAAATAACCTGCCATAGAGCTAGCTCTGGTTTACTTGTGTGAGTGTTCTCACAAAAGGACACATATTTTTGCTAAGAATAAGATACTTCTTGCTTTACATTAAACCATGTATAGATTATTTATTATCTTTATTAAAAAGCCAATTTTCTTCTCAGTGTTGGTAATTGAATCTGAAGCCCTGCTATGCATCATCAGTCCATGTCTTTAAGGAAAAACAAGAGATAATGTGCAAACTGAAGCTGCAAGGCACCTGCAGGAAAAGGCACACACTCATAACATATTTTATGCATCTCTCACTTCAATTAGCAAAATATGCTTATTTCTTCCTTTCATCTATGTTAATCTCCCCCTAATAAACAATCATGTCGCATCCTTCAGTAGGGAGAATACATCTTGTAGATACACCAATTTGCAATAGTTGTCATCCAGAAAACTAAATCACAGAATAAATAACATGGATGGAGTAAGCAGAGAGCTGGAGGCCCTTTTTTGGCAAGTTGCTTTTATGGTGTGTGTGTGTGTGTGTGTGTGTGTGTGTGTAGTGTTATTTCTAACAAGACATTAACATGGCTAAGAGGGCTGTCAGCTGCTGAAACCTTGTAATGGTTTGCTATTTGTCCTTGCTGCAAGAGAAACAGAAAGTTTTCTATGACATTGCATTAGGAGAGCCCATCTCAGTGACAATTTTCATAGTTAGAAAAGACCTTAATGTAACTGACAATTTTTAAAAAGATATTATTTATTTATTCATGACAGACACAGAGACAGAGAGGCAGAGGTACAGGCAGAGGGAGAAGCAGGCTCCATGCAGGGAGCCCGATGCGGGACTTGATCCGGTGTCTCCAGCATCACACCCTGGGCTGAAGGCGGCGCCAAACCACTGAGAAGTCCGGGCTGCCCTGTAACTGACAATTTTTGATAGACAATGTTTCCATAGAAGGTTTGTGTTTCCAACTCTCTCATTTCCAGTGACTTATAACTAACATATTAAACAGAGGAAGACAAATTTTATCTGCTTATGTTTAAAAAAAAATAGGGACAATTAGCAGGTGCAGGAGCGATGATATAGTTGTAATTTCTTTTAATCTGGACACACCTCTTGATGTTTTATCTGGAAACTACATTCTTGGTGACCTAAGCCCACCCAGGTTAGGCTTCCCATCTTCAGGGCAAGTATTTGGAGGACACATGATGAGTATTCTAGAAAACTTCAAGACCTGTACATTAATCTGAGAACTAAAGAGAAACATTTAGAAGCTTGAAAATGCACTTTGAATGTGAAGTGGACTGGCACGACCCAGGAAGTGTCCTTGTCACTTGTTGGTCCTGTGCTTATGGTGGTAAACTAAGGGATGTAAGATGGCAGATATTATGGGGCATACATAAGACCACAAACCAAAACTTAACTTCTGCCTCAGGGGTACTGCTCCCTAGCTGCGAGAGTGTGAACAAATAGTCTAACTTCTGGCTTTGTATTCCTCCTCTGGGCAGATTAGGCTAAAGCTACCTATCTTCCCGCCTCACAGATTGCAGAAGACCTGAGGAAATGATGGGTATTAGAGTGATTTGGAAAGTTGGGGGGTTTAGGGACTATCACGGCTAACGAAAATCATGTTCATTAAAGAAAAGCATTCAGAAATTTAACATTTAGCAAATACCACCTAGTGTGCCCACATAGCTGGGTCCTGAGCATCTACCATCTATGTTCTACCTTTCTCTGATCCAGATCTACTTCCAACACTGTCTATGGGAAGAAAGTTGAGTCAGTCTTCGGAGACTGTGTCGTTTTCTAGTTACTTGTCTATGAAATGGAAGCGATAATAGCTTATTTTGTGATATTATGAAGGTCAAGTAAGATAAGGTAATGCTGAGTGCCCAGCACATAGTAGGCACATATAGATGTTATGTAAGTTAGTGCACCCTAAGCAGAACAAAACATGAATGCATTGGTATAGAGGGCCAGGAAAACATTTTTATTACTTCAGCTATTTCTCCACTGCTAAGATTTGTATTCTTCCTTCATTACTCCTTCCCTGTGAGCATCTGAAAGGCCCACCTGGAGTGTCTCTGTGGGAGATCAATCTTCTGACAACCTCCCTGTAATTCCCCTGGTTGTCAGATTCTGGTTAGTGGAGATCAGGGTATTATCCAGCAGGCTCACCCAGGGCTTGCTGTACAACTGGTCATGATTACAGAGGCCACTCAAGCTTAAACAAGGTGGGGTTGTAGTGAGGAGATCTTTGGTCCCTCTTTCTTGAAAGGGTGGTGATGCCAGCCAGGCTGAGAAGGTGTATACCCAGCTAAGTTCTGCCAGCCTTTAGATGTGGGACAACATTCTTAGGGCTGTGTAATTCCCTGAGAACAGTGTGGAGATAAACAGGTCCTGAAATGAGGACTGGTTCCAAGAAATAGGACTGGCCTTCAGAGACCCAGAATCCCCCTGTAGAAGGGAGAAGGTGTAAGTGTGTCTATATGTTTGTGATATGAGTTTAGTGTGCTGCATATGTGAATGCATGTGTGTGTGCTGTGTGCATGTTTGCACGTTTGAAGGGCTATCAGAGCTTCCTGGCTCTGTAGGACAAACTGGGTACCTCAGCTTCTTTGTATCTCATTTCTGCAGTCATGTTCACTGATAAAACTGAAGAGAAACAAGGGGGTAGGGCAAGATGGTGGAGGAGTAGGGACCCTCAACTCACCTGGCTCCACCAACTTACCTAGATAACTTTCATATCATCCTGAAAAACTATGAATTCGAACTGGATTTCTCTCTCTCTCTCTCTCTTTATGATGGTAAGAATAGTTAGAAGTTGAAGCTGTGTTGTTTTTTTTTTTTTGTGTGTGAAGATTTTATTTATTTATTCATGAGAGACATACAGACAAACACACAGAAGGAGAAACGCGGGCAGAGGGAGAAGCAGGCTCCTCACAGGGAGCTCAATGTGGGACTCGATCCAGGACCCTCGGGTCACACCCTGAGCCGAAGACAGATGCTCAACTGCTGAGCCACCCAGGCATCCCTTGACCTGAGAGAACAGCTGGAATGCTACAGAGAGAAGGGTTTTTTTTACTTCTAACAAGGTAGGAAGGTGGAAAAAAATAAAAATAATCAAGTCGGGGAGGGGGCCCGTGAGGAGCCAAGCTAAAGCCCAGTGTCGAAAGCCCCCGGGGACAGGAAATCCCAGCACAAGAGAAGCAGGAACTTCAAAAATCCACCCTGGATTCTTCCTGGATGGAAAGGCACTCAGCAGGGAAATTGGGCAGAACCACAGGAGAGGCAGTGGAGCCTCCAGTCTCCTGGAGTCACTAACAGAGGAAGTGTGCCTGGGGGAGAGTTTGCCATGGACTGCAGGCCAATCTCAGTAAAGGGCTGGAGCATGCACCTGGCGGGGCCTCAGAAGAGGCTGGTTGGTCAGACAGGAGTTCCAGATGGAGGGGTCTATGCCCTGCTGCCTTCTGGAGCTGCAACCCCAGAGCACAATTCCAGCAGCACAGGACCCCAGATCCCAGGGCGCTGGGCAGACAAAGCTGGCGATCCTGCACTACCCCAGGACAGGCAGAGGTGGGGAAGGCACAGGACAGCGAGGACTCTCCTGCTACCGGGGCCCCCAAGCTGTGCAGATCAGTGTACCCACACTGCCCTGGGAGCATCTAGGCCAGTGTGGATTGGGAGCTGCTGCACTTATTGCAGGAAGATGACTCCAGGCCTGGAGACCTGGCTACTGCCAGTGTTGTTGTTCCTCCTGGTGTCACCATGTGCCTGGGAAAGGAGGGGCTGCCAGGGGACAGAGGCCTCACAGGGTAAACAGCTCCCACTGAGCCCAGCACCTGGCAGGGGGAGTGAGGCAGCTCCCCCAGGTACACACACCTGAGAGTCAGCACAGCACACCCTCCCCCCAGAAGACCAGCTGGAAGAATAGGGGAAGAGCAAGTTCTTGATCAAGCAGCTCTGGAAAGCTCCAGGGGAAGTTGAGGGATTTACAGTATATAGAAACAGAGGGTAACCCTCCCTTTTATTCTTTCTTCCCTTTTCCAGTACAACTTGTTTTTATATCAGACTGAAAATATCCAATTTTTTTCTCTTTTCCCACCTTACTACAATATTTTACCACCTCTTCATTTTTAAGATTCTTCCTTTTTGACTTTCATATTTCTACAATTACAAGTCCTAGATATATTTTCCACTTCTAGATTCCCTTCAACATACTCAACTTAATTATGGGAGACATACAAGATATGTTCTTTGTTTTTTTGTTTTTGCTTTGTGCTTTTTCTTTTCTCTGCCTCATTTGTTCTACAATGGCAGAAGTTTATACATTCTAAAACATGACCAGTTCGCACACAGAACCAAGTGGTATACCATGCTGGTTCATTCTGTGAGATTTCTCATTCCCATTTTGTGCCCCTTTTTTTTATCTCATTTATGTTTTGGAGGCCAATGTTGGGGCCCTCTACAAGTATTTCTGGTTTATATAAATTTGGGATGGAACATCTTCTAACATACAGAACTTAATATACTCAGAAACAAGAGGATCACCTTCTAGAACCCCTCAGGTGGACTGCATTATCCCTCCACTACAACTTTGTCACCACCACCAACTCCAAGAGCCACCCCTTTTTTTTCTTCTCTTTTTTTTTTCATTTTTCTGTTTCATTTCTTTCTTTTGTTCTCTTCTTCTCTAGGATTCCTGGCCTTTTATTTTTTACTACTTTGTTTTAAAATTTATTTTTCACTTTAGTGGTCCTTTTGTTTTATTTCATTCTGACCCTTGTTTTCACTTTATGATCTCTGACCTTGGCAGAATCAACTAGGGTGAAATTTACATAGGTTGGGGTTGATATTCTTCACTCAGCCCACTCTTACACCAACTCTGCACTGAGAAAACTGACTAGAAGAAAGAACTCACCACAAAAGAAAGAATCAGAAACAGTACTCTCTGTCACAGAGTTACAAATTTGGATTACAATTCAATGTCAGAAACCAATTCAGAAGCAAAATTATAAAGATACTAGTGGCTTTTGAAAAAAGCATAAAGGAATCAAGAGACTTCATGGCTGCAGAACTTAGATCTAATCAGGCCGAAATTAAAAATCAATTAAATCAGATGCAATCCAAACTGGATGTCCTAACAACAAGGGTTAATGAGGTAGAAAAAAGAGTGAGTCACATAGAAGACAAGTTGATGGCAAGGAAGGAAGCTGAAGAAAAAGAGAAAATACAATGAGGAAAGGTTAATGGAAATAAATGATAACCTCAGAAGGAAAAATCTACATATAATGGGGTTCCAGAGGGCACCAAGAGAGACAGAGGGCCAGAAAGCATATTTGAACAAATAATAGCTGAGTACTTCCCTAATTTGCAGAGGGAAACAGGCATTGAGATCCAGAAGATAGAGAGATCCTCCCATAAAACCAATAAAAACCATTCAACACCTCGACATTTAATAGTGAAACTTGAAAATTCCAAAGATAAAGAGAAGATCCTTAAAGCTGCAAGAGAAAGAGATCCCTAACTTTTATGGGGAGATATATTAGATTAATAGCAGATCTCTCCATAGAGACCTGGCAGGCCAGAAAGGGCTGGCAGAATATATTCAGGGCCCTAAATAAGAAGATCATGCAGCCAAGAATACTCAATCTGGCAAGGCTCTCATTCAGAATAGAAGGAGAGATAAAGAACTTCCAAGATAGGCAGAAACTGAAAGAACATGTGACCGCAAACCAGCTCTGCAAGAAATATTAAGGGGGACCCTGTAAAAGAAAGAGAAAGCCCAGAGAAACAATCCACAAAAACAGGGACTGGATAGGTATTACGAGGACACTAAAATCATACCTTTCAATAGTAACTCTGAATGTGAATGGGCTTAATGATCCCATCAAAAGGTGCAGGATTTCAGACTGGATAAAAAAGCAAGACCCAACTATTTGCTGTCTACATGAGATTCATTTTACACCTACAGACACCTCCAGCCTGAAAATGAAAGGTTGGAGAACCATTTACCATTCAAATGGTCCTCAAAAGAAAGCAGGGGTAGCAATCCTCATATCAGATAAATTAAAGTTAACCCCAAAGACAGTAATAAGAGATGAAGAGGGACACTTTATCACACCTAAAGGGTCTATCCAACAAGAGGACCTAACAATCAGGAATATCTATGCCCCTAATGTGGGAGCTGCCAAGTATATCAATCAATTAATAACCGAAGTAAAGACATACTTAGATAATAACACAATAGTACTGGGAGACTTCAACATGGCACTTTCAGCAAATGACAGATATTCTAGGCAAAACTTCTCCAAAGAATCAAGATGCATGCTTTTACATGTCCATGTAAATGATACACTGGACCAGATGGGTTTCACAGATATTTACAGAACTTTACAACCAAACTCAAATGAATACATTCTTCCCAAGTGCACATGGAACTTTCTCCAGAATAGACCTCACACTGGGTCACAAATCAGGTCTCAACTGATACCAAAACATTGGGATTGTCCCCTGTATACTTTCAGACCATAATGCTTTGAAACTTAAACTCAATCACAAGAAGAAATTTGGAAGTAACTCAAACACATGGAGGTTAACAGCATCCCACTAAAAGATGAAAGGGTCTACCAGGAAATTAGAGAAGAATGAAAGGTTTCATGAAAACTAAATAGAATGAAGATACAACCATTCAAAATCTTTGGGATACAGCAAAAACAGTCCTGAGAGGGAAATATATCACAATACAAGCATCCCTCAAAAAATTGGAAAAAAGTTCCAATACACACACTAGCCTTGCACTCAAAGGAACTGAAGAACAGCAAATAAAACCTATACCAAACATAAGAGAGTTAATAAAGATCCGAGCAGAACTCAATGAAATAGAGACCAGAAGAACCGTGGAACAGATCAACAAAACCAGGAGTTGGTTCTTTGAAAGAATTAATAAGATACAGAAACCATTAGCCAGCCTTATTAAAAAACAAAGAGAAAAGACTCAAATTAGTAAATCACGAATGAAATAGGAGAGATCACCACCAATACCAAGGAAATACAAACGATTTTAAAAACATATTATGAGCAGCTATTTGCCCAATAAATTAGGCAATCTGGAAGAAATGGACACATTTCTGGAAAACTACAACCCCAAAACTGGAACAGGAATAAATAGAAAACCAGAACAGGCCAATCACCAGGGAGGAAATTGAAGCAGTCATCAAAAACCACTCAAGGCACAAAAGTCCTGGGCCAGATGGCTTCCCAGGGGAATTCTATCACACGTTTAAAGAAGAAATAATACCTATTCTTGTAAAGGTGTTCCAAAAGATAGAAGAGATGGAATACTTCAAAACTTGTTCTATGAGGCCAGCATCACCTTAATTCCAAAACTAAACAAGACCCGACCAAAAAGGAAAATTATAGACCAATATCCCTGATGAACACAGATGCAAAATTTCTCCCCAAGATACTAGCCAATAGGATCCAACAGTACATTAAGAAGATTATTCATCATGACTAAGTGGGATTTATCCCCGGGATGCAAGGCTGGTTCAACACTCATAAAGCAATCGATGTGATAGATAATATCAACAAGAGAAAAAACAAGAACTCTATGATCCTCTCAATAGATGCAGAGAAAGCATTTGACAAAATACAGCATCCATTCCTGATCAAAACTCTTCAGAGTGTAGGGATACAGGGAATATTCCTCAGCATCTTAAAAGCCATCTATGAAAAGCCCACAGCAAATATCATTCTCTTTTGGGGAAATGCTGGGAGCCTTCCCCTGAGATTAGGAGCACGACAGGAATGTCCAATCTCACCACAGCTATTCAACATATTATTAGAAGTCCTAGCCTCAGTAATCAGACAACAAAAAGAAACAAAAGGCATTGAAATTGGCAAGAAGAAGTCAAACTCTCCCTCTTTGCAAATGACATCATACTGTTCATAGAAAACCCAAAGACACCACCCCAATATTGCTTGAACTCATACAGCAATTTGGCAGTGTGGCAGGATACAAAATCTATGCCCAAAAATCAGTGGCATTTCTATACACTAACATTGAGACTGAAGAAAGAGAAATTAAGGAGTCAATCCCATTTATAATTGCACCCAAAAGCATAAGATACCTAGGAATAAACCTAACCAAAGAGGTAAAGGATCTATACCCGAAAAACTACAGAACACTTCTGAAAGAAATTGAGGAAGACACAAAGAGATGGAAAAATATTCTATGCTCATTGATTAGAAGAATTCATATTGTGAAAATGTCAGTGCTACTCAGGTCAATTTACACATTGAATGCAATCCCTATCAAAATACTATGGACTTTCTTCAGAGAGTTGGAACAAATAATCTTAAGATTTATGTGGAATCAGAAAAGACCCCGAATAGCCAGGGGAATATTGAAAAAGAAAACCAGAGCTGGGGGCATCACAATGCCAGATTTCAGGTTGTACTATAAAGCTGTGATCAAGACACAATGATACTGGCACAAGAAGAGACCAATAGATCAATGGAACAAAATAGAGAACCCAGAAATGGGCCCTCAACTCTATGGTCAACTAATATTTGACAAAGTGGGAAAGACTATCCACTGGAAAAAGGACAGTCTCTTCAATAAATGGTGCTGGGTAATTGGACAGGCCCATGCAGAAGAATGAAACTAGACCATTCTCTTACACCATACAAAAAGATAAACTCAAAATGGATGAAAGATCTAAATGTGAGTCAAGACTCCATCAAAATTCTAGAGGAGAACATAGGCAATACCCTTTTTGAACTTGGCCACAGCAACTTCTTGCAAGATCCATCTATGAAGACAAGGGAAACAAAAGCAAAAATGAACTATTTGGACTTAATCAGACAAAAAGCTTCTGCACAGCAAAAGAAACAGTCAACAAAACTAAAAAACTACCTACAGAATGGGAGAAGATATTTGCCAATGACCTATCAGATAAAGGGCTAGTATCCAAGATCTATAAATAACTTTTTAACTTCAACAGCAAAAACAAAAACAAAAACAAACAAACAAAAAAAAACCTACTCCTAACATGAAATGGGCAAAAGACATGAACAGAAATTTCACCAAAGAAGACATAGACAGGGTCAACAAGCACATGAGAAAATGCTCTGCATCACTTGCCATCAGGGAAATACAAAGTCAAAACCACAATGAGATACCACCTCACACCAGTGAGAAGGTGAAAATTAACAAGACTGGAAACAACAAATGTTGGAGAGGAGGTGGAGAAAGGGGAACCCTCTTGCACTGTTGGTGGGAATTGAACTGGTACAGCCACTCTGGAAAACTGTGTGGAGATTCCTCAAAGAGTTAAAAATAGAACTACCCTAGGACTCATCAATTGCACTGCTGGAGATTTACCCCAAAGAAACAGATGCAGTGAACCCCCGGGACACCTGCGTTCCAATGTTTATAGCAGCAATGTCCACAATAGTCAAAATGTGGAGGGAGCCTTGGTGTCCATCAAAATATGAATGGATAAAGAAGATGTGGTTTGTATATACGATGGAATATTGGTCAACCATTAGTAATGACAAATATCCATCATTTGCTTCAAGATGGATAGAACTCGAGGGTATTATCTGAATGAAGTATGTCAATTGGAGAAGGACAAACATTATATGGCTTCATTCATTCAGGGTATATAAAAATAATGAAAGGGATTATAGGGGAAAAGAGAGAATATTTGTGGGAAATATCAGAGAGGGTGATGGAATGTGAGAGACTCCTAAGTCTGACAAATGAACAATGGGTAGTGGAAGGGGAGTTGGGTGGGGGATCGGGTGACTGGGTGATGGGCACTGGTGGGTCACTTGATGGGATGAGCACTGGGTGTTATGCTGTATGTAGGTAAATCGAACTGCTATTAAAAATATACAAAAAATAAATAAAAAAAAAACAAAAGAAAACAAAAAACCAAACAATTACAAAAAAAAAAAAAAGACACCAAAACAAAACACCTGAAGAGAAACAAATTAGTGGCCCAGAAAACCATACGAAGGAGTATTTTTCATCTCAGATTAAAAATGCAAAGATATGGAAATCATGAGGGAGATAAATTGAGACCAAAAGGATAGATCCAGAAGATCCATCACATGCAAAATATAAAATCCAGAGAGGAAGGAATATATGGGCAAGATCCAATGATTAATCACATAGTAGAAGAAAGAATTACTGATGTTTTCTGATTAAAAAGTTCTGGGTTCTAGGCAAGATGGATACCCTTCTTGATAAATTTCTGCCGTCTAAGAATAAAAGGATGCTCCTGCATTAAGACTGTAATAGTTACATACTAATAAAGGAAAATGGATTTTTTTTTCTCATCTCCAACAGCCGAAACTAAAAGACAATGCAAAAAACCTTAGATCACTTAAGAAAATAGATAAAACTCTAAAACTTTCAATCTAGTTCTAACACCATTCTCTAGCCAGGCCAGAAGAAAGGTATTGGTGGATGTCCAAGGAGTCAAAGAAATAAAGTAGAAATTACCACATATATGAAAATCAGTAAATAGAGGGATTGCATATCAGGGCCTATACATAAGATTATATTCAGGTATAAACTTATAGCCTCAAATGTCTTAATTATTAAAGACTGATAATACAGGAACCAAGAACATATTAAAGGTAAAAAGAAAATATTGATAAAGAGAGGAAGTTGATTTTGAAAAAATAATAATTAAATGAAATTTTGAAACTAATTGCAACATGAACAATAATTTCCACTTTTATTTAAAGGCCAACAAAATAAATGACTCTCATAAGGTCAGCTAAATGAAAAAAGTGACGTGGAATAAGAAAAAGCAAAACAAAATCATATATTTTGAAGAACAAAATTATGGAAATATTTGTGTAACGCTGGCTGGAAAAAAAGTGGAAATGGTTAATTTCCCTAAAAAAATATATAACATCAAACATTATATGGTCTCATTCATTTGGGGAATATAAAAAATAGTGAAAGGGAATAAAGGGGAAAGGAAAGAAAATGAGTGGGAAACATCAGTGAGGGTGACGGAACATGAGACACTCCTAACTCTGGGAAATGAAGAAGGGGTAGTGGAAAGGGAGGTGGGTGGAGGGATGAGGTGACAGTGAGGGGCACTGAAAGGGGCACTTAATGGGATGAACACTGGGTGTTATACTATATGTTGGCAAATCAAACTCGAATAAAAAATTTATAAAAAATGAAATTTGAATAAAGGCAGCTACTAATGTAAATTTGGAAAGAATGACTAGCAGGATACCATTAAGGAGAGAGTATATGAAGAGATACAGCTATTTACCTAACTTTTAAATCATATACAATGTACATGATTTAATACAATGTATCTAAATAACCAGATCCGGTTATTTATTCTATGCCACAGTTACTCTCAGTGTGGTACTCAGACAACAGAAATGCAAATTTTCAGGTCCTCCTGTCCCTAGGTCTACTAAATCAGAAGCCCTAGAGATGCGACACAGGAACCTGTGGTTTAATGAATGAACTAATAGGTGATTCCAATGCACACTTAAGCCTAAGAACCATTACTATACTAGACCACAGAAAAAATGTGAAAAGTCCCTGTGGTGGGTACACTTCTCTCTATTTATCTATCATCTATCATCATCTTTTTTTTTATTTATGATAGTCACACACACACAGAGAAAGAGAGAGGAGAGAGAGAGAGAGAGAGAGAGAGAGAGAGAGAGAGAGGCAGAGACACAGGCAGACGGAGAAGCAGGTTCCATGCACCGGGAGCCCGACGTGGGATTCGATCCCGGGTCTCCAGGATTGCGCCCTGGGCCAAAGGCAGGCGCTAAACCACTGCGCCACCCAGGGATCCCCTATCATCATTATCTATCTATATATTTATCACTATATCTATGTATCTATCTTTGTCAATCTATGTCACCTATCTATCCATCTTTTTAAGTATGCAGTTTGCACAAGTTCCTAATTGCTAGAAATTTTCTTTTTTAATTTAAAGATAAAGGAGTGTTGAATTTTATGAGGTACTTTCTCAAATCTGTTGAGATGATCATATAATTTTTCTTCTTTATTCTGATAATATTATTTAATTTTACATTAACAATATTTTTATTCTTGGATTGCCTGGATTAAGTGGCTGACTCTTGGTTTCAGCTCAGATCATGATCTGGGGTGGTGAAATCAAACCCTATGTCAGGCTCTGTGCTCAGCAAGGAGTATCCTTCAGGATTCTCTTTCCCTCGGTCCTTCCCCCCCACTTTCTGTCTCTCTTGCTTTCTATCAAATAAATAAATAAATCTTTAAAATGAATGCTTTATTCTTGGGGCACTTGGGTGGCTCAGTCCATTAGGTATCCTACTTGATTTTGGTTCAGGTCATGATCTCAGGGATGTCAGATCAAGTCCTTCATCTGCCTCTGTGATAGGCCTGGGGTCTGCTTAAGATTCTCTCTCTCCATCTCCCTCTGTCCACCCTCCCTCTTTCCATTTGCATGGGTGTGCTCTCTCTCAAAAAAAGTTTTATTCTTGCCTTAAACCTTTTTTGATCATGATGTATTATACATTTAAGATATTTTTTATTTAAATTCAATTAGCCAACTTTATACATCATTAGTTTCAGATGTAGAGTTCAATAATTTATCAGTTGCATATAACACCCAGTGCCTATTACATCACCTGCCCTCCTTAGTGCCCATCACACAGTTACTCCATTCCCATACCCACATCACCTCCACCAATCCTGTTTGTTTCCTAGAGTTAAGAGTCCCTCATGGTTTGTTTAATGAGGTTTTGCGATATTTTGTTTTGGATTTTTGCAGTACTTTCTGATGACTAATTTCCTTTTTAGAAATACATTGGTGAGATTTTTGTATAACAGGGTTATACAGGAGGCATAAAGATGAGTTGGGGAGTGCTTCTACTTTCTCTTTCTGTAAAGGAGTCTGTAAAATAGTGATATTATTGCTTCCTTATTTGGTAGAATTTGCCAGTGAAACCACTGGACCTAGAGTTTTCTTCATAAAGATTTTAATTAGAGATTTAATTTCTTTTTTTTAAAGATTTTATTTATTTATTCATGAGAGACACACAGAGAGGCAGAGACATAGGCAGAGAGAGAAGCAGGCTCCATGCATGGAGCCTGATGTGGGACTTGATCCTGGGACTCCAGGATCACCCCCTGGGCTGAAGGCAGATGCTTAACCACTGAGCCACCCAGGTGTCCCAGATATTTAATTTCTTTTAAGAAATCACACAATCATTTGTGTTTTCATATTTTTAATTCAGATCTCCTATTCTTCTTGTGTCAGTCTTGATAAATTGTGTTTTTTAAGTAATTCATCTAGTACATCTAAGTTGACAAATTAGTTATCATAAAGTTGTTTAAAACATCTATTAATCATTTAAACATACTAGAGATATAATTCAGTTACCATAAAATTTACCTTTTTAAGGTATACAATTCATTGGTTTTTAGTACATTCAAAAAGTTTTGTGACCATCACCCCAATCTAAGTAAATATGATTTTTACCATTTGAAAAGAGAAAATCTATGTCTTTTGGCAGTCACTTGCCTTCCTCTTTCCCAAAACCTAGGTAATCACTAATCTAATTTCAGTGTCTGTGGATTTTTCAATTTTGAATGTTTTATATCAATGAAATCATATATTTGACCATTTGTGATAAATTATTTTGTTTAGCTTAGCATAATACTTTCAAGAGTCATCTGTGTTGTGGCACTTGTCAGTACGTCATTCTATTACTGAATAATAATTCACTGTGTGAGTATACATCATATTGTTTATTTGTTTATAATTTGATGGACATGAGTTATTTCCACTGTTTCGCTATTATGAATTATGATGCTAAGGCCCTTTGTGTAAGGTGTTTTGTTTTAGTGGGTATTTGTTCACATTTATCTTGAATATATATCAAAGGAGAGATTTGCTGAGTAATATGGTAACACTACTGATATAATTAAATCTACTTTTGGATATTTGCACATATTCCTTGGATGAGTGAATGTCTATTGAGTTCCATTGCCCAATTTAAAAAAAAATGGGTTACTTGTATTTTTCTTATATAGTTGAAAGGTAACTGGACTCAATTTCTTTATGAGATATATAATTCACATGTGTATTTCTCATTCTGTGGGTTGCTTTCCTTCACTGTTTTGGTGGTACTATTTCAGCACAAAGGTTTTAAATTTTAAGGTACTCAAATTTATATATTTTTCTTTTACTACTTATGTTTTAGAGTCATAGTTAAAAAGAAGTACCTGAACCAAGATGATGAACATGTATTTGTAAATTTTCTTCTTAGAGTTTTATAATTTTAGGTCCACATTTAGCCTTGTCATCTATTTAAGTTAATGTTTGTGCAGGTAGAGAGTCCAAATTCATTATTTTTCAAGTGAAAATCCAGTTGTCCCAGCATCATTTCTTTAAGATGATTCTTTCATCCATTGATTCATCTTTTCTTCCTTGTCAAGATTGAACTGATATATGAATTTATTTCAGTACTTCTGAATTGAGTTTCTGACATTGTATTGAAATCCAAGTTCTGTAATTCTGTGCAGAGAGTACTGTTTCTGATTTTTTCTTTTGTGGTGAATTCTTCCTTCTAGCCATCCAGTACAGAGTGGCTGTATGAGTGGGCTGCATCAAAAATATCAACCATGACCTAAATAAAATACTCCCAGATGATTTTGAAGAGATCAGAGACCAGAGACCAGAAAATAAAAGAAAAAGTAGGGAAGGACAAAATAAGAGGACCGCTAACGTGAAAAACGAATTGTAAAACAAAGTAGTAAAAATAAAAAGCCAAGAAGAAAAAAGAAAAAGAGGAAAAAAAGTAAAGAGGAAAAAGAAAATTAAAGGGGGTTAAGAAGTGGTAGTGAGGAGAGAATGTAGTCTACCTGAGGGGTCCTAGAGGATGATCCTCTTGGCTCTTAGTGTATTTTCTTCCTTATGTTAGAAGGTGCTCAATCTCAAATTTATATAAACCAGCAATACTTATATAAAGCCCCAGTATTGACCACCAAAACATAAACAAGATAAAAGAGGGGTTAAGAATGGGAAGAAAGAGAGAATATAATCTTACAGAATGAACCAACACAGTGTTCCACTTGGTTTTGGGTGTATGCTGGTCATGTTTTAGAAGGTACTAACTTCCACCATTGTAAAACAAAATGAGGCAGAAAAAAACAAAAAACAAAAACCCATATCTCATATATCTACCCAAATTAAATTGACTACGTTGAAGGGAATCCAGAAGTGAAAAATGTATCTAAGTCATGTAACTGCAGAAATATGAAAGTCAAAAAGGAAAAAACTTTAAAAATGAAGAGCTGGTAAAATATTGTAGTTAAGGTGGGAAAAGAGAAAATAATTGGAAATTTTTATTATGATATAAGAACAAGTCATAATGAAAAAAGGAAAAGAAAAGAAAGAAAAAAGACCTTCTAGTTCTATATACTATTTTCCCTCGGTCCTGGAGCTTTCCAGCACTGTTTAGTCAAGATCTTGCTCTTCCCCTGTTCTTCCAGATAGTGTTCTGGGGAAGGGGTCTGCTGTGCTGAGGTGTCTGTGCCTGGGTGGAGATGCCCTGTGTGCTTGCCAGGTGCTAGGCTCAGTGTGAGCTGTTTATCCTGTTAGGCCTTTGTTCCCTAGTGGCCCTGCCTCTTCCAGGCATACGGTGAAACAAGGAGGAACAGTAACAATGGCAGTGACCGGAATTCCAGCTCTGGAGTCAACTCCCTGCTAGTACTAATGCAGTCTCCCAGTCCACACTGTCCTAGATGCTTCCAGGGCACTGCTCTGCACAGCTTGGGGGTGCCCATCAGCAGGAGAGTTCTCACTGTCCTGTGTCCCTCCCCACTTCCGCCTGTCCAGGGGGAATGCAGGATCACGGGCTTTGTCTGCTTGGGCGCCCTGGGATCTGGGGCCCTGTGCCGCTGGACCCATGATCCCAGGGGCCGCCACTCCTGAAGGGAATGGGGTTTAGCCACCTCCATCCAGAGCAGACCGACCTAACCAACTGGCTTCTCCCAAATGCCCGGAGGGCTGTGGTGCTTCAGCCCTTTACCCATATCCGACCACCGTTTGCAGTGAGCTTTCCCCTGGGTGCCCCTCCTCATTTATAGCGACTCTAGGAATCTTGAGGCTTCACTGCCCTTCCTGTGATGCCACCAGATTTCTTTGTTAAGCACCTTTCCATCAGGGAAAACCCTGGCGCAGATTTTTAAAGTTCCTGCTTCTCCTCAGCTGGGCTTTCCTGACCTGGAGGCCTTTGCCACTTTGCTTTAGCCCAGCTACTCGCGGTGCCCCTCCTCCACTTTATTATTTTTTATTTTATTTTTTCAGCCTTTCTACCTTGTTAGAAGCAAAAACTTTTCTCTCTGTAGCATTCCAGCTGTTCTCTTTAAATCTCAGGTTGAATTTGTAGTTGTTCAGGATGTTTTGAAAGTTATCTAGGTAAGTTTGTGTGACCAGGTAGGTTGAGGACCCCTACTCTTCTGCCCTCTTGCCCCCTATCCTGGTATTGGTATTATGGTTATGTTTTTATCTGTTAAGAGCCTCAACCAAAATAAGAAGGTAAACTGAGGTAAACTTAAATTGCTAGTAATAGAATTTATTTGGGGATAGCAGAGGGACTATGACGATTTGGAAAACATATGCTCTAAAAGCAACAGATGAGTCTGTTTAGGGTGGACTATCTTTATTTTCCCCTATTTTTGTTATTAATTATTTTGTGTATTTGGGTGCTCCCATGTTGGGTGCAGAAATATTTACAATTGTTATATCTTCTTGTTGGATTATTCCCCTTATTATTATATAGTGTCCTTCTTTGTATCCTGTTACAGTCTTTCTTTGATAGTATTTTGTCCAATAGAAGTATTACTACTCTGGCTTTCTTTCCACATCCATTTGCCTGATACATGTTTCTCAATCCAGTCAACTTTCAATCTGCAGGTGTCTTTAGGTATGCAATGGTCTCCTGTTGGCAGCATTTAGATGGGTCTTGTTTTTTTTTGTTCACTCTGTCACTATGTTTTTTTTTCCCCCAAGATTTTATTTATTTATTCTTGAGAGTCAGAGAGAGGCAGAGACATAGGCAGAGGGAGAAGCAGGCTCCCTGTAAGGAGCCCCATGTGGGGCTCGATCCCAGGACCCTGGGATCACGACCTGAGCCGAAGGCAGACACTCAACCACTGAGCCACCAAGGTATGCCAGTCACTATGTCTTTTGATTGGAGTGTTTAGTCTATTTACATTCAACATAATACTTGATAGGTATGTATTTATTGCTATTTTGTTACTTGTTTCATGTTTGTCCTGTAGCTCTTCTCTGTCCCTTTCTTTTCTTGCTCTCTTTTCTCATGGTTTGCTGGATTTCTTTAAATATATATGTGGATTCCTTTATTTTCAACTTTTCCCATATGTATTACTGGTTTTTGATCTGTCATTACCATTAGGTTTGTATACAACCTCTTCTGCATATAGCAGTCTATAGTAAATTGATGTTCGTTTAAGAGTGAAGCCATTCTTTAGTCCTCTTCCCTCATTTATTAGATATATGGCATCATACCTTACATAATTTTATTTTGAGATTTTTACAGATATACTTATTTGTAGTGTTTTTATGCTTCTATATTTCATACTATACTTGTGGTCTTTCTTTTTACATATTTTTGCTGGGCTGCTTTAGTGGTCATCAACTCCTTTAACTTTTGTTGTCTGGGAAACTCATGTGTTCTATTCTGAATGATAGTCTGGCTGGATAGAGTATTCTTGGCTGCATATTTTTTTGTTTCAGCACTTTGAATTTATCATACCATTCCCTTCTGGATAGCAAAGTTTCTGCTGAAAAACTCACTGTACCCTAGGGGTTTTTCTTTGTATATAACTATCTTCTTTCCTTATTGCTTTTAGAATTTTCTCTTCATCACTACATTTTGCCATTTTTTTAATGTAATCTTTTTTTAAATTTTTATTTATTTATGGTAGTCACAGAGAGAGAGAGAGAGGCAGAGACACAGGCAGAGAGAGAAGCAGGCTCCATGCACCGGGAGCCCGACATGGGATTCGATCCCGGGTCTCCAGGATCGCGCCCTGGGCCAAAGGCAGGCGCCAAACCGCTGCGCCACCCAGGGATCCCAACATTTTGCCATTTTAATTACTATTTGTCTTGGTGTGGCCCTCCTTAGGTTGATTTTGTGGGGAGAATCTCTGTGTCTCCTGGATCTAGATATATTTCCTTCTCCAAATTAGGGAAGTTTTTAGCTATTATTTTTTTGAATAAATTTTTTTGCCCCCTGTTCTCTCTCCTTCTGAGATCCCTACAATTTGAATGCTATTATGTTTGATGATGTTGATGAGTTCCCTAAGTCTATTCTCATTTAGTATAATGTTTTTTCTTTTACTTGCTCAGCTTGAGTCCTTTCCACTACTCTGTCCTTTAGGTGGATAATTTATTCTTCTCCTTTAGCCTGCTATTTATTCTATCTAGTTTATTTTTAATTTCATTTATTGTGTTCTTCACCTCTTACTGGCTCTTTTTTATCTCTTAGGGGTATCACTGATGTATTCAACTCTTTTCTCAAGTCCAGTAAGTCCTTTGTGATCATTACTTTAAATTCCTTATCATTCATATTATTTATCTTTGTTTGCTTAGGTCTCTTGTTGTGATTTTTTTCCTACTTTTTCTTTTGGGACATATTCCTCTGTCTTCCCATTATATCTAATTATGTCTGTTTCTCTGTGTTAGGAAGGTCAGGTATATCTCCTGCTCTGGTAAGTAATGGCATTTTGAGGAAGAGGTCCTGTAGTGCCCTGCAGGGAAGTTTCCCTGTTCACCTGGCATTTCAGGGGGACTCTTCTATATGTGTTGTGTACACCCTACTATTGAGTCTTGGCCAATTTTCCTTCAGTTCAGTCATCTATAGTGTCTTTCTTTGATTGTTGTGAGCAGTGTTTAATCCCTGTGGTGTAGTGGACCAATCTGAGGCCACTTTGGGCTTGCATTTATTCAGATCAGGTGTTTGCCAGAGGTGCAGCTACACCAAGCTGCAAGTAGCTCTCTCAGTGTGTGTCCCCAAGAAGTATTATTTGGCATGTGGGGCCTGCAATCAGATGAGCTGTTTGCCCCCAGCAGTCTGTCAGGCCTTCTTGCACATCCCTAGATTTGTTGCCCCAGTTCAAATTGCTCCAGCCCAGAGCATATTGGAGGGAGCAGAGCACACAATGCCCACAATGTGGGGCCAATGAGAACATTTAAGTCTTTAATCAATTTTGAGTTTATTTTTGTGTATAATGTGAAATAAGGGCCTAATCTCATTCTTCTGCTTGTTGATATCCAGTTTTTCCAACACCATTTATTGAAGAGACTATCCGTTCCTCATTATGTGTGCCTGGCACCCTTGTTGAAGATCAGTTAAGTATAAATATGTGTGTTTATGTCTAGGCTCTATATTTAGTTCCATTGATCTCCATGTGTCTGTTTTTATGTCAGTATCATAATGTTTTGATTATTATAGCTTTGTAATGTATTTTGAAATCAAGGAGTGTGGTGCCTCTAGTTTTTTTCTTCTTTTTCAAGATTGCTCTGGCTATGCAGTCTTTTGTGGTTCTATATGACGGCTAGGATTGCTTTTTATATCTCTGTAAAGCATGCTATTGAGATTTGTATAGAAATTTCATTGAATCTGTAGATCACTTTGGGTAGTATGGAAATTTTAACAGTATTAATCTTTCCAATCCATGAACATGGGATGTCTTTACATTTAATGTCTTCTTTAATTTCCTTCATCAATTTTCTTTATTTTTTATTTTTTTATTTTTTTATAATAAATTTATTTTTTATTGGTGTTCAATTTACCAACATACAGAATAACACCCAGTGCTCATCTTCATCAATTTTCTAATGTATTCAGTGTACAATTCCTTGGATAGGTTCATTTCTTTTTTTTAATAATACATTTATTTTTTATCGGTGTTCAATTTGCCAACATAGAGAATAACACCCAGTGCTCATCCCATCAAGTGTCCCCCTCAGTGCCCACCAACCAGTCACCTCCACCCCCCGCCCTCCTCCCCTTCCACTACCCCTAGTTCATTTCCCAAGTTAGGAGACTTCCATGTTCTGTCTCCCTTGCTGATATTTCCTATCCATTTCTTCTTCCTTCCCCTCTATTCCCTTTCACTATTATTTATATTCCCCAAATGAATGAGACCATATAATGTTTGTCCTTCTCCAATTGACTTATTTCACTCAGCATAATACCCTCCAGTTCCATCCACGTCGAAGCAAATGGTGGGTATTTGTCATTTCTAATGGCTGAGTAATATTCCATTGTATACATAAACCACATCTTCTTTATCCATTCATCTTTCGATGGACACCGAGGCTCCTTCCACAGTTTGGCTATTGTGGACATTGCTGCTAGAAACATCGGGGTGCAGGTGTCCTGGCATTTCATTGCATCTGTATTTTTGGGGTAAATCTCCAGCAGTGCAATTGCTGGGTCATAGGGCAGATCTATTTTTAACTTTTTGAGGAACCTCCACACAGTTTTCCAGAGTGGCTGCACCAGTTCACATTCCCACCAACAGTGCAAGAGGGTTCCCTTTTCTCCGCATCCTCTCCAACATTTGTGGTTTCCTGCCTTGTTAATTTTCCCCATTCTCACTGGTGTGAGGTGGTATCTAATTGTGGATAGGTTAATTTCTAAGTATTTTATTATTTTTTGTTGCTATATGAATTAAATTATTTTCCTAATTTCCTTTTCAGACAGTTGGTGGTGTATAGATTCAACATTTTCTTATGCTGATTTTGTACCCTAAGTATACTTAATTTATTAGTTACAGTGGTTTGTTCTTGTTGTCATTGAATCTTTTGAGTTTTCTACATATATGATAGTGTCATAACAAGATGAAAGATAATTTTTTTCCTACTTTCTAATTTGAATTCCATTTATTTCTTTTTCTTGTCTAATTTTTGTAGCTAGGCTTCCAGTATGATGCTGAATAAGAATGGTGAGAATGAGCATCTTTGCCTTGTATTGGGTCTTAGAGAAAGAACTTTCAAATTTTCCCAACTATGATGTTAGCTGTGGACCTTTTAATATATGGCTTTTATCATATGAGGGGTTTTTTTTCTACACCCATTGTGTCTTTTTTTTTAAAAAAATATTGAATGGACGCTGGCTTTTGTAAAATGTTTTTATCTATTGAGACAATTATAAATTTATCTTTCATTTTGTTAATGTATATCACGTGGATCAATTTGGGTAAGTTGAAACATTCTTGTATTTCATGGAAAAATTCCATTTGGTCAGAGTATATAATCCTTTTAACATGCTGTTGAATTTATTTTGCTAGTATTTTATTGAAGATTTTTGCATGTAAGTTCATTGGGAGTATCAGCCTATAGTTTTCTTTTTTTGTGTGATGTCTTTCTCTGGCTTTGGCATCAAGGTGATGCTCGCTTCAAAAAATGAGTTTTAAAGTGTTGATCTTCTACGTTTTTTGCAAGAATTAAGAAGGATCAGCATTAAGTCTTCTTCAAATATTTCCTAAAATTCCACCCACGAAGCCAGTTGGTCCTGGGCTTTTATTGTCAGGAAGGCTTTTGATTAGTGCTTTTCCTGGTTTATTCTCCTTATTTATTTTTGGTCTTCTCAGGCTTTCTATTTCTTGATTTAGTCACTGTAGGTTGTATATTTCTAGGAATCTATCCATTACTTCTAGAGCATATAATTTTTTGGCATGTAATTGTGGGTACCTTATGATATTTTTTAGTCCTGTGGCATACATTATAATGTCTCTTCTTTTATTTTTAAAATTTCATTTATTTAAGCCTTTGTCCTTTTTCTTTAGTGTAGCTAAGGTTTTGTTGATTTTGCTTACTTTTTCACAAAATAAATTATTAATTTTATTAGTTCTTTTTCTATTCTGTATTTGATTTTTTCCTGTTCTAATGTTTACTATTTTCTTTCTCCTGCCAATTTTGGGCTTAGTTTCTTTTTCTTTTTCTTTCTTTTTCTTTTTCTTTTTCTTTTTCTTTTCTTTTCTTTTCTTTTTCTTTTCTCTTTCTCTCTCTTCCTTTTAGTTCTTAAAGTGTAAAGTTAGGTTGTTTATCTGAGATTATTCTCTTTTTTTTGGTTCAGTTGTGTTTATCACTATTAACTTTCCTCTTAGTACTTCTTATCCTACATCCCATAAGTTTAGTTGTCTCCAGAGACAAAGGTCTTTCTTTAATATAGAATGTTTTATCCATTAATGAGAATGAGGTGGTGAAATCTCCTAGTACTGCTTTCAATTTATTTTTTCATATATGTCAATATTTGCTTTATATACTGAGATGTTCTAATGTTAGGTTCATATATACTGAAAATTGTTATATTTTCCTGCTGAATCCCCTCTTTATAAATACATAATGACCTTTGTCTCTGGAAATTGTTTTTCTCTTAAAGTCTATTTTGTGTAAGTATAAAACTGGTGTTTTTTTTTTTATTTTTGTTGTTGTTACCACTTATGTGTAATATATTTTTTTAATTGCTTTACTTTCACCCTATATGTGTCCTTGAATCTAATATCAGTTTCTTATAGATAGCATAAAGCTGGATCTTGCTTTTTTATTCATTCAAACACTCTAAGTTTTGATTGGGGTATTTAGTCCTTTTACATTTAAAGTAATATTTGATAGGGGAGGATTTACTATTGCCATTAAAAAATATTTTCTGTTTGTCCTGTAGTTCTTTTCATCTCTCTTTTTCTCTCTAGCTGTCTTCTTTTGTGCTTGCTTATTGTATTAATAGGTTTCTCATTTTCTTTCATGTAACTTCTGTGGGTATTTGTCTTGTGATTACCTGGGCTTGCATGAGATATCAGTCTATCCTAAGCTGACAATAACATTTCTTGCAAAGAAAAACTTTCTATTTTTACCTCTTCTTCCTCCACCTTATATACTATTGACATCATGATTTATACCTATTTATATTTATATTCATTAATATCATTTAATTATAGTTATTTGTTATTCTTTAACTTTTATACTAGCGTTAACAGTGATTTATCCACCAGTTTTAGTAATGCAGTAATATGGTAATAAAGTAATTCTGTTTTTCTTTATATATTTATCTTTAATTACAAGTCATATATTTTTCTCCCCTTGTGTTATGTGTAACATCCTTTCATTTCATTTTTTTTTAAAGATTTTATTTATTTATTCATGAGAGACTCAGGGAGAGAGAGAGGCAGAGGCATAGGCAGAGGGAGAATCAGGCTCCATGCACTAAGCCCGACGTGGGACTCGATCCCCGGTCCCCAGGATCAGGCCCTGGGCTGAAGGTGGTGCTAAACCACTGAGCTACCTGGGCTGCCCAATTCTTTCATTTAAAATTGAAAAATTCTTTTTAGCATTTATCATAGAGAAGATCTAGTGATGATGAACTCCTTTAGCTTTTGTTTGAATCCATTCATTTTTTTGAAGGATAGGTTTGTTAGGTACAATAGTCTTGTTTTTGATTGACAATCTTTCTTTCTTTCTTTCTTTCTTTCTTTCTTTCTTTCTTTCTTTCTTGTTTCTTTCTTTCTTTCTTTCTCTTTTTCACTTTCAATATATCATCCTTCTCTCTTTGGCATGCCAGTATTTTTGATGAGAAATCTGCCAATAGTTTTATCACATTCTCCTGTACATAAAAAACTGCTTTTCTCATGCTGTTTTCAAAATTATCTTTGATTTTAAATTTGACAGTTTGAGTATGTGTCTCCATATTTTTTGGATTAATTTATTTGATTTCATTGGGATTCCTGGATATGGATATCCATTTATTTTTACCTGGGTTTGGGAAATTTTAACTATTATTTCTCTGAATAACCCATCTGCTCTCTTTTTTCTCTCTTCTCTTCATAACACATATCAGTTTTCTTAGTGAACCTCATAAATCTCTTAAGCTATCCACACATATTGTATTCCTTTTTCCCCTCCTCTGACTGGATGATTTCCAATGATCTGTCTTTCAATTTAATGATTTTCTAAGATTAATCTAATCTTCTGCTCAACTCCTCTATTGAATTTTTCAACTTAATTACTGTATTTGTCAGCTCTGTGATTTTTACTTGGTACTTTTAAATATTTTCTGTGTTGAAATTTTCACTTTGTTCATGTATTGCTTTACTGGCTTTGGCAACATTTTTTATGACTTTTATTTGAAATTATATGTCAAGTAAATCACATGCCTCCATTTCACTCATGTTTAGATTTGTCTTGTTCTTTTATTTGGAATATATTTCCCTGTTTCTTCATCTTCTTTAACTTTGTATGTTTGTTTCTACATATTAGATAAAACAGCTCCCTATTCCAGTCTACAGACTCACTTTATGCAGGGAATGAACCTCACCAATCAACCTGACCAGATTCTAGGTGTCACCCCCTAAACTGCTTTGTGCTTGACCAAATAAATATCTTTGTTCTTAATGGTTTCCAGAATAGTATAGTACCCTAAGTCTTGTCAGTGCCCTGAGACAGGCAGGATAGAAGTCTATCCCTTACATAGCAGCCCAAAGTTGGGACATAGATATGTGGTTAAATTCCTTCTTATCTCAGAAAGAAACTGGGAACTGGAGTTTATCACTTATTTGCTCTGCACTGAACCATGAAGAAGAGATGTGGAATACACTCATTCAGGCCATGCTCTTTTAAAAACTATTGTTTTACTTTTTTTAGCCCCAAGAGGCTTAGAAAATACCAAGGACAGTCAGCTCATAGAGACTGGTGTGTTAGAAGATAGGCCCTTGGGTAACAACTGCAATAGTCAGGGCACTAGGTGTATAGTCCAACTCCTTCCAGGTAGAAGCTGAAGTCTCAGTTTTATTGGAAGAATCTGGATGAAGAAGCTGCAGGAAGTGCCCAAACAACTGTTCAAGCTCCCAAAGGATCTCATTAGCTCCCAGGTACAGACTAGTTAGAAACTAAACCCTTAGGCAGCAGCTTAAAAACTCAGAGCATTAGATGTGTAGTCTAAACTTTCAGGAAAAAAACAGAAAGCTAGACTGTGTTTGCAGTTTGCTTGTGTTCAGCCAGAAGAGTCTTATGAAGTATTTGAATTACCATTTGAAACTGCTATTTTTTCTGTGGTACCAAGGAATTTGTAAATCTTATGCGTTCTCAGCTCCCAGTTAGGCAAGTTTGGAGTTAGTCCTTCAAGTGGCACCATAAAAGCTGGGGCACTAGATGTGTCAGGCCATTCCTTCCAGGGAGAAACTAGAGGGTTTATCACTGGAGTGAGCTGGGGAGAAATAATGCAGGAAATACCATACACCAATTTAAGTGACCAAAGGATCCTGTCAGCTTCCAGTTGCAAGCTAGTTCAAAGCTAGATCTTTGGATAGCAGCTAGAAATGTCAGGATATTAGATTTGCAGCTCTGAAGGTGAGACATCCCAATGGTCTACCTTTCCCACTGTGATGGGAAGGACAAACCATTTGGATGTCTCTTATTCAAATAGCCCCAAAACATAGCACAGAAGCTATACCCAAGGTACAGGAGGTGAAGGATACTGGATCCTATCACAGTCACCCTAACCACAGATGACTATGTATTCCAAATAATGAATAACAAACCAAGATGGCCAAGGTTATTATTCATCCAATAGCTTCCCTTCATGGAAGAGTGATGTCACTCTGGGAGATCCAGAGTGGATGGTTATCCTCTGCAGAGGTTTTACCTACAAAAGGAAGTATGTCATAATGTCAAAAAGAACTCCCCAGCTCTGCCTGAGAGAACAGGATTTATTTTAAGCAGAACATTTAGAATACATAAGGATGTTATTCTCAAGATGAAATCTGAATGAGGAACAACTAAAAGGGTATAGGTAGCTCCATGATAGTAGCAGCATCAGAGCAGAGCAAACAGAAGTTTAGCAGACTGGATCACAGTCCATCTTTCCACTTGAGATTCCTATGTGAAGTGTTAGACTGCAATCAGAGCAGATGTGGGGCAGGTGTGAAAGCATTTCTCAAATTGCACACAGATACATCACCAAATAGTGTAGTTCTAACTGGCTTGGGAGACTTAAGCACAGTCTCTAATTAGACACTGACTGAATAAGTTACTCTGACACAAAGACAATGTCTAAGATACCAAAACTGAGAAGTAAAATTACACACATACCTGGCAGTGTCGAAGTCTGTGTGAATGAACAAGGCTGGATTCACTTAGGAGTAAACAGCAAAGGAAAATCCAACTTCTTAGTCTCTGATGAACAAGATCAAAGACGTAAACTCCAGGACTGTGATAGCAGTCTCCAACTCATACATAGATATTAATATATCCAATGATAAAAAATATATATCTATTTTCCAAGGAAACTTAGGCACAACCATTGACCAAAATTGACATAGGCTAACTGTGGGACAGTCCCTAGGTAACCAGGCTAAAAATTAATAAAAATGAGACTAATAAACCTTAGCAGATATTTTAGAAATATAGATGGATGCATATTCCTGGATAGACCATATGATAGGTCATAAAGCAATCCTCAACAAATGTGAAAGGATTAAAATCATACAAAGTATATTCTCCAATCACAAAAGCATAAAAATAGACAATAAGACAATAAGAAAAAGATCCTAAAAAATTTACAAATCTGTGAAAATTTATCAAAACATGCCAAAATAAAAGACATATAGATCCACAGAACAGAATAGAGAATCCAGAAATAAACCTACATTTATATGGTCAATTAATTTTTTTAAGATTTTTATTTATTTCTGAGAGACAGAGACAGAGAGAGGCAGAGACACAGGCAGAGGGAGAAGAAAGCTCCATACAGGAAGCCTGACGTGGGACTTGATCCCTGGTCTCCAGGATCACACCCTAGGCCGGAAGGCAGCACTAAACTGCTGAGTCACCCAGGCTGCCCCGGTCAATTAATTTTCAACAAAGGAAGCAAACATACAAAGAGGAAAAGACAGGCTTGTTCGAAAAATAGTGTTGAGACAACTAGACAGCTCTATGTAAAAAACAAAAACAAAAACAACTTGACCATTTCTCATACCATATACATACTCAAAATAGATTAAAGACAAACCTAAGACTGAAAACAAAATTCCTAGAAGAAAGCATAGGCAGTAATCTCTTTGACATTACTTTTAATAATATTTTGTTTTGCGTTTCCCAACCTCTTCTCAGCAAAAATAAGCAAATGGGACAAGATCAAACTAAAATGCTTTGGCACGCTAAAAGATTCCATCAACAAATGCAAATGGGGATATACTAAATGGGAGAAGATATTTGCAAATGATATATTTAATAACAGGTTAATATCTAAAATATATTTTAAAAACCAGGAATATTTACTCACAATTTTTATTCAACATGGTACTGGAAGTCTTAGCTGCAACAGTCAGACAAGTGAAAGGAATTAAAGGAATCCAAATTAGTGAAGAGGTAAAATTTTCACTATTTGCAGATGATAAGATATTATATATAGAAAACCCTAAAAACTCTGACAAAATACTATTAGAACTGATAAATGAATTCAGTATAATTGCAGGATACATAATATGGAGAAATCTATTGCATTTTTATATTAATAATGAAGCAGCAGAAAGAGAAATTAAAACAACACCATTTACAATAACACCAAAAATAAAATACTTAGTAATAAATTTAACCAGGACTCTGGTAACTTGTACTCTGAAAACTATAAAACACTGATGAAAGAAGCTGAAGATGACACAAACAAATGGGAAGACATTCCATGCTCATGGATTGGAATAAACAATATTGCTAAAATGTCCATACTTCCTAAGTCATCTACAGATTTAATGCATTTGCTATCAAAATATCAATACTATTTTTCACAGAACTAGAATAAACCATCCTAAAATTCACATGGAACCACAAAAGACCCCAAACAGACAAAGCAATCTTGAGAAAATACAAATCTAGAGGCATCACGATCACAGATTTCAAGACACACTACAAAGCCGTAGTACTTACAGCAGTATGGCATTGGCACAAAAATGGACACATTGTTCCATGGAACAAAACAGAGAGCCCAGAAATAAACTCTCACTTATAGGTCAATTAATATACAACAAAGGAGGCAAGAGCATACAATCAGGTAAAGACAGTCTCTTCCACAAATGGTGCTGGAAAAACTAGACAGCTACATGAAAAGAATAAAGTCAGACCACTCTCTTACACCTCACACAGAAATAATCTCAAAGTGGATTAAGCTCCTAAATGTGAGATCTGAAACCATTAAACTCCTAGAAGACATGGTCAGTAATTTCTCTGACATTGGCCACAGAAACGTTTTTCTAGATATATTTCCTCAGGCAAGGGAAACAAAATAAAAAATAAACTATTGGGACTATACTGAAAAAAAGAAAAGCTTTTACACAGTGAAATAAACCAGAAACAAATAGAAAAAAGCAAACCAGTGAATGGAAGACATTTGCAAATGATATATCTAACAAAGCATTAACTTTAAAAACATATAAAGAACTTATACCACTCAACACCAAAAAAAAATTTCTTTGACTAAAAAATGGCAGAGTTCCTCAATGATATTTTTCAAAGAAGATATACAGATAACCAGCAGAAACATGAGAAGATGCTCAACATTCTAATGATCAGGGAAATGCAAATTAAAATCACAATGAGATGTCACTTCACACCTGTCAGGATGGGTAAAATAAAAAAAGATACAAATGACAAGTATCAATGAGGATGTGAAGAAAAAGGAACTCTCATGCACTGTTGGTGGGAATACAAATTGATGCAGCCACTGTGGGAAAACAGTATGAAGTTTCCTCAAAAAGAAATACCATATGACCAAATAGATATACCATATAACCCAGTAATTCCATTACTATTTACCAAAATTCCATTACTATTTACCAAATGGAATTTACCAAATTCCATTACTAATTACCAAAAAGTAATTCCATTACTATTTACCACTAATTTGAAGGGATATATGCACCTCTCTGTTTATTGCAACATTATTTACAATAGCCAAGATATGGAAGCAACCAAAGTGTCCACTGATAGATGAATGGATTAAAAAAATGTCACACACAAAATGGAATATTACTCAGTCATAAAACAGAATAATATCTTACCATTTCAAACAACATGGATGTACCTAGAGGATATAACATTAAGTGAAATAAATCGGATGAGAAAAAATACTACATGGTTTTATTAGTAAGTGGAATTTAAGAAATAAAATAAATGAACAAGCAAAACAAATTCATAGAAGTATTTGATGGTTGGCTAGAGGGCAAAGGGCTGGTGGACAGGCAAAAAAGGGGAAGGAAATTAAAAGGTAAAACTTCTAGTTATAAAATGTTTAAAATAGTCACAGAGATGTAATGTACAGCATACGGAACATAATCTGGCATCTTGTATCAACTTTGAGGGTGGTGATCACTTATCGTGGTGATCATTTCATAATGTATATAAATGTTGAATCATGATATTGTACACTTGAAATGTAATATTGTATGTCAACTGCACTTCCATTTTTAAAAAGCGCTACAAAATAGCTGATGAATCAAAGAGAATTCAGGGTGGAAATTAGAAAACACTTTGAAAGGAAAGATGGAATATTGTGGTGGAGTAGGCTTATTTACCTTAGGCTCATCTCAACCCATGAACATAACTAAATATCAAATCATCCTAAATACCTCAGAAATTGTCATGAACAAACTCCACAGCTAGAAGGAGTGAAGAGACCACATTGAAGAAGGTAGGAAGTGTGGAGAGGTGGTTTAGGAGAGAAACAGATCTCAAGTGCTGTGTAGGGGAGGGGGCAGAGTCTGCAGAGAAGGGCACAGAGAGGAACACACAAGGAGAAAATTTACTCAAAGCCTTTAGCTAGGAAAATGAGAGGGGCTGAATTGCATGAATTCTTGCAACCAGTGGGGCTTAACGCCTAGAGTTTTAAAGATCAGCAGTCTTGGCTGGGATAGAGCCCTAAGGGCACAGTCCTTCTCCTAGAAAGAAGACAAGGAAACAACCCAGGGGCAGAGAGCCTGGAGACAGTAATCTGAAGAGTCCCTGGGGCTCACAGCAGGGAGATTATTCACTCTTCCCAGAGCGTGTCTCTGAAAGGCAGCATTCACCAAGATGCTACCCTGGGAACAAAATGCACCATTTCCCACCACCACCCTCTGTATAAACACAGAGCCACCTGCAGGAAACAGTGTAGTTGGACACTGGGGCTGCTTAATTTGCTTACATCAAGTACCACCCCAGTTTGCTCTAGTGGGACTTCTCTCAGCAGAGCAGGCCTCTCCCTCAGAAGACCTGCACAAACTGCTACCCACAACACACGTCCTGACCAGAGAGTTCTGCAGGTCTTCAATTCTGGTGGAAGTGGGGTTAGTTCTCATTTCACAATCAGAACAGAGCATACCTACTTAAAGGTTGTTGCATTCAGGCCAGGGACTAAACATTACCCACAGCAGATAAGGGAAGTCTCTGCAGGTGACTGGCCTGAAGGATAGAGAAGCCAGAACACAACAGATCACACACTACACATACCAGAGACACTCTCTGAAGTGCCAGGCACTGAACACTACATGAACTTTTCTTCCTAAAGCCACTACTTTCAGGAGCAAGAAACATGACTAACACAGAGAAAAAGGCAGAGACTGAGACAAAATTCCAACAGACGAATTTATCCCAAATGAACGTACAAGATAAGACCATGGCCCAAGATCCAAGTGAAACAGATATAATAACATGCTTGATGGAGAATTTAAAGGAACAATCAAAGAATACTCACTGGGCCTCAGAAAGCATAGAAGACTTCAGTGTGAACTTTGTCACAGATATAAAAGAGCTAAAAAATAATCAGAGATGAAGAATGTAATAAACAAGATTGGAAGCAGATTTGATGCAATGAATAGCAAAATGAAGAAGAATGAATTAGTGATATAGAAGACAAAATAATGGAAAATAATGAAGCTGAACAAAAAAGAGAGAATTATGCAACATGATAGTAGACTTAAGGAACTCAGTGATTCTATCAAACATAATAACATTTCTATCATAGGAGTTCCATCAGAATCAACAAAAGCAGGCTAACACCAAGACATATTATAGTTAAGTTTGAAAATATGGTGATAAAAAAAATTAAGAGCAGCAAGAGAAAAGAAGCCCTTAACTTACAAGGAAAGACCTAGAGACCTAGCTAGAGATCTCTCAACAGAAATTTGTCAAGCTAGAAGGGAACAGTATGATATAGTCAATGTACTGAATAAGAAAAATCTGCAGCCAAGAATATTCTATCCAGGAAGGTTGTCATTCAGAATAGGAGGGATAAGAGTTTCACAGACCAACAAAAATGAAAGGAATTCCTGACCACTAAACCAACCGTGCAAGAAATATTAAAGAGGACTCTTTGAGTGGGAAAGAAAGACAAAAATGACAAGGATCAGAAAGGAATGTAGGAAGTCCCCAGAAACAATAACAAAACAAGTAATACAATGTCAATTAATACATATCTATCAATAATTACTTTGAATGTAAATGGCCTAAATGATCCAGTTCAAAGACACAAGTGACAGAATGGATAAGAAAACAAGACCTATCTATATGCTGCTTACAAGAGACTCATTTTAGACCTAAAGACAACTGGAGATTGAATGAGAGGGGGTGGAAAAACATTATGCAAATGGATGTCAAAAGAAAGCTAGAGTAGCAATATTATTTCAGACAACCTGGACTTTAAAACAAGGACTATAACAGAGATAAAGAAAGGTACTATATCATAAGTAGAGAACAATCCAACAAGAGAATATAATAATTGTAAATATTTATGTACCTAATATGGGAGCTCCCAGATATATAAAACAATAATGAAAAAAAGGCACTAATTATTAATAATACAATAATAGTAGGGGACTTGACACCCCACTTGCATCAATGGACAGATCATCTAAAGAGAAAATCAATAAAGGAACAAAGGCCTTGAATGACGCCCTGGATCAGATTGCCTGAAAAAATATGTTCAGAACATTCCATCCTAAGCAGCAGAATACACATTATTTTCAAATGTACATGGAGCATTCTCCAAAATATATTACATATTAGGTCATAAATCATGCCTCAACAAATACAAAAAGATAGAATTCCTACCATGCAGCTTCTCTGATCACAATACTATAAAACTGAAAGTCAAGCACAAAAAAATTGGAAAGACTACAAATACATGGAGGTTAAAGAACATGCTGCTAAACAATGAATGGATCAACAAGGAAATCACAGAAAAATTTTAAAAATATACTTGGAAATAAATGAAAATACAATGGTCCAGAACCTTTGAGATGCAGCAAAAGTCATCTTAATAGGGAAGTATTAGCAATACAGACTTTCCTTAGTAAGCAAGAAAAATCTCAAATAAACAATCTAACCTTATACCTAAAGGTGCTAGAAAAAGAACAACAAACAGCCTAAAGCCAGCAGGAGGGAAATAATAAAGATTAGAGCAGAAATAAAGGACATATAAATTAAAATCAATAGAATAGATTAATGAATCTAGGAGGTGGTTCTATGAAAAAGATAACAGTTCATAAACCCCCCAGCCAGACATATCAAAAAGAAAAGAAAAATGACCCAAGTAAACAAAATTACAAATGAAAGAGGAGAAGTAACAACTGACACTACATAAATACTAGCAATTATAACAGAATATTATGAAAACTGGAGCCAGCAAATTGGACAACCTAGAAGAAATGGATAAATTCCTACATAGAAACTACCAAAACTGAAACAGTAAGAAATGAGCATACCAATAGCTAGCAAAGAAATTGAATTAGAAATGAAAAACTCCAAAGAAACCAAAGTCCAGAGCCAAATGGCTTCACAGGTGAATTCTACCAAACATTAAAAGAGGAGTTAATACCTATTCTTCTCAAACTATTGCAAAAAATAGAAAAGGAAGAAAACTTCCAAACTCATTTTATGAGGCCAGCATTACTCTGATACCAAAACCAGAAAAAGATTCCACTATAAAAAAGAACTATAGTCCAATATCCCTGATGAACATGGATATAAAAATTCTCAACAGAATACTGGCAAACCAAATCCAGCAACATGTTAAAAAATCATTCACCACAACCAATGGGATTTATTCCTATGTTTCAAGCATGGTTCAATATTTGTAAATCAATCAACATGAAAGGCCATGTTAATAAAAAAAAAAGTATAAGAACTATATGATCCTTATGATAGATGCAGAAAAAGTGTTTGATAAAGTACAACATCCATTCATGATAAAAAGTCCTCAACAAAGTAGGGATAGAGGGAACATAACTAAAAATAATAAATACCATATATGAAAAACCCATAGCTAATATCATTAATGGGGAAAAACTGAGAACTTTTCCTCTATGGTCAGGTATAAGACAGGGATGTTCACTCTCACCATTGTTATTTCACAAGGTACTGGAAGTCCTGGCAATCAGACAATGAAAATAAATAAAAGAGATCCAAATCAGCAAGGAAGAAGTCAAACTTTCACTCTTTGCAGATGGCATGATACTCTATATAGAAAATTCAAAAAGCTGTAAAAAAAAAATTGCTGGAACCAATGCATGAATTCAGTGAAGTTGCAGGATACAAAATCAAGGTATAGAAATCCGTTGCATTTCTGTACATCAATAATGAAGCAGCAGAAAGAGGAATTAAGGAATCAACTCCATTTACAATTACACCGAAAAATAGTAAGATACTTAGGAATAAACCTAACCAAGAATGTGAAAGATTTGTACTCTGAAAACTGTGAAACACTGATCAAAGAAGCTGAAGAGGACACACACAAAAAATGGAAACAGTCAATGCTCATGAATTAGAACAAATATTTTAAAAATGTCTATCCTACTCAAAGCAATCTACACATGTAAATGCGATCCTTATCAAAATTCCAATAGTATTTTTCATGAAGCTACAACAAATGATCCTAAAATCTGTGTGGAACCAAAACATTGAATATTCTTTCCTGCTTTGTTGAAGATTAGCTGACCATATAGTTGAATGTCCATTTCTGAGTTCTCCATTCTGTTCCATTGATCTATGTGTCAGTTTTGCACCAATACCATACTGTCATGATGATTATAGTTTTGTAATACAGCTTGAAGTCTGGGATTGTGATACCTCTAGCTTTGGCTTTCTATTTTGGGATTACTTTGGCTACTTGGGGTCTTTTTTGGTTCCATAAATATTTTAGGATTATTTGTTCTAGCTCAGTAAAAAATGCTGGTGGTGTTTTGATAGAGATTGCACTGAATGTGTAGATTGCTTTGGGTAGTATAAACATTTTTACAATGTATGTTCTTGGAATCTGTGGGCTTGAAGCAGGAAAGAATATCCAATGGAAAAAAAGGTAGTCTTATCAATAAGTGGTGTTGGGAAAATTGGACAACAGCTTGTAGAAAAATGAAACTAGACTACCTTCTTGCACTATATACAAAAATAAATTCAAAACGGATGAAAAATCTCCATGTGAGACAGGAAACCATCAAAATCCTATAGGAGAACATGGGCTAAGTAACCTTCATGACCTCAGCAATCGCAAGTTTTTACTAGGCACATCATTGGGGGCAAGGACAACAAACGCAAAAATAAACTCTTAGGACTTCATCAAGATAAAAACCAGAAGAAGACTTCAGTGAGAACTTTGTCACAGATATAAAAGAGCTAAAAAATAATCAATCGGAGATGAAGAATGTAATAAACATATCAATTTCATTGTCAGAAAACCAACCATAAGAACATTATAAAAGCAAAGTAAGGCACAGCCAAGGAAGTAATCAGTAAAACTAACAGGCAGCCTATGGAATGGGAGAAGATATTTGCAAATGGCATATCTGATAAAGGTTCAGTATTCCAAATTTATAAGGAATTTATCAAATTCAACACCCTCAAAAACCAAATAATACAGCTAAGAGTTGGGCAAAAGACATGATAATTTGATAACAGCATTATCAGAAATAGCCAAATTACAGAAAGAGCCCAAATTACCATCAAATGATGAATGGATAAGATAAATATAGGAGAAGCAGGGCAAGATGGTAGAGGAGTAGGGTCCTCAAGTCACCTGGCTGCACGAACTTACCTAGATAACTTTCAAATCATCCTGAAAACCTACAAATTCGACCTGAGATTTAAAGAGAGAAGAGCTGGAATGCTACAGAGAGAAGAGTTTGCGCTTCTAACAAGTACTACTCATTTTTAGCCACTCTGCACTGAGCAAAAGGACAAGAAAGAAGAACTCACCACAAAAGAATCAGTACTCTCTCCCACAGAGTTACAGAATTTGGATTTCAATTCTATGTCAGAAAGCCAATTCAGAAGCACAATTATAAAGCTACTGGTGGTTCTAGAAAAAAGCATAAAGGATTCAAGAGACTTCATGACCACAGAATTTAGATCTAATGAGGGCGAAATTAAAAATCAATTAAATGAGATGCAATCCAAACTGGAGTTCCTAACAATGAGGGTTAATGAGGTAGACGAAAGAGTGAGTAATATAGAAGGCAAGTTGATGACAGGGAAGGATGCTGAGGAAAAAAAAGAAAAACAATTAAAAGATCATGAGGAAAGGTTAAGGGAAATAAATGACAGCCTCAGAAGGAAAAATCTATGTTTAATTGGGGTTCCAGAGGGTGCCGAGAGGGTCAGAGGGCCAGAAGGCATATTTGAACAAATCATAGCTGAGAACTTCCCTAATTTGAGGAGGGAAACAGACATCCGGACCCAGAAGATAGAGAGCCTCCCCAAATCAATAAAAGACTTTATACCTCGATATTTAATGGTGAAACTAGCAAATTCCAAACATAAAGAGAAAATCCTTAAAGCAGCAAGAGACAAGAGATCCCTAACCTATATGACAGAAATGTGAGATTAACAGCAGACCTCTCCACAGGCATCTGGCAGGCCATAAAGGTCTGGCAGGATATGTTCAGGATCCTAAATGAGAAGAACATGCTGCCAAGAATACTCTATACAGCAAGACTGTCATTCAGAACAGAAAAAGAGATAAAGAGCTTCTAAGATAGGCAGAAACTGAAAGAATATGTGATCACCAAACCAGCTCTACACTAACAATTAAACTGAAGAAAGAGCATTTAATGAGTCAATCCCATTTACAATTGCACCCAAAGCATAAAATACCTAGGAATAACCCTAAGGAAAGAGGTAAAAGATCTATATCCTAAAAACTATAGAACACTTCTGAAAGAAATTGAGGAAGACACAAAGAGGTGGAAAAATATTCCATGCTCATGGATTGCAAGAATTAATATTGTGAAAATGTCAATGCTATCCAGGGAAATTTACACATTCAATGCAATCCCTATCAAAATACCATGGACTTTCTTCAGGGAGTTGGAACAAATCATCTTAGGATTTGTGTGGAATCAGAAAAGACCCCAAATAGCCAGGGGCATATTGAAAAAGAAGACCAGAACCAGGGGCATCACAATACCAAATTTCAAGTTGTACTGCAAAGCTGTGATCATCAAGACAGTGTGGTACTGGCACAAAAACAGACACATAGATCAATGGAACAGAAGAGGGAATCCAGAAATGGGCCTTCAACTCTATGGTCAACTAATATTTGACAAAGCAGGAAAGACTATCCTCTGGAAAAAGCACAGTCTCTTCAATGAATGGTGCTGAGATAATTGGACAGCCACGTGCAGAAGAATGAAACTAGACCATTCTCTTACACCATACACAAAGATAAACTCCAAATGGATGGAAGATCTAAATATGAGACAGAATCCATCAAAATCCCAGAGGAGAACACAGGCAATCCCCTTTTTGAACTTGGCCACAGCAACTTCTTGCAAGATATGTCTATGAGGGCAAGGGAAACAATAGCAAAATGAACTATTGGGACTTCATTAAGATAAAAAGCTTGTGCACAGCAAAAGAAACAGTCAACAAAACTAAAAGACAACCTACAGAATGGGAGAAGATATTTGCAAATGACATATCAGATAAAGGGCTAGTATCCAAGATCTATAAACAACTTATTAAACTCAACAGCAAAGAAACAAACAATCCAATCATGAAATGGGCAAAAGACATGAACAGAAATTTCACCAAAGAAGACATATATATGACCAACAAACACATGAAAAAATGCTCTGCATCGCTTGCCTTCAGAGAAATACAAATCAAAACCACAATGAGATACCCCCTCACACCATTGAGAATGGGGAATATTAACAAGTCAGGAAACAACAATTGTTGAAGTGGATGTGGAGAAAGGGGAACCCTCTTGCACTGTTGGTGGGAATGTGAACTGGTGCAGCCACTCTGGAAAACTGTGTGGAGGTTCCTCAAAAAGTTAAAAATAGAACTGCCCTAACACCCAGCAATTGCACTGCTGGGGATTTACCCCAAAGATACAGATGCAATGAAACGGCATGACACCTACACCCCGATGTTTCTAGCAGCCATGTCCACAATATCCAAACTGTGGAAGGAGCCTCGGGGTCCATCGAAAGATGAATGGATAAAGAAGATGTGGTCTATATATAAAATGGAATATTACTCATCCATTAGAAATGATGAATATCCACCATTTGCTTCAACGTAGATAGAACTGGAGGGTATTATGCTGAGTGAAGTAAGTTAATTGGAGAAAGACAAACTTTATATGGTCTCTTTCATTTGGGGAATATTAAATATAGTGAAAAGGAATAAAGGGGAAAGAGAGAAAATGAGTGGGAAATATCAGAAAGGGAGACAGAACATGAGAGACACCTAACTCTGGGAAACGTACAATGGGTGGTGGAAAGGGAGGTGGGTGAGGGGTTGAGGTGACTGAGTGATGGGCACTGAGGGGGGCACTTGACAGGATGAGCACTGGTGTTATGCTAAATGTTGGGAAATCGAACTCCAATAAAATAATATACAAAAAATAAAAATAAAAATGAAATGAGAATGCCAAAAAAAATTAACGTACCTTAGTTTGCTTTCACTGATTTTACTTGGTAAGTAAGTAAATAAATTTCCCACTTATAGCTACCATAAAAATAATGTTCCTTGGAGACACCTTAACAAACTATCCTTCTTTAATACCTATAAAGTGCAGCAGAAGTGAGACTCAACCTCACCAAATGATCTACAGCTTTCCATCTTTTTTTGTGATGGCAGTGTATAATGCCACTTACTTTGCTTACTTTGCTTTTATAATGTTCTTATGGTTGGTTTTCTGACAATGAAATTGATATGCTCTTATAGAAATTTTTGAAGCCACAGAAAAACAGAAATAAGAGAACATAAATCATCAATCCCACTCTCAGAAGCAATCCCTATTAATATGGTGATAGCAATCTTTTTATACATTTGTTCTTTAAGTTAAAAATGTGATATATGCTCTTACAAATTTGTATCCTAATATTATACCAATTATTTCATGAAAATTCTCAGTGTCAATAAATTATTTTAAACATATTTATTATTACTTTATAATTTTAAATCTTATTGAAGTAGCTTATTTATTCTATATTTCTATTCTCCTATGTTTGAATATTGGTTTGCTTAACATTTTAAAATTTGAACTATTTACATTTTTCTTGCCTATTAATCATTCTTAATATATTCCTTAGCACTGCTACAAAGAAGTGAAATCACTAGACTGTTTCTATGCTATCTCCCTCTGAAATAGTGTGGAGTCAGATAAGTGCTCCATGATATTATGAATTACATAATGATTATGAATTGCATGATTAAGTCATTTTGTGCCTGTTACCTCTATTCCCCTGCACTTGTCCTATTTGTCAGGGAAAATGGGGTCTGAAGAATATTGCTGATCTCTGGAATTCATTGACCTGAAGACCAGAAGCCTCTGAGGGGACACTGCACTGTGTGTTCTGAGCCAGGTAAGAGAGGCTAGGAGCCCTACAGCTACAGGCACCTGAAGAGCAATAGTGAGTTCCAAGGCTGCCAGAATGCTTTCATTGCTCATTAACTGTTGGCATTGTTAGTTCTAATGAGCTGTGATTTTCATTACTGCTGAAGCAGAATGGCACCTCTCTCTTCCCCAACAGGCTGCCTTCCCAAGCAGCCAATGTTCAACATAAGTGTTCCCCCACAGGATCCAATATGCTTACTCCAACACCCACCTACCTCTCTAATCCTGCCCTCCTTTCACAGTCTCAGGGACAGCCAAGGACCTCACACTTCCCTCTGATTTTAATACCTCCCTCAAGTGCAACCTGTCTCTCACCATCTCTCCCCTCTCTTCTTCCTCCTCCCATCCCCTAATCAATGCAGCACATACATAAAGCATAACATTTACTTCCCCCTGCACTATTTCAGTATGAGTGTAAATCTCCTGAAATAAGCAGATATCCAATTGTTTTCATGGGAGCACCTGCCAGTCAGTCATACGGTGACATAAACTGGGAGTGGAGTGGCGGTAAATGTCTCTACAGACAACCCTCCATATCTTCAGCTGACATTCCAAGCATGAGGGAACAGACAGGGTGATGTTAGGAGGATTAGGCATGTGTGTATGCATCTGTACACCGTGAAATTGTAAGGAAATAAATTGTTTCATATCTCAATGACTTTGTGCCAGTCTTACATTTCTACTCTTGACTAATTTCTACTTATGCCACAAGACTTGGCCTAGAGATTTCCTTTCCGAAATTATTCTTTGACTTTCATCTTGTGGGCTCCAACAGCATCCTCACATACCTCTCACATTGTAGTTTCTTTGCTTTTCTCATGAGTCATTACTTACTTTTGTATTCCCAGAATAGCGCCTATCATATACTATGTGCTCAGTAACTTTTATCGTCATAAATTGGAAAGGTATAGAATTATCAACTCACAACCTGTAATTTCCTATAAGAAAATGGCCATAGTTTCTTGTTCTCCTTTAATTATTTTTGTTAAAGGTTTTATTTAAATTCTACGTGATAGAATTTAACAATGTAATATTAGTTTCAGGTGTACAATATAGTGACTCAGTACTTCCATACAACACCCAGTGCTCATCACAACAAATACCTCCTTAATCCTCATCACCTATTTAACCCATCCCCCACCCACCTCCTCTATGGCAGCTATCAATCTGTTCTTTATAGTTTAGACTGTGTTCCTTGGTTTGCCTCTCTTTCCCTTTTTTTCTCCTTTGCTCACTTGTTTTGTTTTTTAAATTCACATATGAGTGATATCAAAAGGTATTTGTCTTTTTCTGATGGACTTCTTTCACTTAGCATAATACATTTTAGGTCTATCCACATCATTGCAAATGGCAAGATTTCATTTTTTCTGATGGCTGAGTAATATTCCATTGTATACATGTACCACCTCTTCTTTATCTATTCACCAGTCAATGGATACTTGGGCTGTTTCCATAGTTTCACTATGGTTCTCCCTTAATTCTGATCTCTAGGTGCTAAAAGTGCCATTTGTCACAGTAGGACAATAAAAATTCCACTTTATCTTATAATTTTTAAAAAATTTAAATAGCAAAAATTTGTCTCACAGTTCCAGAGACCAGAAATCTGAGATCGGTGTCAGCAAAGTTGGCTCCTTCTGAGGCTGGAAGAGAGACCACGTCCAGACCTCTCTTGCTGACCTGTTGATAGCTTTCTCCCTATATCTCTTCACATTGTTTTCCCTTAATGTGAGCCTATCTCTGTGTCCACATTTCTCCTCTTAATAAGGACACCAGCTATGTTTTATTAGGGCCCTTTCTAGTGACCTTGGGCTCAATTGCAGGAAGATGAGCCACACCACAATTTACTAATGACACAACTTTATTACATGACTTCACTAATTGTATCTGTAGTGACCCTATTAGTAAACAAGGGCATCACTAATTGTATCTGCAGTGACCCTATTAGTAAACAAGGGCATATGCAGAGGTCCTGGGGTTAGGACGGGAACATACGGACGTTGGGGGTAGATAATATTCCATCCATAATGAATGCCAAATCAAGACAAAAATTACTCTTCTGGGCCCCAGCCCTAATTAAACCCAACACCAGTCAAGTGCTTCCTAGATAGAGGATGCTGGACTAAGACAGTAGAGTGAAAGAAATACAAGTCTCTCTGCCTTCGAGGATCTGGGAGTGATGTATATGGGAGAAAGATGCCAGTATAATAGGGCCTATCATGGTTCCTGGTACCACAGGAGGCATCCTATAAATTTATAAATAAATAAATTCCTAGGCATCCTAGGAATATGGTCTTGCTGTGGGAGTCAGGAATCCTACATTTTAGACAACTGGCTTTGCCGCTTGTTTGCTGTGAAGCACTGGGGAGCCATTTCCAGCCTCTGAGATCTTGTCATATAATTTAAATCAAATAAAGAATGGGGGTAATTACAGTAGGATTCAGTGACAATTGAAATAAAGCCATTCACTGAGGGAAGAGCATCATTGCCTGTGACATTAATCAGTTTGTACATCATGTTTGTTAAACAGATTCTAATTTTTTTCCACCAAATCAAGTGAGAATTTTTATTTTTCATCATCATTTTTTTATAAGGAGCATTAAGGTATGTTCTAAATTAGAGATAGCTTTCTCTTTTTCAGGCCACAGAATAACATGTTAGTATTCAAGGACTGCAAGTCCATGGTGAACATCCAGTTCATGGGGAAACTGAGACACTGGCCACACAGGCAACATACTGATTCCATCTTTTAGTGGTGTAAGGAAGCTGACTGGCGAAAGAAAATGAGCACTCTTTTCCTGGTTTAAAATGAAACAAAATATAGAATGTAAGCTGGTGCAGCCAGTCTGGAAAACAGTATGGACATTCCTCAAGCAGTTAAAAATAGAGCTACCCTGTGATCCAGCAATTACACTACTAGGTATTTGCCTCAAAGATACAAATGTATTGATCCAAAAGGGCACCTGCACCTCAATGTTCATAGCAGCAATGTCCACAATAGCCAAACTATGGAAAGAGCTCAGATGTCCATCAATAGATGAATGGATAAAGAAGGTGCGGTATATATACACAATGGAATATCACACAGTCACCAGTAAGGATAAATACTTATCATTTATTTTTATTTTTATTTTTTTTATTTATTTATGATAGTCACAGAGAGAGAGAGAGAGGGGCAGAGATACAGGCAGAGGGAGAAGCAGGCCCCATGCACCGGGAGCCCAATATGGGATTCGATCCTGGGTCTCCAGGATCGCACCCTGGGCCAAAGGCAGGCGCCAAACCACTGCACCACCCAGGGATCCCAATACTTATTATTTACATCAGTGTGGTGGAACTGGAGGGTATTACACTGAGTAAAATAAGTCAATCAGAGAAAGACAATTATATGGTTTCACTCATATGTGGAACATAAGAAACAGCACAGAAGATCATAGGGGAAGGGAGGTAAAACTGAATGGGGATTCATCAGAAAGGGAGACAAACAATGAGAGATTCTTAACTCTAGGAAACAAACTAAGAGTTTCTGGAAGGGAGAAGGATAGGGGGATGGGGTAAATTGAATGATAGGCACTAAGGAGGGTACATGATGTGATGAGCACTGGATGATAAATTATTGAACACTACATCTGAAATTAATGATGTACTATGTGTTGCCTAATTGAATTTAAATTTAAATAAATGAATAAATAAAAAACAAAATAAGTCCAACTAATGGATAGGATTTACTAGCATTTTTGTAGGTCTTACCTCCCCATACCTCTCCCACAAACCTAAGCCTGTTCCAATATCAGGCAAAAGTAATTCCCAAAAAGGATCTCATGCATGGGGAAAGGGAGGGAGATAATTCTTCCAAAAAGTTGCATAAGAAAACTTCCAAGTCTGGCTATGATTTATTAATTAATAACATCAATCTTCCCATTGTAGCAACTAAAAAAAGAAGAAGATGAAGATAAAGCAAAACAATGTAGGTATATAACAATGATATTATATATATATATATATATATATATATATATATATATATTTAATATACCAGAGAAATGTGAATACAAAGAAGCCTAAGAGAAATACATTCCAAGAAGGGATAATCTTTTCTGCCCTCTGTGGGGCATCTGCTCAGTCATGATGTTGACTGGAAGATTTGGCTTAGTTAAAAGTGAATGGATTGGAATTTGTAGGAGACTCAGATGCAAGAATGAATTTCTCCCTCTAGCACATTCACCCTCAAAGAACATTTGCTGAATGTGAGAAATGCCAGAATGGAAGACTGGGACCTGGGTATGTAAAGGAAGACAAAGTATTAGAATTGTGGAGGAAACTAGAAAATACGTTTATTCTTCTAGAAGTGTTTTTATTTATTTTTTAAATATTTTATTTATTTATTCATGAGAGACACAGAGAGAGAGAGGCAGAGACACAAGCAGAGGGAGAGACAGGTTCTGTGCAGGGAGCCCAACATGGGACTCGATCCCATATTTCCAGGATCAGGCCCTGGGCTGAAGGCAATGCTAAACCGCTGATACCTGGATTGCCCTTCTAGAAGTGTTTTTAAATAGCTTTATTGACATATCTTTGAAATATAAAAAGTATCTATATTTAAGGTGTAAAATGATGTTTTGATATATGTATACATTGTGAGAAGGCCACTACAATCAAGCTAATAACTTATTCATTTACCGCCATATAATTTTATCACTGTATATGTTGAGATTTATTTTTTTAAAGATTTTATACATTGAATAAATAAAGGGAGAGGCAGAGACATAGGCAGAGGGAGAAGCAGGCTCTCCATAGGAAGCCTGATGTGGGACTCGATCCAGGACCCCGGGATCACACCCTGAGCCAAAGGCAAAGGCTCAACAGCTGAGTCACCCAGGTGTCCCTATGTTGGGATTTAATTGAAGATCTACATTCTTGGCAAATTTCAATTACGAAATATACTACTGTTAATTATCATCACCATGTTATACGTTAGATCTCCAGGGCCCAATGATCTTGCATAAGTTAAACTTTCTACCCTTTAACCAACATCTTAACATTTCATCCTCCTCAGTATTCCACTGCCCCACAAACTGGAAACTACCATTCTACTCTCTATTTTAAGAGCTTGACTGTTTTAGAGTCATTATCTAAGTGAGATATGCAGTATTTGTCTTTCTGTGTCTTATTTCCCTTATAATAATATTCTTCAGGTAGATTTATTTTCTTGCAAATGGCAAGGTTTCCTTCTTTTTAATGTTGAATGATATTCCATTGTATATATGTACACCACACATTCTTCATTAATTTATCCATTGATAGACATTTAGATTATTTCCATATCTTGGCTATAGTGAATGGTGCTGCAATAAACATGGAAGCCCAGCTATCACTTTGAGATCAAGATTTCATTTCCTGGGAACCCTGGGTGGAGCAGCAGTTTAGCGCCTGCCTTTGGCCCAGGGCGCGATCCTGGAGACCCGGGATCGAATCCCACATTGGGCTCCCAGTGCATGGAGCCTGCTTCTCCCTCTGCCTGTGTCTCTGCCTCTCTCTCTCTCTCTCTCTCTCTCTCTCTCTCTGTCTGTGTGTGACTATCATAAAAAAAAAAGATTTCATTTCCTTTGCATATATATCCAGAAGTGAGTTTGCTGGATCATATGGCAGTTCTATTTTCAATTTTTTCAGGGACCTCCATACTGTCTTCCACAGTGGCTGAACCAGTTTCTATATCCACCAACAGTACAGGAGGGTTCCTTTTTCCTCCACATCCTAGCCAATATTGTTTCTTACCTTTTTTATTTTAGTCATTCTGACATGTGTGAGGTTGTATCTCCTTGAAGTTTTGATTTGAATTTCACTAATGATCAGTGATGTTGAGCATCTTTTTGTGTCAGCCATATGTATGTCTTCTTTGGAAAAATGTCTATTTATATCTTATGTCCCATTTTTAATTGGATTGTTTTTTTAGTATTGAATTATAGAAGTTCTTTATATATTTTGGATACTAGCCCGTTATGAGATATGTCATTTGCAAATACCTTCTCCCATTCAGTAGGTTGCCTTTTAATTTTGCTGACTGTTCCCTTTGCTGTGAAGAAACTTTTTATTTTGATGATGTCTCAATAGTTTATTTTTGCTTTTATTTCCCTTGTCTCAGGAGATATAGCTAGTATGAATTTGCTATGGCTGATGTCAAAGAAGTCACCTGCATGTGCTCTCATCTATGATTTTTATGGTTTCATGTCTCACATTTTGGTCCATAATCCATTTTGAATTTATTTTATTAATGGTATAAGGAAGTGATCCAGTTTCATTCTTTTACATGTAGCTGGCAATTTTCCCAACACCATTGCTGAAGAGACTTTTTCCCATTGCACATTCTTTCTTCCTTGTCAAAGATTATTTGACCATGTAGTTGTGTGCTCATTTCTGGGTTTTCTATTTTCTTCCATTGATCTACATGTCTATTTTTGTGCCAGGGTCATACTGTATTGATTACTACAGCTTTGTAATAACTTGAAGTCTATAGTTGTGATACTTCTATTTTCTTTTCCTTTTTTTCTGTACTTTTATTTTGTTTTATTGTTTTTAGGAATAGAATTTAGATTCAGCACTTGTATTTAAAACTCAGTGCTTAGGAGGAGGGGCAAGAGGGCGGGAAGAGTAGGGTCCCCAAGTCACCTGTCCCCACCAAATGACCTAGATAACCTGCAAATCATCCTGAAAATCTACGAATTCGACCTGAGATGTAAAGAGAGAACAGCTGGAATGCTACAGTGAGAAGAGTTCCCGCTTCTATCAAGGTAGGAAGATGGGGGAAAAGAAATAAAGAAACAAAAGGCCTCCAAGGGGGAGGGGCCCCGCGAGGAGCCGGGCTGAGGCCGGGGCGAGTGTCCCCAGGACAGGAGAGCCCCGTCCTGGAGAAGCAGGAGCTGCACCAACCTTCCCGGGCGGAAAGGCCTCGCAGGGAGTTGGAGCAGGACCCAGGAGGGCGGGGATGCCCTCGGGCTCCCTGGGACACTAACAGACACCTGTGCCCCGGGGGAGTGCGCTGAGCTCCCTAAGGGCTGCAGCGCGCACGGCGGGACCCGGAGCAGCTCGGAGGGGCTCGGGCGCGGCTCTGCGGAGGGGGCTGCGGGGCGGGAGCGCGAATCCAACAGTGCAGGCCCCGGAGCACAGGGCGCCGGTACACAGCCCAGGATCCGGCCTCCCCCAGGACAGGCAGAGGCTGGGAGGGCCCAGGACAGCGAGGACGCTCTTACCCGGAGCTGAGCAGATCAGCGGCCCCGCCCCGGAGCCTCCAGGCCCTACAGACAGAAAGCTCTGAAGCTACTGCGGGGGCTGACTCCAGGGCTACAGAGCTGGCCCCGCCACTGCAGTTGTTCCTCCTGGGGCCTCACAGGGTAAACAACCCCCACTGGGCCCTGCAGCAGGCAGGGACAGAGCAGCTCCCCCAAGTGCTAACACCTGAAAATCAGCACAGCAGGCCCCTCCCCCAGAAGATCAGCTGGACAGACCAGTTCCAGGGGAATTCAAGGGATTTAAAGTCTACAGATTCAGAAGATACTCCCCCGTGTTTTTTGTGTTTTTTTTTTCTTTTTGATTTCTGATTGCTTCCCCCACCCCCCCTTTTTTTTCACCTTTCTTTTTCTTTCCCTCTTTCTTTTTTCCCTTTTTTTCTTCTTTTTCTTTTTTCTTTTTCTCTTTTCTTTCCTTCTCTCTCTTTTTCTCCTTTGCCCAATACAACTTGTTTTTGGCCACTCTGCACTGAGCAAAATGACTAGAAGGAAAACCTCACCTCAAAAGAAAGAATCAGAAACAGTCCTCTCTCCCACAGAATTACAAAATATGGATTACAATTCAATGTCTGAAAGCCAATTCAGAAGCACTATTATACAGCTACTGGTGGCTCTACAAAAAAGCATTAAGGACTCAAGAGACTTCATGACTGCAGAATTTAGATCCAATCAGGCAGAAATTAAAAATCAATTGAATGAGATGCAATCCAAACTAGAAGTCCTAACCACGAAGGTTAACGAGGTGGAAGAACGAGTGAGTGACATAGAAGACAAGTTAATGGCAAAGAGGGAAACTGAGGAAAAAAGAGACAGACAATTAAAAGACCATGAAGACAGATTCAGGGAAATAAATGACAGCCTAAGGAAGAAAAACCTACGTTTAATTGGGGTTACCGAGGGCGCCGAAAGGGCCAGAGGGCCAGAATATGTATTTGAACAAATCCTAGTTGAAAACTTTCCCAATCTGGGAAGGGAAACAGGCATTCAGATCCAGGAAATAGAGAGATCCCCCCCTAAAATCAATAAAAACCGTTCAACACCTCGACATTTAATAGTGAAGCTTGCAAATTCCAAAGATAAAGAGAAGATCCTTAAAGCAGCAAGAGACAAGAAATCCCTGACTTTCATGGGGAGGAGTATTAGGGTAACAGCAAACCTCTCCACAGAGACCTGGCAGGCCAGAATGGGCTGGCAGGATATATTCAGGGTCCTAAATGAGAAGTACATGCAACCAAGAATACTTTATCCAGCAAGGCTCTCATTCAAAATGGAAGGAGAGATAAAGAGCTTCCAAGACAGGCAGGAACTGAAAGAATATGTGACCTCCAAACCAGTCTGCAAGAAATTTTAAGGGGGACTCTTAAAATTCCCCTTTAAGAAGAAGTTCAGTGGAACAATCCACAAAAACAAGGACTAAATAGATATCATGACAACACTAAACTCATATCTGTCAATAGTAACTCTGAACGTGAACGGGCTCAATGACCCCATCAAAAGGCACAGGGTTTCAGACTGGATAAAAAAGCAGGACCCATCTATTTGCTGTCTACAAGAGACTCATTTTAGACAGAAGGACACCTACAACCTGATAATAAAAGGTTGGAGAACCATTTACCATTCAAATGGTCCTCAAAAGAAAGCAGGGGTAGCCATCCTTATAGATAAACTAAAGTTTACCTCGAAGACTGTAGTGAGAGATGAAGAGGGACACTATATCATACGTAAAGGATCTATCCAACAAGAGGACGTAACAATCCTCAATATATATGCCCCGAATGTGGGAGCTGCCAAATACTTAAATGAATTATTAATCAAAGCGAAGAAATACTTAGATAATAATACACTTATACTTGGTGACTTCAATCTAGCTCTTTCTACCCTCGATAGGTCTTCTAAGTACAACATCTCCAAAGAAACGAGAGCTTTAAATGATACACTGGACCAGATAGATTTCACAGATATCTACAGAACTTTACATCCACACTCAACTGAATACACATTCTTCTCAAGTGCACATGGAACTTTCTCCAGAATAGACCACATACTGGGTCACAAATCGGGTCTGAACCGATACCAAAAGTTTGGGATCGTCCCCTGCATATTCTCAGACCATAACGCCTTGAAATTAGAACTAAATCACAAGAAGAAGTTTGGAAGGACATCAAACACATGGAGGTTAAGGACCATCCTGCTAAAAGATAAAAGGGTCAACCAGGAAATTAAGGAAGAATTAAAAAGATTCATGGAAACTAATGAGAATGAAGATAAAACTGTTCAAAATCTTTGGGATGCAGCAAAAGCAGTCCTGAGGGGGAAATACATCGCAATACAAGCATCCATTCAAAAACTGGAAAGAACTCAAATACAAAAGCTAACCTTACACATAAAGGAGCTAGAGAAAAAAACAGCAAATGGACCCGACGCCCAGCAGAAGAGAGTTTGATTAAAATTCGAGCAGAACTCAACGAAATTGAGACTAGAAGAACTGTGGGACAGATCAACAAAACCAGGAGTTGGTTCTTTGAAAGAATTCATAAGATAGATAAACCATTAGCCAGCCTTATTAAAAAGATGAGAGAGAAGACTCAAATTAATAAAATCATGAATGAGAAAGGAGAGATCACTACCAACACCAAGGAAATACAAACGATTTTAAAAACATATTATGAACAGCTCTATGCCAATAAATTAGGCAATCTAGAAGAAATGGGCGCATTCCTGGAAAGCCACAAACTACCAAAACTGGAACAGGAAGAAATAGAAAAACCTGAACAGGCCAATAACCAGGGAGGAAATTGAAGCAGTCATCAAAATCCTCTCAAGACACAAGAGTCCAGGGCCAGATGGGTTCCCAGGGGAATTCTAGCAAACGTTTAAAGAAGAAATCATACCTATTCTAGTAAAGCTGTTTGGAAAGATAGAGAGAGATGGAGTACTTCCAAATTCATTCTATGAGGCCAGCATCACCTTAATTCCAAAACCAAAGACCCCACCAAAAAGGAGAATTACAGACCAATATCCCTGATGCACATGGATGCAAAAATTCTCAACAAGATACTAGCCAATAGGATCCAACAACACATTAAGAAAATTATTCACCATGACCAAGTAGGATTTATCCCCGGGACACAAGGCTGGTTCAACACTCATAAAACAATCAATGTGATTGATCATATCAGCAAGAGAAAAACCAAGAACCATATGATCCTCTCATTAGATGCAGAGAAAGCATTTGACAAAATACAGCATCCATTCCTGATCAAAACTCTTCAGAGTGTAGGGATAGAGGGAACATTCCTCGACATCTTAAAAGCCATCTACGAAAAGCCCACAGCAAACATCATTCTCAATGGGGAAGCACTGGGAGCCTTTCCCCTAAGATCAGGAACAAGACAGGGATGTCCATTCTCACCACTGCCATTCAACATAGTACTGGAAGTCCTAGCCTCAGCAATCAGACAACAAAAAGACATTAAAGGCATTCAAATTGGCAAAGAAGAAGTCAAACTCTCCCTCTTCACCGATGACATGATACTCTACCTAGAAAACCCAAAAGCCTCCACCCCAAGATTGCTAGAACTCATACAGCAATTTGGCAGTGTGGCAGGATACAAAATCAATGCCCAGAAGTCAGTGGCATTTCTATACACTAACAATGAGACTGAAGAAAGAGAAATTAAGGAGTCAATCCCATTTACAATTGCACCCAAAAGCATAAGATACCTAGGAATAAACCTAACCAAAGAGGTAAAGGATCTATACCCTAAAAACTATAGAACACATCTGAAAGAAATTGAGGAAGACACAAAGAGATGGAAAAATATTCCATGCTCATGGATTGGCAGAATTAATATTGTGAAAATTTCAATGTTACCCAGGGCAAGGGAAACAAAAGCAAAATGAACTATTGGGACTTCATTGAGATAAAAAGCTTGTGCACAAAAGGACATGAAGAGAAATCTCACAGAGGAAGACATAGACATGGCCAACATGCACATGAGAAAATGCTCTGCATCACTTGCCATCAGGGAAATACAAATCAAATACAAATCAAAACCACAATGAGATACCACCTCACACCAGTGAGAAAGGAGAAAATTAACAAGGCAGGAAACCACAAATGTTGGAGAGGATGCGGAGAAAAGGGAACCCTCTTACACTGTTGGTGGGAATGTGAACTGGTGCAGCCACTCTGGAAAACTGTGTGGAGGTTCCTCAAAAAGTTAAAAATAGATCTGCCCTATGACCCAGCAATTGCACTGCTGGAGATTTACCCCAAAAATACAGATGCAATGAAATGCCAGGACACCTGCACCCCGATGTTTCTAGCAGCAATGTCCACAGTAGCCAAACTGTGGAAGGAGCCTCGGTTTCCATCAAAAGATGAATGGATAAAGAACATGTGGTCTATGTATACAATGGAATATTACTCAGCCATTAGAAACGACAAATACCCACCAGTTTCTTCGATGTGGATGGAACTGGAGGGTATTATGCTGAGTGAAGTAAGTCAATCGGAGAAGGACAAACAGTGTATGTTCTCATTCATTTGGGGAATATGAATAATAGTGAAAGGGAATATAAGGGAAGGGAGAAGAAATGTGTGGGAAATTCCAGAAAGGGAGACAGAACATAAAGACTCCTAACTCTGGGAAACGAAGTAGGGGTGGTGGAAGGGGAGGAGGGCGGAGCTGGGGGGTGAATGGGTGATGGGCACTGAGGGGGACACTTGATGGGATGAGCACTGGGTGTTATTCTGTATGTTGGTAAATTGTACACCATTAATATTTAATTTATTTAAAAAAAGATTATTTACTAAATGAAGAAACCATGAACTTTACCCATTAGAGAATCTGGCATTGATGTAGGTAAATCTTGGACCTTCTTTGGACTGGCAGGTCAAGAAAATTGATCAATAAACACAGTTCCAATCACCCTGTGTTATAGCCACTCGTGGTAGTGGGGTTTGTCAGCTGCAGCTCCAGGTGTCTAGTGCACTGCCAGTTCCTGTCCTGTTCTTGGAGATTCTCCACAAGAACATTTAATTCATTTAGCCAGGCAAGAGTTTTACAAAATGTAAACTTATTTCCAAGTTAGTAAAACAATTATATAACACACCAATTTCTAATATCTAGCCTAAATCTGGTATACACTAAATGTTCAAATGCTTCTTTAAAGAATGAATAATATTTAATATTAGGATATTTCTTTCTTCCTACATAGCTTCTTAAAAAGGCAAATATTTGTTAATTAGATATGGTTTTAATGAAGATTAAGCAAAATCATTAATATTTATCAAATGTTTGTACTCATGTTCTTCAAGTATATCATTTATACAATTTCATTTAATCCGCACAATTATCTTGAAAGCTGTTTTTTTTTTTTATTTACAGGAAAAAAGGGATAATCAGATAAATTAAATGACATACCCAAGGTGATCTGCAAGTAAATGGCGTTGAGAGAATTTGAATCCAGCACTGACTAACTTCAAAACCAAAACATGTATCCTATCATACTAGGGGTTTCTAGGTATGGACCTTGGCCAGCAAGATCAGCATCACTGAATTGGAAACTCTGGGGATAGGGCCAGCATCTTTGTTTGGGCATCCAAGGAGATCTCGATGCAACAGAGCAGGAAAGCCATTAACTGTGTGTCCCAGCTTCTCCATTACAATCTTCTGGCTTTTCACCATGTCTTTCCTCCATATTTATATACATTATACCAACAAAAGAATATATTCTCTTGGTTTCAGGAAGTCGTCAGAGAATTTCTGCAATGAAAATGTTTTCCTCACATAAGAACTGAATCACATGGCATACTTCTGGGGATAATACATATCTTGGAAAACACAATTTTTAAATAGTCACAAAGATAACTGCTACCCTTTATAGTTTTATCAAAAATCTTTTTTTTTTAAGATTTTATTTGTTTATTTAGTCATGAGAAGCACAGAGAGAGAGGCAGAGAGACAGACACAGAGAGAAGTAGACTCCTTGCAGGGAACTGGATGTGGGACTCAATCCCTGGACCAGGATCACACCCTGAGCTGAAGGAAGACAATTAACCACTGGGCCACCCAGGCATCCCTTATCACAAGTCTTCATAGAGTTTTGTTTTACTTGTCAATTATTTCAGCATGGAAAATGATTCTACAATTAAATACTGTAGTGATGCAGTGATGTACTGTGTAACATTTTCTAATAAAGATAAGAATGATCAAATAAGTAAACAAATCATTGATGTGGGACGTGTTCACCACCACTGCCAAATGATTCTTGTGCTTATAGGTATGAGCTGAAGTGATGCACACTCTGTGGGTAGTCTCTATCTTCCCTCACCCACCATAAAGCCAGAGTCAGCATTTCACTGCATCCATCATTGACTAACAAAAACAATGCAGCAGCAGAAGTCTTTTGGATTTTCTATGTAGAGTATCATGTCATCAGCGAAGAGGGAGAGTTTGACTTCTTCTTTGCCAATTTGAATGCCTTTTATTTCTTTTTGTTGTCTGATTGCTGAGGTTAGGACTTCTAGTACTATGTTGAATAGCCGAGGTGAGAGTAGTACCGCCAGTATGGATTACATTTGATTTAACTGATTTTTAATTTCGCCCTGATTAGATCTAAATTCTGCAGTCATGAAGTCTCTTGAATCCTTTATGCTTTTTTCTAGAGCCACCAGTAGCTGTATAATTGTGCTTCTGAATTGGCTTTCTGACATTGAATTGTAATCCTAATTTTGTAACTCTGTGGGAGAGAGGACTGTTTCTGATTCTTTCTTTTGAGGTGAGTTTTTCCTTCTAGTTATTTTACTCAGTGCAGAGGCCAAAAACAAGTTGCACTGGAAAAAGGAGAAAAAGAGAGGAAAAAAAAAAAAAAAACGGGGGATGGGAAACAAACAGAAAACAAAAAACAAGGGGGAGTATCCTCTGATTCTATAAACTGTAAATCCCTCGACTTCCCCTGGAATTTTCCAGTGCTGCTTAGTCAGTAACTTGCTTTTCCCCTGTCCTTTTTGCTGGTTTTCTGGGGGAGGGGCCTGCTGTGCTGATTCTCAGGTGTGTGCACCTGTGGGACCTGCCCAGCCACCTCCCAGGTACACGCTCAGTGGGAGCTGTTTATCCTGTGAGGCCCCTGCTCAGTCCCAGGTACAAGGTGACACCAGGAGGAACAACAACAGTGGCGGCGGCCAGCTCTATAGCTTTAGAGTCAGCTCCCGCAGTAACTACCTCAGCTCCCAGTCCCCAGGGGCCTGGATGCTCCTGGGCGGGGTCACCAGTCTGCACAGCTGGGGCCGCCCAGTGGCTGGAGCATCCTTGGTATCCTGTGTCCTCCCAGCCTGTCCCGGGGGGAGCGCCGGATCCTGGCCTGTGTCTCCCAGTGCCCTGCCTGCACCGCTGGAATCGCAATCCCGGCGCTGTGCAGCCTCCTCTGTACGGAGCCACTGCCGGAGCTGCTCCCGGGATCCAGGGGCGCGGTGCTGCAGCCCTTTAGGGATCTTGGCCCGCTGTGTGTGGGGCTCTCTCCCCTGGGGCACAGGTCCTCTGTTAGTGTCCCTGGGAGCCTGAGGGCATCCCTGCCCCTCCTGGGGTCCTGCCCAAATTCCCTGTGAGCGCCTTTCTGTCTGGGAAGATTGGTAAAGCTCCTGCTTCTCCAGGCGGGGCTTTTCTGTCCTGGGGCACTCACTGCGTGGCCTTAGCCCGGCTCCTCATGGGGAATCCTCCCCACTTGGATGCTTTTTTATTTCTTTATTTTTTTTCCATCTTCCCACCTTGATAGAAGCACAAACTCTTCTCACTGTAGCATTCCCGCGGTTCTTTAAATCTTTAAATCTCAGACCGAAAAAAAAAAAAAATCTCAGACCGAAATCATAGGTTTTCAGGATGATTTGAAAGTTATCTAGGTAAGTTGGTGGGGACAGGTGACTTGGGGACCCTACTCTTCTGCCATCTTGCCCCGCTCCCCTCCCTGACTTTCTAACATCACACACATTCTTCCAAACTCTCAGAAACTCTTCAAAAGACTCTAGCGTGTCTTTTGTCCTCATCTTGTTTTTTATTCCCAATTCTACTTTACAGAGGTTAAACAGTTTAGGAAGAGTCTCTCCCTCCTTGAATGGTGGGAGAAGGGAATAATAGGCTGAGCTCTGCTCAATAGGGAGAAAAGCAGAGGCTAGAGATTTTCATACAAAGATCTCCTTTATCCTGTAGTATGTAAGACAGGTAAAAGTGCATGTGGTCATTTTAACTAAAGAAATGGTAGAGGAGGGCAGCCTGGGTGGCTCAGTGGTTTAGTGCTGCCTTCTCCCCAGGGCATGATCCTGGAGGCCTGGGATCGAGTCCCACATCGGACTCCCTGCATGGAGCCTGCTTCTCCCTCTGCCTGTGTTTCTTACCTCTCTCTCTTTCTGTTTCTCCTGAATAAATAAATAAAATATTTTTAAAAAAGAAAAAGAAAAGGTAGAGGAGGGCCTTTTATCTTCAACCCACCATTAGTCTCTCTGTCTTTCCAGTGGTCTCCCTCAAACTGCATGGACTTTGGGAGGTACTTTTGTAAGGAACCTAGCACGTAGCAGGGCACCAGTTTGAAAAACACTTCCAGGTATATAGATAATGCAAAAATGCAGCATTACAAATTGCTGGAAGACAGTATAGACTCCTCAGTCTGCAGGAACAATTGGCTTGCTTATGGTGAAACAAAATAAAATTAGCTCACACTACACAAAATGTGTATTCTTTGTGGGATAAAGATTTAATGTTTTTAAAAAAGACAAAACAGCACAAAACATAAAGGAAAAGATAAGTTTGATGCATTAAAGTAATAAGATAGTTATGCTCTAAAAATTCAAAATAAACAATTTTTTTTTAAAAAAAACTGCTAAGTAGGAGGAGATTTTGCCAAGCAAAGTTAATATCATAGCCAGAATACATCAAGAACTCCTACAAATCAGAGTGTAAACAGCAATGCAACAAAATAAATGGACGATGATATGTGCAGGCAATTCATAGAAGAAAACCCCAGCTGGCACATCAACATTTATTAAGATGCAAACACTCCTTAGAAATCAGGAAACCTCAATAAAAGCAACTAAAGGATACCACTTCATTCTCATTATATTGGAAAAAACAAAACAGAACAAGTCTGACAGTCCAAAGTGTGGGCAAGGATGCAGGCTTGGAGGCTCTGCTAGGAGAAAGGGAGACAGAACATAAAGACTTCTAACTCTGGGAAACGAACTAGGGATGGTGGAAGGGGAGGAGGGCGGGGGGTGGGGGTGAATGGGTGACGGGCACTGAGGGGGGCACTTGATGGGACGAGCACTGGGTGTTATTCTGTATGTTGGCAAATTGAACACCAATAAAAAAGTAATTCATTAAAAAAAAAAGGAAAAGTGCACATTGGTATAACAGCCTCAGAAAGAAGTATGGGAATGTCTACCCAAATGAAGATGCACATTCCTTAAGTCTAACCAATTGTACTTGCAGGTAAATGCTCTCCAGATATTCTTGCTTGTGTGCACAAGGAAGCATGTTAACGAAGTTCACTGGAGACTTGTTTGCAATAGAGTGAAAAACAAAACAAAACATAAACACCAGCAAGAAAATAGATAATTAAGTTTTAGTATATTAATACAATTAAATGTCATTCAGACTTAAATGCGTGATCTAGATCCACATGAATAAATCTGGGAACATAAAATCAAGTGAAGAAAGCTTATTAGAGAAAAAGCATAGTATGCCGTTTTTTACTCAGAAAATGGGTACCAAAATACCCAGGGAGATATAAAATGCTGCTTGTGAATTTATATATATGAGGTACTAGCATAAAAAAATTAACTTCAGAATAGTGATTAGGGAAGGGAGAAGAGGAAGCATAGGGGATCTGGTAGAGGTGTTAAGGATGTTATAACAATTCAAAATGTTTTATTTGTAAAATAAAACATGAAGCAAATATGACAAACATATCAACACTTGTCTGCCATGCAACTTACTCTGTTTTTTGAATGTTTGAAATATTTACCAATAAATACAAGGAAAAAGAAAGGAAAGGAAGCAGGCTGCTGCAGGATGAAATCCAACTGCTATGGGCATTCCAAGTCCCAAGGACATGGCTCAGCCTTCCTGTTCAGCCTCATCTTTGTCCACATCCTGACTCAAATCACATTCATGCTTTTAATGTATGAATCTTCTGTGGAGGACTCCCATCCTTCCTCATACCTTCATCCTCCTGATCCTCCTGGGTCCTCAGTCTTTTCCTCTTTGAGAAGTTGACCTTCTTAGCTGGGCAGTAACTCCTCCCTAGGTCATGTTTTCAGATGACTCCATAACAGTCATTAAATGTCAGTCCCATGGATAGATTGAGAACATGCTGAGGGCTGAGCTTGTGTTTAAATCCTATCTAGACCCAAAATTCAGTCCAGAACCCAATAGAGCTCAATGTTTGCTGAATTCAGTTGACTTGATCTTAGGCATGCAACTGACTATCTTCTGGTCTATCAGCGGGAGCAGCCACAGAGCTCAGTGCTTCCTGGCCTGCCTCTGTTCCTGAGGGAGGATGACAATCATGTGCCTACAGGTGAGATATTACAAACAAAGCTAACCTTGTTTCCTCTCTTCTGGGGATTTTCCTAAAACTTTTTTAAATGACTTTTGTTTATGTTTCAGGTTTCACATCTCATTAGAGGCTTACCTCTCACCCTCACCAGCCTGCTCACACCTTGGCTGCTTGTTTTCAGGGACTGGATTCATTTTTGATGCTCTAATGATTGAGAAGCAACTTATCGCTGTGGGTCTTTGCTCTCTATCAAGCACTTTCCATAATTATATCATTTAATCTTCTGGCTTCCTTGTTAAGTGCATAATCATTGTTTGCATTTCACAAATGAGTAAACAGATTCAGAGAGGCAAAATGACTCGTGCAGTCACACAGCAAGACCCAGGTCCAGAAATTCTTCCCTAGATTGTGTGATTCTGCAACCAGGGCCCTGCTATCTCCCTTCCAGCCTGTCCCTCCCCTGCAATTCCCCACCCCTCATTTCTCCTGCCTCTTGGGGTCAGCAGCCCTCATTGTCAGTGGGATTGAACCAGCAGGATAGACATGACAATAGGATAGATGTGTCTAAGCCTGGGGGAAAGACAGTTAATAATGAACAACCTTGTTACTCTGGGGCAATTGCACACAATTAACAGATTTGCTAATTCCATATTTTTACCTTTCCAAAAAATATGCAGTTTCATCTACAACAAGTTATTGTTCATTTATTAACATGAAATTGCTCTACTCTGAAGTATAAGTGAAAAAACAATGGGAGGGGGCTGGGCCATTTCTAGGTGTCACATGTGCAAGGGCAGAATGTGAACTCTTCATAGGCTTTATCAGTAAACTGGCATCTCTGAGGGCAGAACACTCTATGTAGATGGGATCATTAGCAAAATTACATAGCTAATGAAGGGAAAATTAATGAAACTCTGTAACATTTTATAAGCTTGTACAAACACCAACTTGTCATACATCACTGGGAAATAATTGCCGGAGAGCTGCTTGGAATGCACTCATTAAGTCTTAACAATACCAACTGGACAGTTTATCCCCCACGGAGCAGATCATTCAAATGCACTTCTCTTTTTATCTCAGGCTCTGAGAATTGGATTTCAGTTCTCAATCTCAAGTAGCCTCACTTCCCATAGTGGGATGGGCATATTTGAGGAAATCATCTTAAGAGCCAAAGGAGGAAGAGAAATATGTCCCACTCCCCAGCAAAGGGCACCAAGACATCAAATGGCAAAAATGTTGTATGTGTTGTTATGAAACAATTCATTCTCTATTCTTGCTTTCTTATAAGTAAGACGGCAAACAACAAAGGAATGATAATACCTGCTTAGATCAGTGAGCACTCCTGGCTGCATTTGGACAAGGTCCTGCAGCCCTGTGATATATCATGTGGTAATAATAATCTTATAGCATAGCATGCACACAGATACATGTCTTAAAATAATTAGCATTCTTGCCATGCACTATCATTATGTTGGAATATAACTAGCTTAAAATTAAAAATTCTTTTACAAATATTCATGAGGCCTCAAATTAAGACTGTTCTTTGTGGAGATGCTAGTGGAAACAAAATTGCAATAAGCCTAAAGACGTCAATATGTTGGTCTTGCTGTGCATGAGACCAGTGTGGATGGATGTGTGTAGTTAAATCGCTGTGTCTGTCTTCTGGTGTCAGCCTGTTGCGGACCCTGTGGGCAGGTTAGTGTCATGGTTCTGTGGGATAGACAAGGATGCATGCAAGACATTCATGGTTACTGCATTAGGAGGAAGAAAAGAAAGAACAAAACAAAGGAAACACTGTGGGCACCTCGTTGTTAAGGTCTTGGAATCTATTTCCCACTTGAGGTCATCAGGAGAGCACCAGACAGGGTCTGACTGAACACTGAAGTGGTCTGTGCAGTGACAGGTTCTGAATTGATGATTGCAACTATTCCTTGCAGGATCAGAAGAAGCAGAGGCTGTGTGAAAAGAGCCAAGATGTCCATCGACAGATGAATGGGTAAAGAAGAAGTGATATATGATAAGAAGGACATGGACACACACAGGGAAGTCCATGTGAAAATACAGGGAAGAGACAGCTATCTGCAAACCAGGGAGAGGCTTTAGGACAACCAACCCTGCCTATACCTTGATCTTAAACTTACAACCTTCAGAAATGTGAGAAGTACATTTCTGTTGCCTAAGGTTCTCATTCTGTGGCACAAACTAACACAGACTAACACAGTTGAGAAACTAAATATGACAGGTATGGTCTTGACTAAGTATTAATTAGGGTAAGACACCAACACCCTGAACTCCTCTGGTGTCACAGTCTTGGGGAAACATGAACAAGTGTACCTAAATGCCCCTGGGTTTTACACACCCCCATTTACCCAGCTCCTGTGCTTGTCACAAAGGATCCCAAGTGTCCCATGAACCACCCCACGGTTGCTGTAAACAAACCTGTGGAGAGAAGTATGCTCCTACACCCTCTGTGAAGGACCTTATATTGGCCAGCCTTTCTGTGGCCACTGCAGTCTGGGATTGTCGAGCCTGAGTTAAGCAGCAAGGTAGTGATGTGCACCTACAGAGGTAAAAAAAATGCCTTCTTCCAACTGTCCGTTTCCTAACAAGGATATTAAACACTAATGCTATATGCTTTTGCTGTGATGACTTAAGTATTGAAGCTAAAATGGTTCTCCGGTTTTTACTGACAGTTTCCTGCCTTTCACACTTCTTTTTCATCCTCTCTCCTCCAGGGTCTCCTTTCCTAGGCAGTGATGGGTGCTAAGGGATGTTTGGATTAAGGAGAAATTGACTTCAGGGAGGAAAGGATTATTTCTGCTTCTAGTGGATCCTGAGTCAGTGCTTCTCAAACTTGAACTGCCTCAGAATCACCTAGGGAGCCTATTAATAAAGTCCAGATTCATAGGCCTCATGTCTAGAGTTTCTGATTTAGCAGGTATGGAGCAAGGCCTGGGGATGTGCATTTCTTAAGGCTCCTGGAGTGCTACTGCTTCGTGTCTGAGGACCACCGTTTATTTTTTACTTTTGAAGGTTTGTACACAGTACAGTTTTAATGAGTTTAGCATAAGTCTATGCCCACAGGCTTCTACACATAAGTTTGCAAACGCATATCTTGTGTGTGTGTGTGTGTGTGTGTGATACTGTGATTTATTCTAATTATTTTGTAAGTTTTTATTTAAATTGCAGTTAGTTAAAAGATAGCATAATATTAGTTTTAGGTATGCAATATAGTGAATTAACAATTCCGTACATCACCTGTGCTTATAACAAGTGCACTTTTTTTTTTTTTTTTTAACAAGTGCACTTTTTAACCCCCATCACCTATTTAACCCATCCTCCCACCTACTTTGCCTCTGGTAATCATCAGTTTGTTCTACATAGTTAAGAGTATGTTTCTTGGTTTGCTTCCCTTTTTTTCTCCTTTTCTTGTTTGTTTTGCATCTTAAATTCCACATATGAGTGAAATCATATGGAATTTGTCTTTCTCTGACTCATTTCACTTAGCATAATACTCTGGTCTATCCACATGGCAAGATTTCATTCTTTTTTAAGGCTGAGTAGTATTCAATTATATATATATGTATACCACAGCTTCTTTATTCAGTTGATGGACATTTGGGTTGTTTCCATAATATGGCTATTGTAGATAGTGCAACTATAAACATCAGGGTACATGTATCCTTTTGAGTTAGTATTTTTGCATCCCTTGGATAAATACTTAATAGTGCAACAGCTGGATCATAAGGTAGCTCTATTTTTAACTTTCTGAGGAACTTCCATATTGTTTTCCAGAGTGGCTGCACCAGTTTACATTCCCACCAACAGTGTAAGAGAATTCCCTTTTCTCCGCATCTCCACCAACACCTGTTGTTTTCCTGTTAGTTTAGCCATTCTCACAGGTGTGAGGTGATATTTCATTGTGGTTTTGATTTGCATTTCCCTGATGATCCATGGTGTTGAGCATCTCTTCCTGTGTCTGTTGGCCATCCGAATATCTTCTTTGGAGAAATATCTGTTCATTTATTCTGTCCATTTTTTTCTGTCCATTTTTAATTGCATTTTTCATTGTTGGGTGTCAAGAAGACTGTCTTTTAAATGGACTGTACTTTGTAGTGGTACAAAAATCTCAGACTTCCCTGACAGATGAATTGAGCAAGAGGAGCCAGGTCTTGATTACCCTTTGCTTCTTAAGAAATACACTGAAAAAAGAACCATGCTTCCTTGTGTAATTTGCTATAGAAAATGTAAGAGGAAAAGGTGCTGTAGTGTAGAGGGTGACTTCTTTGAGTCAGGGCCTGAGTCATAATATTCCAAATCCTCATGAGATTGAAATGAAGTATTGCAAAATCATCCTGAAAATCTACGAATTCGGCCTGAGATTTAGAGACCACCTGGAACGCTACAGTGAGAAGAGTTCGCGCTTCTATCAGGTGGGAAGACGGGGAAAAAGAAATAAAGAAACAAAAGGCCTCCAAGGGGGAGGGGCCCCGCGAGGAGCCGGGCTGAGGCCGGGGCGAGTGTCCCCAGGACAGGAGAGCCCCGTCCTGGAGAAGCAGGAGCTGCACCAACCTTCCCTGGTGGAGGGAGCTGCGTGCCTGGGAGCGCAATTCCAGCAGTGCAGGCCCTGGGAGCACTGGGCGCCGGGACACAGCCCAGGATCCGGCCCCCCCCCGGGACAGGCAGAAGCCAGGAGGGCCCAGGACAGCAAGGACGCTCCAGCCGCCAGGCAGCCCCGAGCTGAAATCAGCGTCCCCGCCCCCGGAGAGGCCAGGCCCCCGCAGACTGAGAGCTACGGAGTTACTGCAGGAGCTGACTCCAGGCCTGGAGAGCTGCTATTGTTGTTTTTCCTCCTGGGGCCTCACAGGATAACCAACCCCCACTGAGCCTCACAGTGACCTCACCAGATAAGCAGCTTAAACATCTTTCCCTGAGCCCTGCACCAGGCAGGGGCTCAGCAGCTCCCCCAAGTGCTAACACCTGAAAATCAGCACAGCAGGCCCCCTCCCCCAGAAGACCAGCTAGACAGACAGGGGAAAAACAAATTATTGACCAAGCAGCACTGGAAAGTTCCAGGGGAAGTCGAGGGATTTACAGTGTACAAAATCAGAGAATACTCCCCTTTGTTGTTTTTTTTTCTTTTTTACTTGTTTGCTTCCCCCCCATTTTTTTTCTTCTCTTTTTTTTTTTCTTTTTCTTTTCTTCTTTCTCTTCTCTCTTTTTCTCCTTTCCCCAATACAACTTGTTTTTGGCCACTCTGCACTGAGCAAAATGACTAGAAGGAAAACCTCACCTCAAAAGAAAGAATCAGAAACAGTCCTCTCTCCCACAGAGTTACAAAATCTGGATTACAATTCAATGTGAGAAAGCCAATTCAGAAGCACTATTATAAAGCTACTGGTGGCTCTAGAAAAAAGCATAAAGGAGTCAAGAGACTTCATGACAGCAGAATTTAGATCTAATTAGGCAAAAATTAAAAATCAATAAAATGAGATGCAATCCAAACTAGAGGTCCTAACGACCAGGGTTAACCAGCTGGAAGAACGAGTGAGTGACATAGTTGATGGCAAAGAGGGAAACTGAGGAAAAAAGACACAAACAAAAGATCAAGAGGATAGATTAAGGGAAATAAATGACAGCCTGAGGAAGAAAAATCTATGTTTATTTGGGATTCCTGAGGGCGCTGAAAGGGACAGAGGTCGAGAATATGTTTTTGAACAAATCATAGCTGACTACTTTCCTAACCTGGGAAGGAAAATAGGCATTCAGATCCAGGTAAATACAGAGATCCCCCCCTATAATCAATAAAAACCATTCAACACCACAACATTTAATAGTGAAACTTGCAAATTCCAAAGATAAAGAGAAGATCCTTAAAGCAGCAAGAGACAAGAGATCTCTAACTTTTACGGGGAGAAATATCAGATTAACAGCAGACCTCTCCACAGAGACTTGGCAGGCCAGAAAGGACTGGCAGGATATATTCAGGGTCCTAAATGAGAAGAACATGCAACCAAGAATACTTTATCCAGCAAGGCTCTCATTCAGAATAGAAGGAGAGATAAAGAGCTTCCAAGACAGGCAGGAAATGAAAGAAAATGTGACCACCAAACCAGCTCTGCAAGAAATTTTAGAGGGGTACTCTTAAAATTCCTCTTTAAGAGGAAGTCCAATGGAACAATCCACAAAAAAGGACTGAATAGATATCACGATGACACTAAACTCATATCTTTCAATAGTAACTCTGAACGTGAATGGGCTTAATGACCTCATCAAAAGGCGCAGGGTTTCAGACTGGATAAAAAAGCAGGACCCACCTATTTGCTGTCTACAAGAGACTCATTTTAGACAGAAGGACACCTACAGCCTGAAAATAAAAGGTTGGAGAACCATTTACCATTCGAATAATCCTCAAAAGAAAGCAGGGATAGCCATCCTTATATCAGATAAACTAAAGTTTATCTCGAAGACTGTAGTGAGAGATGAAGAGGGACACTATATCATACTTAAAGGATCTATCCAGATAGAGGACTTAACAATCATCAATATATATGCCCCGAATGTGGGAGCTGTCATGTATATCAATCAATTAATAACCAGAGTTAAGACATACTTAGATAATAATACACTTATACTTGGTGACTTCAATGTAGTGCTTTCTACAATCAATAGGTCTTCTAAGCACCATATCTCCAAAAAACAAGAGCTTTAAATGATACACTGGACCTGATGGATTTCACAAATATGTACAGAACTTTACATCCAAATGCAACTGAATACACATTCTTCTCAAGTGCACATGGAACTTTCTCCAGAATAGACCACCTACTGGGTCACAAATCAGGTCTGAACCAATACCAAATGATTGGGATCATGCCCTGCATATTCTCAGACCATAAAGCCTTGAAATTAGAACTAAATCACAAGAAGAAGTTTGGAAGGATTTCAAGCACAGGACCATCCTGTTAAAAGATGAAAGGGTCAACCAGGAAATTAAGGACGAATTAAAAAGATCATTGAAACTAATGAGAATGAAGATACAACCATTCAAAATCTTTGGGATACAGGAAAAGCAGTCCTGAGGGGGAAGTAAATAGCAATACAAGCAGCCATCCAAAAACTGGAAATAACTCAAATACAAAAGCTAACCTTACACTTAAAGGAGCTAGAGAAAAAACAGCAAATAGATCCTACACCCAGAAGAAGAGGAGAGTTAATAAAGATTCAAGCAGAACTCAATGATATAGAGACCAGAAGAACTGTGGAACAGATCAACAAAAGCAGAAGTTGGTTCTTTGAAAGAATTAATAAGATAGATAAACCATTAGCCAGCCTTATTAAAAAGAAGAGAGAAAATACTCAAATTAATAAAATCATGAATGAGAAAGGAGAGATCACTATCAACACCAAGGAAATACAAACGATTTTAAAAACATATTATAGGCAGCTATACGCCAATAAATTAGGCAACCTAGAAGAAATGGACGCATTTATGGAAAACCACAAACTACCAAAACTGGAACAGGAAGAAATCGAAAACCTGAACAGGCCAATAACCAGGGAGGAGATTGAAGCAGTCATCAAAAACCTCCCAAGACACTAAAGTCCAGGGCCAGATGGCTTCCCTGGGGAATTCTATCAAAGGTTTAAAGAAGAACCCATACCTATTCTACTAAAGCTGTTCTGAAAGATAGAAAGAGATGGAGTACTTCCAAACTCATTCTACGAGGCCAGCATCACCTTAATTCCAAAACCAGACAAAGACCCCACCAACAAGGAGAATTATAGACCAATATCTCTGATGAACATGGATGCAAATATTCTCAACAAGATACTAGCCAATAGGATCCAACAATACATTAAGAAGATTATTCACCATGACAAAGTAGGATTTATCCCCGGGATGCAAGGCTGGTTCAACACTCGTAAAACAATCAATGTGATTCATCATATCAGCAAGAGAAAAAACAAGAATCATATGATCCTCTCATTAGATGCAGAGAAAGCATTTGACAAAATACAGCATCCATTCCTGATCAAAACTCTTCAGAGTGTAGGGATAGAGGGAACATTCCTCAGCATTTTAAAAGTCATCTACGAAAAGCCCACAGCAAATATCATTCTCACTGGGGAAGCACTGGGAGCCTTTCCCCTAAGATCAGGAACAAGACAGGGATGTCCACTCTCACCCTTGCTATTCATCATAGTACTAGAAGTCCTAGCCTCAGCTATCAGGCAACAAAAGGAAATAAAAGGCATTCAAATTGGCAAAGAAGAAGTCAAACTCTCCCTCTTCACTGATGACATAATACTCTATATAGAAAACCCAAAAGACTCCACCCCAAGATTGCTAGAACTCACACAGCAATTCGGCAGTGTGGCAGGATACAAAATCAATGCCCAGAAATCAGTGACATTTTTATGGTCTAACGATGAGACTGAAGAAAGAGAAATGAAGGAGTCAATCCCATTTACAATTGCTCTCAAAAGCATGAGATACCTAGGAATAAACCTAACCAAAGAGGTAAAGGATCTATACCCTAAAAACTATAGAACACTTCTGAAAGAAATTGAGGAAGACACAAAGAGATGGAAAAATATTCCATGCTCCTGGATTGGGAGAATTTATATTGTGAAAATGTCAATGTTACCCAGGGCAATGTACACATTTAATGCAATCCCTATCAAAATACCATGGACTTTCTTCACAGAGTTGGAACAAATTATTTTAAGATTTGTGTGGAATCAGAAAAGACCCTGAATAGCCAGGGGAATATTGAAAAAGAAAACCATAGCTGGGGGCATCACAATGCCAGGTTTCAGGGTGAACTACAAAGCTGTGGTCATCAAAACAGTGTGGTACTGGCACAAAAACAGACACATAGATCAATGGAACAGAATAGAGAATCCAGAAGTGGACCCTCAACTTTATGGTCAACTAATATTCGATAAAGGAGGAAAGACTATCCACTAAAAAAAAGACAGTCTCTTAAATAAATGGTGCTGGGAAAATAGGACATCCACATGTAGAAGAATGAAACTAGACCACTCACTTGCACCATTCAGGAAGATAAACTCAAAATGGATGAAAGATCTAAATGTGAGACAAGATTCCATCAAAATCCCAGAGGAGAACACAGGCAACACTCTTTTTGAACTTGGCCACAGCAACTTCTTGCAAGATACACCCATGAAGGCAAGAGAAACAAAAGCAAAAATGAACTATTGGGATTTCATCAAGATAAGACGCTTTTGCACAGCAAAAGATACAGTCAACAAAGCTAAAAGACAACCTACAGAATGGGAGAAGATATTTGCAAATGACGTATCAGATAAAGTGTTAGTTTCCAAGTTCTATAAAGAACTTATTAAACTCAACAGCAAAGAAACAAACAATCCAATCATGAAATGGGCAAAAGACATGAACAGAAATCTCACAGAGGAAGACATAGACATGGCCAACATGCACATGAGAAAATGCTCTGCATCACTGGTCATGAGGGAAATACAAATCAAAACCACAATGAGCTACCACCTCACACCAGTGAGAATGGGGAAAATTAACAAGGCAGGAAACAACAAATGTTGGAGAGGATGCGGAGAAAGGGGAACCCTCTTACACTGTTGGTGGGAATGTGAACTGGTGCAGCCACTCTGGAAAACTGTGTGGAGGTTCCTCAAAAAGTTAAAAAAAGACCTGCCTTACGACCCAGTAATTGCACTGCTGGGGATTTACCCCAAAGATACAGATGCAATGAAATGGCATGACACCTGCACCCCGATGTTTCTAGCAGCCATGTCCACACAGCCAAACTGTGGAAGGAGCCTCGGTGTCCATCGAAAGATGAATGGATAAAGAAGGATGTGGTTTATGTATACAATGGAATATTACTCAGCCATTAGAAATGACAAATACCCACCATTTTCTTTGACTTGGATGGAACTGGAGGGTATTATGCTGAGTGAAATAAGTCAATCGGAGAAGGACAAACCGTGTATGTTCTCATTCATTTGGGGAATATAAAAAATAGTGACAGTGAATAGAGGGGAAAGGAGAAAAAATGAGGGACGTATCAGAAAGGGAGACAGAACATGAGAGACTCCTAAATCAGGGAAACTAACTAGTGGTGGTGGAATAGGAGGTGGGCAGGGGGTGGGGGTGACTGGGTGATGGGCACTGAGGGTGGCACTTGATGGGATGAGCACAGGGTGTTATTTTATATGTTGACAAATTGAACACCAATAAAAAATAAATTTATAAAAAAAAAGTCAGGCAGAAGTGAAGTGGCTAAGGGTTGCCTTCGGATGGCTCATTGCTCTGCTGAACAGGTTGTGACATCACACTCAATGTGGAATTAGGGTACAAGAGCAGAAGGTAGGATGATAAATGTTAGTCTCATGTGGGTTCCTGGAAGAAGCTAATACTGTTCGCTGCAAACTTTCAGCACTTCATAGATTTTCTGACCGGTAAACAGCATTCTGAAATATCTGGATTCTTAATGGAATTCCAGAACAGAAAAGTGAAGAGTGAAGCAGAACTCCTTACTATTTAACTGGATAAATTTATTTTTAAGAAACCTAATTACATACAGCCAATGAAAATTTTCCTAAGGACATACAACAAATGGAGAACTATTTCATTAAACAATACCTACTGTATCTTGGTAAGAACAGTGTGTGTGTGTGTGGCATTTGAGCCAAAGCCAGCTCTCTCAATATTCCTCTCAGCTTTCTTATGGAAACTACCTTGAGCACTCCATACCGATGGATATAGCCAAGAAGATGGGGGTCCTTTTCTCCATCTCCCAGTCTGGAACTATGTTTATGTTCAGGAAGGAGCAGGCTGGTGACATTTCTCATTTCTTCCAGTCCCATAATGTAGAGCTGTATTTCAGGGGGGGCACTGTTGAGAAGAGTCTCTTCTCCACCCAGCCTCTACTCATAAGGTGCATGCTCTACTCCAGATGCAGAAGGCTAAGAGTACAAGAATTCCAGCCCCCCTCTTCCCACACTAAGAATAGCTTTTATTGGACAGAGGTTCTATATCAGGAGAGGCAAATCAAGAAGACCAGGGGCTAACATTCCCTACCCCCAGCGCCTGCTCACAAAGCAGGGGTGCCACTCTTCAATCCCCACATCAGGTCCTGTGTAGTGCAGAATTTCTGCCAGAGAGGGGATGGAGAGGAAGGCCAGTGGGACTAAATGCAGTACAGCTGTGTCTTGGGGGCTGACTTTATTTGGAAGAGAGTACAGAACTGCATGATTAAAGATGCTGCCAAAAAAAAACAAAGGAGATCTTGGTAGAAAACAATTATGAGGACAGCTTTAGCTCCATAATTTTAATAGCAACAGTCTACTAGCATCAGAGAAACTAGAGTTAATTAAGATAATCAGGAAGAGAAAAAGCTAAGGCTGAGAAAAGCCCTCTGAGGATCATGGTAAACTCTGAGTGCTGAGAAGGCTGTGTAGAAATGCTGAGCTCCATCAATCAGAATAATGCAGAAAATGATGTAATGGGTAAGACTTGAAAACATTCCCAATGCCTGACACGGGTCAATCAGCAGAGGGTTGAAGCATTGTTTGTCCTAGGGGCTTGGAGTACAACCTCTGATCAAACACTGAACAATAAGCTGCTCTGATACAAGGTGACTCTTGGGAAGCCAGGTTTAAAAATAATATTACTGTCATTCCTCAGTCTGAAAGACTGTGTGTATGCCCAAAGCTACACTATCTCATTATAAATTAAATTAAAAATTCAAGTTATTAACAGTGAGCAAGAAAACACACACACACACACACTCTCCCACAAACTTCTTGAAGTGTGACATCAGCCTGTAAGACACACATACATCCAATGGTAAATGGTAAAAATCTACCTTGGCAAAGGGAATTAAGTGCAACTTTTGACCAAAAAGAGCCTTATGCTGACCCAGGAGTGACCCTTAGATAGCTAGGCTAAGAAATAACAAAAATATTTTAAATATGAGCAGTTATCAGTGGCTGCACTCTTCAAGGTTAGTTCAGCCACATTACTACCCTGAAAAAGGAGTGACTAGGCATATAACAACATCAGCTCTGGGGGAGGTGATGACCAGTATTCAGAGCTGCTACAATATATTATCAAAATTGTCTAGTTTTAACAAAAAATGATGTACCTGGAAAAAAACACTAAGATGTTATCCATACACAAGTAAAAATTCAGGCAAGAGAAACTTTTTGATGAGATTTAGCAAAGATTTCATTAACAAATATAAATATATTTAAAGAACTAAAGACAGCCACACACATACACACACACACAGGCACACACAAAAACACACAGAAAGAAGCTTTGTTTCTCTGGAGAACCTTGACTAATACAGTGAATTTTTAACAAATATATGTATAATAATAACATCCCAAATAGTAGGATGAGGATATAGTGCTATACAGAAGTAAAGTTTCTACGTGTTATTGGAATTGAGTTATTATAATTATGAAATGGATTTTTTGAAATTAAGATGTACACAGTAAGCTCTAATTTGGCTACTAAAATAATAATTTTAAAATAGAATTAAATTAGTAAAACATTAAAATGTTACAGTAGAAAATACCTATTTAATCAAACAAAAATATAATGAGGGTGGAGCAGAGGAACAAAAATGACATGACATACCTTATAAAAAAGGAAAAATGACAACTATAAATCTAACCATATCAATAATAACATTAAATGTGAGTAGGTTAAACAATCCAATCCAAAGACAATTTAGGATTGAATAGTAAAACAAGAGTCAACTCTATGTCACTTACAAGAGATATTGTTTATACACAAAGATACAAGAGTTGAAAGTAAAAGAATAGAAAAAGATGTACCATGTAAATAGCAGCATAAGAGTTTTAATGATTATTCCAAAATAAGGAAAAAAATAGACTTTCCAATTAACAAACAAAAATTACTAAATATGAGGAACATTTCATAATGATAAGAAGTTTAATCCACAGAGAAGATATGACAATTTTACTTTTTTATTTTTTTAATAATAAATTTATTTTTTATTGGTGTTCAATTTGCCAACATATAGAACAACACCCAGTGCTCATCCCGTCAAGTGCCCCCCTCAGCACCCATCACCCATTCACCCCCACCCCCCACCCTCCTCCCCTTCCACCACCCCTAGTTCATTTCCCAGAGTTAGGAGTCTTCATGTTCTGTCTCCCTTTCTGATGTTTCCTACCCATTTCTTCTCCCTTCCCTTCTATTGCCTTTCACTATTATTTATATTCCCCAAATGAATGAGAACATAAAATATTTGTCCTTCTCCGATTGATTTATTTCACTCAGCATAATACTGTCCAGTTCCATCCACGTCGAAGCAAATGGTGGGTATTTGTCGTTTCTAATGGCTGAGTAATATTCCATTGTATACATAGACCACATCTTCTTTATCCATTCATCTTTCGATGGACACCGAGGCTCCTTCCACAGTTTGGCTGTTGTGGACATTGCTGCTAGAAACATCGGGGTGCAGATGTCTCAGTGTTTCACTGCATCTGTATCTTTGGGGTAAATCCCCAGCAGTGCAATTACTGGGTCACAAGGCAGGTCTATTTTTAACTCTTTGAGGAACCTCCACACAGTTTTCCAGAGTGACTATACCAGCTGACATTGCCACCAACAGTGTAAGAGGGTACCCCTTTCTCCACATCCTCTCCAACATTTGTGGTTTCCTGCCTTGCTAATTTTCCCCATTCTCACTGGTGTGAGATGGCATCTCATTGTGGTTTTGATTTGTATTTCCCTGATGGCAAGTGATGCAGAGCATTTTCTCATGTGCATGTTGGCCATGTCTATGTCTTCCTCTGTGAGATTTCTGTTCATGTCTTTTGCCCATTTCATGATTGGATTGTTTGTTTCTTTGCTTTTCAGTTTAATAAGTTCTTTATAGATCTTGGAAACTAGCCCTTTATCTGATACGTCATTTGCAAATATCTTCTCCCATTCTGTAGGTTGTCTTTTAGTTTTGTTGATTGTATCCTTTGCTGTGCAAAAGCTTCTTATCTTGATGAAGTCCCAATAGTTCATTTTTGCTTTTGTTTCTTTTGCCTTCATAGATGTATCTTGCAAGAAGTTGCTGTGGCCAAGTTCAAAAAGAGTGTTGCCTGTGTTCTTCTCTAGGATTTTGATGGATTCTTGTCTCACATTTAGATCTTTCATCCATTTTGAGTTTATCTTTGTGTATGGTGCAAGAGAGTGGTCTAGTTTCATTCTTCTGCATGTGGATGTCCAATTTTCCCAGCACCATTTATTGAAGAGACTGTCTTTCTTCCAGTGGATAGTCTTTCCTCCTTTATCGAGTATTAGTCGACCACAAAGTTGAGGGTCCACTTGATATGACAATTTTAAACACATATGCACATAGTAGCAGAGACCCCAAATATATGAAACAAAAATGGACAGAAGTGAAGGAAAAATAGACAATTTCACATTTTAATGGATAGAACCACTGGGACAAAGATCAACAATGAAACCGTGGACTTTAACAATGCTGCAAACAACAGACATCTGTAGAATACTGTCCAATGACAATAAAACACTCATTCTACTCAAGTGCAAATGGAATATTACCTAGGACAGACCATAAGAGAAGTCTCAATAAAAATACAAATACTGAAAGCATACAGAATATGTTTTCTGATCACATGGAATTAGGTTAGAAATCACCAGAAGGAAATTAGGGAAATTCACATATATGTTACGATTAAACAACATAGTGGTAAACTGCCAAGGGCTCAAAAAGAGAAATCATAAGATAAATTAGAACATACTCAGAGATTGATGAAAATGAAGACACAACATATAAAAACTTATAGCATGCAACAAAAGCAATGCTCAGAGAAAAAAATTATAGCTATATATGCATGTGGTGAAATAGAAGAACAATTTCAAATCAATAACAAAATTCTACCTTAAGAATCTAGAAAAAAGAGTATACTAAATGCAACCAATCAGGAGAAAGGACAATAGAGTGGAAATAAATGATATAGAGAATAGAAAAATAATAAAGAATATCAAGAAACCAAAAACTTGGAATGCCTGGGTGGCTCAGGGGTTGAGCCTTTGCCTTTGGCTCAGGGCATGATCCCAGAGTCCCAGGATCAATTCCCATATTGGGATCCCTGCATGGAACCTGATTTTCCCTCTGACTGTGTCTCTGCCACTCTCTCTCTCTCTCTGTCTCTCATGAATAAATAAATAAAATCTTAAAAAAAAGAAATCAAAAACTTTGTCCTCAATAAAATTGACAAATCTTAAGCTATATTATCTATAAAAAAAGAGAGAGGGGTCAAATCAGGAGTGAAAGAACAATTGTAGGAGACTACTATGAACAATTGCATGCCAACAATTAGGTAATTCAGAAGGAATGGGAAAAAAAAAGAAATAAGTGGAAGAAATGGTCAAATAAATGCCTGGAAAGACAAAAACTACCAAACTGACTCAGGAAGAAATAGAAACTCTGAATAGATCTATGGCAAGTAAAGATATTTAATTAGTGATTTAAAAAATTGTAAGAAAAAAAATGTCCCAGATGGCCTGAATTCTATACCAAATAGTTAAAGAATTAACACCAATCCTTCACCACTTTTCTCAAAAATAGAAGAGAAAAATAACACTTTGAATTCATTTTATGGGGCCAGTATTACCCTGATAACAAAACAAGACAAAAATATCAAAACACTATGGACCAATATTTCTCATGAATGTAGAGAAACAAGCCTCAACAAAAACTAGCAAACCAAATCCAGTGGTTTATAAATGTATTATTATATACACTGAACATGTTGGATTTATCTAGGGAGTCTAGGGTGGTTCAGAACACAAAAATCAATGTAATATCATGGTAATAGGATAAAGGGGAAAAAAACCCACATGGTATCTTAATAGATATGTATAAAAATTTAGTGAAATCTAATGCCATTTCATGATAAAAACCTACTCAGCAAACCAAAAATAAAAGAGAATTTCCTTAATCCATTAAAGGACATCTATGAAAAATCCCCAGCTAACATCATACTTAATGATGAAAAACTGAATTCTTTTTCCCTGTGATGAGGAAAAAGATAAGGATATCCAATCTTGCCACTTCCATTCAACATTTCAGTGGAGGTTCCAGACAGAGGAATGAGGGAAAAAATGAAATAAAAAGAATTCATATTGGAAAAAAGAGAATTAAAATTTTTCTATTCACAGATCACACAATCTGACATATAAAAAATCTTAGGAAATCCACTAAAAACCTGCCAGAATAATAAAAAAAAGTTCAGCAAGACTGTAGGATACAAGGTCACCACTACCAAAGCAGCCATACTTCTTAACAGCAAGTACATAGCTCTCTGAACCTGAATTCATACAGTAAATACATGGAAAGGGTCTGGGAAAGAGCTGCATCTGGAGGAGGCTGGCCAGTTCTCTTCACCTCTCATGTTGAGATACAGAAAAGTTTCTTTTTTTTTTTAATTTTTATTTATTTATGATAGTCACATAGAATGAGAGAGAGAGGCAGAGACACATGCAGAGGGAGAAGCAGGCTCCATGCACCGGGAGCCCGACGTGGGATTCGATCCCGGGTCTCCAGGATCGCGCCCTGGGCCAAAGGCAGGCGCCAAACCGCTGCGCCACCCAGGGATCCCCAGAAAAGTTTCTTTAACCCAAATGCAAGAAGTTTTAGATTTGAATGGATGATATCAACTGTAGCCTGAGATGAGTAAACGAATCTGCCAGTTTATTCTCTTAAAATGACAAGTAAAACCACTCTTGAGAAGACCAGTGTTTGTGTGGACATGGTCTCCCAATGGGAATTGAACATAGGATATCAGCACATCAGCATGATGCTTGAGGGAGCTGAAACAGAGTGAGATCAAGTGGTTAACTCATTCAAATATGAGGCTGAAGAGGAAACAATTGTAATAGTGTTTAAGTGATATTAGGTGGGAAGAAGTTGAGGGTGCATAAAGAGCATGGGTTCCTGGAGGTTGAAACAAGAAGCAAGAAAGTGAGGGAGACTGTCCCAGGCAAGAGGCTCTGAGAGAGAAAGCTGTCTACTTTCAGTTAGAACAGAGGCTAGGACAAAGAAGTAAAATGGAAATGTTAGGAGACCTCATAGTGCCTGGTCATGGAGGCCCAGCAAGGGAGTTCAACATTGTCTAGAAAGCTGGGGAAGATGAATTATTTATCATGTTCCCTGCAGAGGAGGAGGCTTCAGACATCTGGCAGTGTGTGGTCTACAATGGAGGCTGTGTGGTATGATTGTAGGTTTATGGACTGAGTGTGCCTTGCCTGCAGTGGCTCTTCACCTGATCTCAGGGCCTGGGGCTTAAATGTTGCAAATGCTTAATAATGTGAGTTAAATCTAAAGCTGAATTTCATACATTCTCTGAAATATATACACTTAAATGTCCCTTCCATGTATTCACTGATTCTGTTCTAGACTTATCTTCCCTCTGGTATAAGTAAAAAATCTCGACCCTTAGATAAACATGGGCCTCCCAGATTCAAGTTTTTCTTTGCTATTTACTAGCTATGACTAGGCTAAGTTAATCTCTTGGATCCTCTGGTTTTCTCTCTGAAGATGGGAATATAATACACCCTATTTTTTTTTCTGTCCCCATTCATCCCTTTGCTTCTCTCATATAAAGGCACTTGTGATTAATTTGGGTTTACCTGGATAATTCAGAATAAATTCTCCATCTCAAGATTCTTAATGTAATCACATCTACAAAGTCCTTTTTGCCATATAACATATTCATAGGTCCCAGGGATTAGGATATGGGCATCTCTGGGGCACCATTCAGTTCATCACAGTCACTTCTTCCATAATTTCTTTCATAATTTCATAAAAGACATAAATAGTCTTTCATAATTTCTACAATCCAACTAGCATTTATTGAATGACCCCCTCTGTTCTAGGTCTGTCACAGTCAGATAATTCTAATTTGCAGAATGAGTCTGGGAAAGACTTCTGCAAGTGTCTGAGAGATGAAACAGATATGGTCGTTGCCTTCAGGGTGATGATAATCCTATGGGGGAGAAAACGTGAACAAGTGTAGCTGGTGTGATTAGGAGTGCCAGGCCTGCTCCTACCTAGAGCATAGTTTCACTGCTTTCCAGTGACTACTTGTTAAACCTCTCCTTTCATTGCAAAATAGCTATTTTAGCAGTATATCAAAGCTTTCAGAACTTTCCACTCACCAACCTTTGACTGATAAAGAGTCACATTATAATTCTTCAAGATTCTATCATGTTCCTTTTAAAGCATCAGATTCACAAAATCCCCCCTTCCTTCCACTCAGTGCAGGCTGGGTGTGTGGCTCTGGCTTTGAGTGTGGTCAGGCTGTGGAGGAGAAATGGGCTATTCTCAGGCAACTCTCTCATTGTCTCATAGAGGGAGGGAGAACATATGCAGATGGCTCTGACTTACCTCCTCCTGCTCATGCATGGCAAGGTGTGAGTACTACTGTTTTTCTCTTTGCCTTTGACTAACCATTGGGTCCTTTAGTGTGGGAGTATTTGCTTATTCTTTTGCAGACCATGGAACCCTCCCAATGGCTCAGGCTTGGCATCTTCCTCTTTGGTGAAGCCTCAGCAAAAGGCATTACCTTCACTCCAGCTTCTCATTGCCAAGGTCTCTTTGTCCATTGGTAGCCTTCTGGGCTGGAATTCTGACAAGATGGCCAAAGTCCTTTCCCATGGGAAACAGTCTCTTCTCAGCTCTGCCATCTTTCTCTTATCCCTTCCCATTAGAGCAGGTCCTCAACTCTGAGTTAAGAGGTGATCTCCAGCTTAGACAGGTTCTTGTGCGTAGGGTGATGAGAGTCCTCAGAAACTGTCCTTGACACTTCCACCCTGGACTTACCTGAGACAATAACTTCCTCCAAACCTAAACTGCCATTTGCACAGAAAACAGGTCTGAGGCCTAAGCACACTGTCTCTGGGTAGTGTCAAGTGCTAGAGGTTCAGTTAGTAAGCCAAAGCAAGACAAACCTTCTTATTAGCCTCTCTCCAAAGGTAAAAGCTACACATCAACAATATTTTCAATGTTCCCTTTTAAAATTCTTTATTTTATACTTTACCCTCTCCAGTGCTTTTTACTAACCATACCTACCCCCATATAAAACATAAAACTGCCTCCTTGTTGTGCCTAGCCAGAGCACCCTGCTTCCTTTCCTCCCCCCACCTTCCAGATCTGACCAGGAACACTGACATAGCTTCCCTCAGGGTAGCTTCCTGTCTGATCCCCTCCCTTAAGCTGACTTTCTCCATCTTCCAAGTCTGTGTGATCAAATTTACACAACAGTATTGGAGAGCAAGAGTCATTTGAAAGACCAGAGAAGGAAAGAAGGAAGGGATATTGGACTGGCACTTCCAGTATTTTCACAGGGGTTTGGGGGAAGGGCAAGTGTTTACAACGCACAGTGCTCATTTCATATGTCTTGTGAGCAATACGATACCTGTAGTAGAGAAGGTATATAAGATGAAGATACAGGTTATAATACAAGTTATCTACATATTGATAACCAACTGTAACAGAGTATTTCATTAATATTAATATTGCATCTGGGTGGTGCAGTCAGTTAAGCAGCTGACTCTTGATTTCAGCTCAAGTCATAATCTCAGGATTGTGAGATCGAGCCCCAAGCCCCATGTCAGTCTCTGGGCTCAGTACAGAGTCTGTTTGTCCCTCTCTCTCCCCCTCTGCCACTACTTCCTCTTTTCTTCCCTCTCCCCCTTCCTTCTTCTTTCTAAAATAAATAAATAAATAAATAAATAAATAAATAAATAAATAAATAAGTAGGGGGTGGGGAAAGATGGCAGAAGAGTAGGGTTCCCAAGTCACCTGTCCCCACCAATTTAACTAGATAACTTTTAAATCATCCTGAAACCTACGAATTCTGAGATTTAAAGAAAGAACAACTGGAAGACTTTGCACTTCTAACAAGGTAGGAAGATGGAAAAAATAAATAAATAAAAAAGGATCCAGTGGGGAAGGGGCACCCCATGAGGAGCCAGGCTAAGGCTGGGCAGTGAAAACCTCCAGGACATGAAAGCTCCGACCAGGAGCAGGAGGAACTTTTAAAAATCCCCACTGGATTCTTCCCGGAGGGAAAGGTGCTGGCAGGGAACTTGGGCAGAATCCCAGGAAGGGCAGTGGGACCTCTAGGTTCCTGGGGTCACTAAGAGAGGAAGTGCCCCCCGAGGGAGAGTGCACCACAGACCCTGGCCTAGAGCAGTTAAGGGCTGGAGCATGCACACGGCGGGGGCTCGGGCAGAAGCTCAGGCAGCAGCTCCACCTGGAGGGGGCTGTACAGCCCCGGGAGAGCAATTCCAACAGTGCAGGCCCCGGATCCCAGGGCGCCAGGGGACAGAGCCCCCAATCCTTTGCTCTTGCTGGGACAGGCGGAGGCTGAGAGGGCAAAGGACAGCAAGGACGCTCCTGCCACCAGCCTCCCCTGAGCTGTGCAGATCAGTGCCTCTGCCACCAGAGCACCCAGGCCAGTGTGGACTGGGAGACAGCAGTGGTTACTGTGGGAGCTGAGTCCAGGGCTGGAAAGCTGGCCACCACCAGTGTTGTTGTTCCTCCTGGTGTCACCCTGTGCCTGGGACGGAGCAGGGCAGCCAGGGAACAGAGGCCTCACAGGAAAAACATATCCCACTGAGCCGCGCACCTGGTGGGGGGGGGGGAGGGGGGGGCGGGGCAGCTCCGCCAGGTGCACACACCTGAGAATCAACACAGCAAGCCCCTCCCCCAGAAGACCAGCTGGAAGGACAGGGGAAGAGCAAGTTCTTGGCCAAGCAGCCCTTGAAAGCTCCAGGGGAAGTTGAGGGATTTACCGTACATAGAATGAGGATACTCCTTGATTTTTTTCTTTGTTTGTTTCTTATGTTTTGTTTTGTTTTTCTTCCTTTTTCCAGTACAACTCGTTTTTAGCCACTCTGTACTGAGCAACATGACTAGAAAGAAGAACTCACCACAAAAGAAAGAATCAGAATTAGTACTCTCAGCCACAGAGTTACAGAATTTGGATTATAATTCAATGTCAGAAAGCAAATTCAGAAGCACAATTACAAAGCTACTGGTGCCTCTGGAAAAAAGCATAAAGGAATCAAGAGACTTCGTGACAGCAAAATTTAGATCTAATCAGGCCGAAATTAAAAATCAATTAAATGAGATGCAATCCAAACCAGAGATCCTAACGATGAGGGCTAATGACATAGAAGAAAGAGTGAATGACATAGAAGACAAGTTGATGGCAAGGAAGGAAGCTGAGGAAAAAAGACAAAAACAATTAAAAGACCATGAGGAATGGTTAAGGGAAATAAATGACAGCTTCAGAAGGAAAAATCTACATTTCATTGGGGTTCGAGAGGACTCTGAAAGGGACAGAGGACCAGATAGTATAATTGAACAAATCATAGCTGAGAACTTCCCTAATTTGGGGAGGGAAACATGCATTCAGATCCAGGAGATAAAGTGATCCCCCCCCACCACCTAAAATCAATAAAAACCGTTCAACACCTTGACATTTAATAGTGAATCCTGCAAAATCCAAAGATAAAGAGAAAATCCTTAAAGCAGCAAGAGACAAGAGATCCCTAACTTATATGGGAAGATATACTAGATTAACAGCCGACCTTTCCACAAAGACCTGGCAGGCCAGAAAGGGCTGGCAGGATATATTCAGGGTCCTAAATGAGAAGAGCATACAGCCAAGAAAACTTTATCCAGCAAGGCTCTCGTTCAGCATAGAAGGAGAGATAAAGAGCTTCCAAGATAGGCAGAAACTGAAAGAATATGTGATCACCATACCAGCTCTGCAAGAAATATTAAGGGGGGCTCTGTAAAAGAAAGAGGAATCCCAAAGAAACAATCCACACAAAAGGACTGAATAGGTAGTATGTTGACACTAAATTCATCTCTTTCAATAGTAACTCTGAATGTGAATGGGCTTAATGATCCCATCAAAAGACCCAGGGTTTCAGACTGGATAAAAAAGCAGGACCCATCTATTTGCTGTCTACAAGAGACTCATTTTAGACCTAAGGACACCTACAGCCTGAAAATAAAAGGTTGGAGAACCATTTACCATTCAAATGGTCCTCAAAAGAAAGCAGGGGTAGCAATCCTCATGTCAGATAAATTAAAGTTTATCCCAAAGACTGTAGTGAGAGATGAAGAGGGACCTATATCATACTTAAAGGATCTATCCAACAAGAGACATAACAATCATCAATATTTATGCCCCGAATGTGGGAGCTGCCAAGTATATCAATTAATAACCAAAGTTAAGACATACTCAGATAATAATAACTATAGTAGGAGATTTCAACACGGCACTTTCTGCAAATTACAGATATTCTAAGCATAATATCTCCAAGGAAAAAAGAGCTTTAAATGAAACTGGAACAGATGGATTTCACAGATATTTACAGAACTTAACATTGAAACACAACTGAATACACATCCTCCTCAAATGTACATGGAACTTTCCCCAGAATAGATCACATACAGGGTCACAAATCAGGACTCAACCAATACCAAAATATTGGGACTGTCCCCTGCAAATTTTCAGACCATAATGCTTTGAAACTAGAACTCAATCACAAGAAGAAGTTTGGAAGAAATTCAAACACGTGGAGGTTAAAGAACATCCTGCTAAAAGATGTATGGCCCAACCAGGAAATTGGAGAATTAAAAAGATTCATGGAAACTAATGATAATGAAGATACAACCATTCAAAATCTTTGGGATACAGCAAAAGCTGTCCTAAAAGGAAATATATATCACAATACAAGCATCCCTCAAAAAATTGGAAAAAAAACTCAAATACATAAGCTAACCTCGAACCTAAAGGAACTGGAGAAAGAACAGGAAGTAAAACCTACACCCAGCAGAAGAAGAGAGTTAAAAAAGATTCACTCAGAACTCAATGAAATAGAGATCAGAAGAACTGTAGAACAGATTAACAAACTAGGAGTTCTTCTCTGAAAGAATTAATAAGGTAGATAATCTGCTAGCCAGCCTAATTAAAAAAAAAGAGAAAAGACTCTAATTAATAAAATCATGAATGAAAAAGGAGAGATCAAAAATGATTTCAAGGAAATACAAACGATTTTAAAAACATTATGAGCTATATGCCCAATAAATTAGACAATCTAGAAGAAATGGATGCATTTCTGGTTAGAAGAAATGGATGCATTTCTGGAAAACCATAAACTACCAAAACAGGAACAGGAAGAAATAGAAAACCTGAACAGGCCAATAACCAAGGAGGAAATTGAGAAGTCATCAAAACCATCCCAAGACACAAAAGTCCAGGGCCAGGTGGCTTCCCAGGGGAATTCTATCAAACATTTAAAGAAGAAACCATACCTATTCTACTAAAGCTGTTTCTGAAAGATAGAAAGGGATGAAATATCTCCAAAGTCGTTCTATGAGGCCAGCATCACCTTAATTCCAAAGACAGACAGAGCCACCACCAAAAATGAGAATTACAGACCAATATCCCTAATGAACGCAAATATTCTCAACAAGATACTAGCCAATAGGATCCATTACTACATTAAGAAGTTTATTCACCATGACCAAGAGGGATTTATCCCCAGGATGCAAAGCTGGCTCAACCTTCATAAAGCAATCAATGTGATAGATCATATCAACCAGAGAAATAACAAGACCCATATGATCCTCTCAATAGATGCAGAGAAAGCATATGACAAAATACAGCACCCATTCCTGATCAAAACTCTTCAGAGTGTAGGGATAGAGGGAACATTCCTCAGCATCTTAAAAGCCATCTATGAAAAGCCCACAGCAAATATCATTCTCAATGGGGAAACACTAGGAGCCTTTCCCCTGAGGTCAGGAACGCGACAGGGATGTCCACTCTCACCACTGCTATTCAACATTGTACTTGAAGTCCTAGCCTCAAGAATCAGCCTTTTACTCAGGAGGTGGGGGAGACAGCAGAATGCCAATTCAGAGTTCTTCAAGGTGTATTTAATAGGATAAAATGTTTCAGTAGGTCTGGGGAATTGTGGTGTGAGCTGGTCTTGGTTAAACAAAGGTAGATGAGGTATTTACTGCAGAACTTGAGTCTTTTGAATCTTTTCTATGCTAATATCCCCTTAAGACCCCAAGAAAAAGATATTCAGTAACTATAAGCCCATTTTTATGCAGTGTACTAGGGAGTATATTTTTGAAAACTGATTTCAGAAAAAGAAAAATGTGGCAGAGTCACTTACTGGTTTTGTGATCTTGAATTAGTTCTTCAACTTACTTTTTTTCAGTACCTTCACTCACCAAATGCTAATAATATCTCCTAACTTAGAGGGTTGCCATGAGTATGTGCCTGGCAAGGTGGTTACTTAGGAATGATTCAGGCCTTGCTGTTAATCATAGAGAGTAACTATGCAGAGATGAGTAGTTCTGATAGAGGTGGCACAAAACTTGCTGTTGGGCAACAAACTTTCAAATATCTTCCCTCACCTTCATTTTCTGTCTCATCTAGAATTTTGCAATTGCCTGAGTGGATTTGCATTTATACAGTGCTTTCTTGAGCAGTCAGCACCATCCTTCCTTATACATGTAGCCCTCCTGATATGGGTCTAACTATTCCTTGTCTGGTTTGCACAATCAGTTTTTAATGTATGGATGATGGATAGTGCAGAAGCAAGCAGCCTAGCTCCATACTCTCAATTACTAACAGAAATGAGTCCTGTTTTTGGAAATTTCAGTCACTGCAGTTTCATGTTTGGCCAATGTACTGAAGCCTGGAGGGCAGAGCATTAAGCCAATGAGGACTATTCTTGAGCTTTAAACCCAATGGAAATGGCCTTTCTAGGTTTTGGACTTGCTTGAGACCAGTCACTCCTTCCTTCTTTCCTTCTTCTCCTTTTTGGAATGGAACTATCAATCCTGTGCCTGTCCCATCATTGCATTTTAGAAGTGTCTGGTTTCATAGTTCATACAACTAGAAAGGAATTTTGCCTTAGGATGCACTGCACCCAGAGTCTCACCTACACCTAATTTAGCTGATACTTATGTGATACTTTGGGCGTTGAACTTTAGGATTTCTACTAAGATGACATTTGGGGATTTTGTAATGGAATGGATGTGCTCTGCATACAAGAAGGACATGAATTTTGGAGGACAAGGGTGGAATGTAATGGACTGTGTTCCTCAAAATTCATATATTGAAGCTCTAACCCCAACTATGATGGTATTTGGAGATGAGGTCTTGGGGAGGTCATTAGAATTAGACAGAGTCATGAGGGAGGGGCTCTCATGGTGGATTAGTGTTCTTATAAGAAGAAACACCAGAAAACTTACTCTCTGCTTTGTGAGAGCACAGTGAGAGGGTAGTCATTTGCAAACAGGAAGAGGGCTCTCACCAGAACCTGCTTTGTGCTGGTATCCTAGTCTCAAAGCCTCCAGGTTCCAGAACTGTGAGGTTTAAATTTCTGTTATTAAAGCTACCTAATCTACGATATTGTATTATAGAAGCTCAAGCAGAATGAAATACTTACCTTAAATGATGAAATTCTTTCTTGGCTATAATTGCATCTGGTATTCCTCAGACCAAACAAAGGATGGAGCCTGGCATATAGTATTTGCTTCATTTGTTGATGGAACTGAACTGTGGGGCAAGCCTGTTCATTTCAAGTAGCACAAGCTTTTTAATGGCCTGTGTACTTATATCATGGCAAAGCAACTAACTGGGAAATTATTGTTTTTGAAGGAAAGGGCAGAAAGAGAAGCCAGTGGGTTGGTTTTACCTGTAAAATACCCTTTCCTATGAAAGGTGAGAATGGAGGTGGGAACATGAGCAAAGAGATGAAGCCCCTGGTTGCAGAAAACAGGTCTGTGTCAACGTGGCAAGGGATAATAATGGAGGATGAACTAGATACCCACGTTGCAGAGGTCTGATCTCAGCTCATTCTAATCCCAGGGGTGATGTGTTAGGGCACAGTCCTGCCAGCTGCCCTTTACTTCTTCACCTGCTACCCCAGCCTTTGAAGTTATTTCCCACATTTATTTTGCTTTCCCCTCACTCTGAAAGACACTGTATTGCCTGAGGGCAGCAACCTGGAGAATTGCTGGCCAACCTTGTCTGTGATACCAGGGATGCCAGGCTGGGCTAAGCTCACAAAACCAGGCCTCCCACAGTAGCCCTGCATTGTGAGAAAGAAAGGAGCTGGCAGTGAAAGAGAGGGGCATGGGGTGACCATAAGGAAAGCAAATGCTCTAGGGGATACATAGTCTCCTTGGATATCTCCGAGGAATAAACCACTGGAGCCGAGTGTTCTCTAGGGTCTGTGTCTTAGTGAAACATGTTGAGAGGACAGACTAGCTTGCACTGTCCATAAAAACGAGAATTGGTGTTCCCACATCAGTCCATATCCCAGAGACACAAAGCAGTAGTGACTGTCGGTATCCCAGGTAATTAAGGCAGCTTCATTTCTACCCTGCCCCACATTAAGCCAAAATGAAAGGAGAGGGGAGAAACTGCAAAGGAAAGCCTCTTCTTCATGGGGAAGAAGCTTCTGAAACCTGTTCTGGGGGTTGCAAGGAGGAGAGAATTTTGTCATAATGGGTGTTGTGAGTCACCAGCCCATAGCCCAGAGTCATATAACTGCATGTAATGTTCCTTGGATTTTAGCATCAGGAAATTTTCTCTAGTTTTTCCATAGGTCCTAAGAGGTGAGGTGGGCTCTGCCTGTCTCACCTGATTGAGTTCTGCCATCATGACCAGGCAATGTTAGTTAGGTCAAGTTTAATAATGCCTACAAAACATCATCCTGGGACTTTATCAGGAATTTCCAATAAAAGAAAAACATATATGTGAAAGAAGGTGGCATGGTAGTGGAAAGAGTCCATCCATCCTGTACTCTAAATCCAAATTCATTATTTAATGCAATGTGAGGTGTTCTGGAAGATATTCAACTCCTACAAGCCACAGCCTCCTTATCTGTAAAATGGGGCAGCAACTCCTGTCACACATTATTTCTGTACAAGTTAAATCACTCTAGTGTGAAGACATTCCTTTTGCCTACATTATATTGGGTCATGCATTGAGCTAGAAAAATAACCCGTTTATTTTGGGCAGTAATATTCAGATGCACAATATAATAAACACTTTCAAGTAGGATTTGGCATTCAGTGTTTTTAGTGACATTTAAAAAAAACTCACGAAAGAAAGGGATTTTAGGCAAAAACCAGGATTAGTGAAATATCAGGTCCTTCTTACATGCATCTGATGAGTATGGCTCTTTTTTTTTTTAAGATTTTATTTATTTATTCATAGACACACACACACACACACACACACACACACACACACACAGAGGCAGAGACACAGGCAGAGGGAGAAGCAGGCTCCATGCACCGGGAGCCCGACGTGGGACTCGATCCCGGGTCTCCAGGATCATACCCCAGGCTGCAAGCGGTGCTAAACCACTAAGCCACTGGGGTTGCCCAGTATGGCTCTTTTTGAGGCATTTTTAAAAGCATCATTTCCACCCAAACACTGCAAACTAGTAGCGGCTGAATTCAGAATCATAACTTCATTTTTTAAAATTGAGATATCATATAAGGAGGGTCACTATTTCTTTCAAATCAGAAAATACCTTTTTGGTATGTTAAAGCACTAAACATCCCCTCCTCCCCACTCTCTCAATGAAACAGAATGACCATGCACAGAAGAGTCCATGATAAAGAAGCAGGCATGTCAGTGGAAACATCCTCATTGGAGTCAGGAAGTTCCATGATCAAACACTGGCTTCATCAGCTGCATGACTTTGGAAAGATTGTCTTTCTGTGCCCTCAACTGTAAAATGAGGATAATAATGGCTCGCAGGCCTATTGTGTTACATGATATAACAGATTAAAAAATAGTTATTTTTAATAATAAATATGTTGGCATAATGCCTGGCATATAATGAGCACCCAAAGGTGATCTCACTTCACTAGTATAATTAGTGATATTGTTCTTTTTTTTAAGATTTTATTTATTTATTTGAGAGAGAGAGAGAGAGAGAGAGAGAGAGAGAGAGAAAGAGAGAGAGGCAGAGACACAGGCAGAGGGAGAAGCAGGGTCCATGCAGGGAGCCCAAAGTGGGACTCCATCCTGGGTCTCCAGGATCACGGCCTGGACTGAAGGCGGTGCTAAACCTCTGAGCCACCCAGGCTGCTAGACTTTGTTCTAAATGTATTTGTGTGTGCCAAATTCAGATCCCAGTGGAGGAGATGAGCAGTCATCCCATTTACACATCCCTGGTCACAATTGCTTTTGTATTTACAGTTTCATTTTGCTGATTTATGCTCAGCGTGTGATGCTCTCTGACCCTGTCTGCTTTTTCAGCCATCTGCTATGTGAACAGGGGTATTCCCGATAGACTTACTAAATTTTCTTTGTTCAGTCCCACAAAGCTGAGTAATAAATAGTAGTGTGTTGTTGGTGATATTTGCTGGCAGCTGTTGGAGAAATAATAACCCATGCACTCATGACACTGAAACTACTGAGTTCTGTCTTGGGAATGTTTCCCAACTTTTACTTTCCCCCCTTTTATGCTAGAAAGGGAATTTTGTGAAATAATAGGTTATAGTAACAAATATCAGCTTTGTCTTGTTTTTAGTTTCCTTAAGCACAATCTATTATTTGTTTAGAATAGTAGCATTAGAGTGATAATAATAATAGCAGTTTGTATTTGTTGAACCCCAGGCACTGTGTACACATTTGAGACGTTTATACCACACAGTACTCTGGACAGTAGCTATATCATTCCTGTTTTGCCAATGAAGAAACTAAAGCTCAGAAATGCTAAGTAGCTTATTCTAGGCTGGCTACTCAGCAAGTAAATGACAGAATTTAAAGTCAAATCTAAGTTAGTTCAATGCCAAAGTCCTGTAAACTTTCTACTGCATTCTATGGACCTCTCATTTTGATTTGGTATTTCTAGTGTCCCACACAGGGTTAGATCTTTTTTAAGTGTATGTGGAATGAGTGAATGAATGCATGAATGAATGAATATATAAGTAGTTTAATTCAAACTCCTTTTGTAACTACGATGCATTGAGAAACACATTTTTTTTCTGGCCAAATTAACACATTTTTCTTCCACTTGGTCGTGTATCCCCTTGGGACAAATGATTCTGATGAGCTGACCCACTTTTTATGTCTTCCAGCAGCTCTTGCCAGGTGGAGAATTAGCTGTGTGCATTTCCACTTAGAAATAAGTCTTACTAGGACAGACAAACCCTGAAAAGAAGAGAGAAGAACAGGTACTTCTATACTGCTTACTTCTCTCACAGTGTTTACAAGAAATGAGAGATTTATAGAGGTGGGGAAACTGGAGAAACAGAGAACTAAAAGCAGGTATGATAATGGGAAAAGGCCCTGTGCCTGAGAGCAGTGTGAAGCAGCGTTAACCGTCTGTGCCTGCCTGAGGACTTTCCCTGACTCAGGGACCTTGGATATTGGTCTTCTCAAGGTTGCTATTTGTCAAAAACAGGAAAATATGGTCTACTTGAGCATGAATGCAGCTATCAATATAAGGGCTTCCTACCAAGGGAGTTCTGCTACCTGGAGAGAATAGAAAGTCTACATGCAAAATGCCTGGAAGGTACATGGAGTCAGGATTTCATAAAGAATAGTTTTTATTATTGATCATCCAGTCACATTTAAACTCATGTTTTCCTCCCATCTCTGCCACTGAGATTCTATTACTCCCCCACAGCCCCAGGTTCCCACCCCAGTAACTTGCCTGAGATCACAAGATTAGGATGCACAGCCTGTGCTGGAACTCATAGCTTCTACCTCTTTGGTGCTTTCCAATACCGATCAAATGTTGCATTGTGCATGGTGCTTTACTAAGCAATTTATACAGGTAATTTCATTTTGTGGCCATGACAGCCCTATTTTTATATCAATTTTATGTATGAAAAAACTCAGACTCAGACAGGTAAGAACACACCCCAGTTCACATATTTGGTAAATTGTGCCTTGAGCCATGTACCCTTATGTACCTGAGCCTTTAGCCTTTAGTCATCATTTACCATGTTCATGTTGTGCCATGCTATCCTGTGGTGATGAGATCCCTACACTTACCTCCAGAGCTCCAGGGCACCAGCGGCTGGTACCCTCAGGTCCACAGTACCCTGGCAGGGAGTGGCCTCTACAGGGATTTTCTGTCTATGCAGCAAGTCTGTCCTGTGAGGTCCTTTTGGTTTTCTACCTGGCTTCAGAAAGATCACTACAGGGGCCTCTGTATGCCAAGTCTCTGAGAAATTCACAGGCACTTCTTGACTCTCCCTTAATTAAGAGACAGCACCACAGGCTACCGAAACACAAGCCAGCCATCTTTTTTTTTTTTTTAATTTGTGTCTACATTTTTATTGCTAACATAGAGTTAACCTATGCATAGGTTTTTTTTTTATAAATTTATTTTTAATTGGTGTTCAATTTGCCAACATACAGAATAACACCCAGTGCTCATCCCATCAAGTGCCCCCCTCAGTGCCCGTCACCCAGTCACCCCCACCCCCCACCCACCTCCTCTTCCCCCACCCCTAGTTCGTTTCCCAGAGTTAGGAGTCTCTCATGTTCTGTCTCCCTTTCTGATATTTCCCACTCATTTTTTTCCTTTCCCCTTTATTCCCTATCACTATTTTTTATATTCCCCAAATGAATGAGACCATATAATGTTTGTCCTTCTCTGATTGACTTATTTCACTCAGCATAATACCCTCCAGTTCCATCCACGTTGAAGCAAATGGTGGGTATTTGTCGTTTCTAATGGCTGAGTGATATTCCATTGTATACATAGACCACATCTTCTTTATCCATTCATCTTTCGATGGACACCGAGGCTCCTTCCACAGTTTGGCTATTGTGGACATTGCTGCTAGAAACATCGGGGTGCAGGTCCCGGCGTTTCATTGCATCTGAATCTTTGGGGCAAATCCCCAACAGGGCAATTGCTGGGTCGTAGGGAAGATCTATTTTTAACTCTTGAAGGGATGCCTGGGTGGCTCAGCGGTTAAGGCATCTGCCTTCAGCTCAGGGCGTGATCCTGGAATCCTGGGGTCGAGTCCCACATCGGACTCCCTGCATGGAGCCTGCTTCTCCCTCTGCCTCTCTCTCTTTCTCTCTCTCTCTGTGTGTGTCTCTCATGAATACATAAATAAATACATTTTTTTAAAAAAATGTAAAAAAAAAAACTCTCTGAGGAATCTCCACACAGTTTTCCAGAGTGACTGCACCAGTCCACATTCCCACCAACAGTGCAGGAGGGTTCCCCTTTCTCCGCAAGCCATCCATCTTTTAGAAAAAGGTCAACAGCTGAAGGGACAAGGTAATAAATCATAGCATTTAGGATCAGCTCAGAGAATGTTTGCCTTCCACATGGAAAGTCATACTTTTCCAGGATGGGGGAAACATGGCTGATGGGTGATTTTATTTTGAGGAATATGTGCTGGGTTTTATAAACAGAAACATGCAGCATATCTTGTTCTTGTTTTGACAATGAATTCTAGAACAAAATCTATCTTCTCTTCTTTGTCTGCATGCATGCTGTTTAGCAGAGAACTGGGCACAGAGGAAACATTCTTAGTAATGGCTTTATCATTAATTAAAAACAGGTTTGCTTTAGATCATTCGTTGATAAAATATTAACTTACCGTCTGCTAAGTAACTGATAGTAAACTGAAAATTATGCTAAAACAAAATACTTTTTGTTCTTGTAGAATGCAGCCTTGTTGGGAGACAGCCAGTAATTAAAGATCATATTTGAGTGTAAAACTGAAGAAAAGTCTGCCCAGGTGTTTGGCCTAGTCAGGAGTCAAGAAAAGCTTGGCCAAGAACATGGCCCTTCAGTTTATATCTGACTTAATTAAATGAAGAGAGAAAGTGGCCATTCCAGAAAGAGGAAGCAGCATGTGCAAAGGCCCTGTGGCAGGTAGGAATATACTGATTAGGAGAGACTTAAAGATGGCTTGTAGGTAGAACAGAAATAGGAATGTTACCCAAGAGGCTGAAGACATGGGGGAGGAGGTGACAGACCAGATAGAATCTGGGTACCATATTCAGGAAGTTGTTTTTTTTCTTTTCTCTTCTCTTCCTCTTCTCTTCTCTTCCTCTTCTCTTCTCTTCTCTTCTCCTCTTCTCTTTTCTCTTCTCTTCTCTTCTTTCTCTCTCTTCTCTTCTCTTCTCTTCTCTTCTCTTCTCCTCTCCTCTTCTCTCTCTTCTCTTCCCTTTTCTCCTCTTCTCTTCTTTCTCTTCGCTTCGTTTATTCATTTATCCATTCAAGGGTTTACAGTATATCATTGGAATTATCACATGTGTTTGTTTGCTTATTTTAAGTGCTACTCTAGCTGTAGTTTGAAAAACTGATTACAAATGGTCAGGGAGAATTCAAGGAAACCAGCTTAAAGAGAACTGCAGCAGTCTAGAATGAAAGAAAGGTGGCTTGGACCAGGTGGTGGTGGTAGCAGAGATTTTCAAGATGTTTAGGAGATAAAACCACATTACTTGTGCAAATAGGTCTTTGGCTTCAGCAGAACTGCCCTTGACCTTCTGAGCAGTTCTAAGCCAGGGAAAGTGTCTTCTCACTCAATTCTGGCACCCAGGTAAGTCATCAAGCTCAGCCCCAATTCCTGTCTTCTGCATAGTTGGTAGTGAGGTGTTCCATCAGATAGATTCTTCATTGGAACAAAACTTTTATTTCTAGGAAGTCAAGTTCCCTTCTTCTGAAGTCCTTCTCTTCTCCTCATTTTCTAAGGCCCTACTCAGGATCTTTCCTTCCAGGAATGTTCTGGAACCATCACAGACCTAGATGCTGGCTTTTACTTCCAAACTATCTGAAAGCTTTGGGTTTTACTTATCTGCACCCCACTTGATCCCCAGTGAGTTAGAACAGGTTGGGTCCAGAGTGCAGCTTCCTGTCTGGGCCTCAGTTTCCTACTTTGTCAAATGAAGAAGGAGCCCCAGATGTTCTCCAGTGCTCCTTCTAGCTCTATAGCTGGCAATTCTTTTGACCCATGTGCATTTTGGAGACTCTTGTATCCTTGCCTCCTAATATTCAGTGTAGATGTAGCCCCTTGTTCATCAGGCATGTATTTACACTCCTTTGCACACTTCACAGTGGGTGCACAATGATAATTTGCTGATTTAATTTGATTTGATTTAACTTGAACATTGTCTTCAAAGCCAAGATCAGAACAGGCAGACTGAGTTAAGCTCTCCAGTCTTGACTTGTGTTCTGGCCTGTCAGTCACTGTGGTCAGGATATGGTGTGAATGGTGTTAGCATGAAGAAAAGAGGTGAGGGCAGCCCAGGTGGCTCAGTGGCTTAGAGCCACCCTCAGTCCAGGGCCTGATCCTGGAGACCCCGGATTGAGTTCTGCATCGGGCTCCCTGCAAGAAGCCTGCTTCTCCCTCTGCCTGTGTCTCTGCCTCTGTGTGTGTGTGTGTGTGTGTGTGTGAGATGAATAAATGAATAAAATCTTAAAAAAAAAGAGGTGAATGGCAAGGCACAATGGGCAACTCTTAGCTTCAGACACATGTTGTTTGGGATCTGGCATTTTTTCTAAGAAACCATATTATCTGGGTTAACATTCTAACAGCTGAGGAGTAGCTTTTTTTCTTTTATTTTGGGGTCATGAATCCAATATTGTGATACATGCATATATTCTGTTAACTGTTTGTACTTATTATAAAAATGATGCCAGAAATTATGGGATGGACCAATTCAACTTTGTAGTTGCTGAAGGAATGCCTTTCCTGGTTGAAGACAGTCTACGCTTAAGCTGCTGTAGGAATACTGATGCTCTCCAAATGTCAAAGAAATATCAGCATGAGAAAAAACAAAAACAAAAACAAAAAACACAAAGCATGAGCCATAAATCTGAGAAGACTTGGAAGTAGAACGTTGACATAAAATTCTTTGGACATTTTGTTTCTGGGAAGTTGCAAAATACATATTCTTCCGATATTCCCATATTCTTATTCCTAAATAAAACTAAAATTCCTGAATGCTCTGCAGAAAACAAACATAGACTGTGGAAAGTGGAGAAAAGGTAGACTGGCTAGGCAATTCAGGCCTGATTGAATTTGCTGATTTAAATCATGATAGAAGATTCACTGGATTTTCTTTTTACATCATATATCCTAGACTTGTGGAAATCTCAATGGGCAGACTTATGTCCTAGAGCATTAATAACCACATTAAATGTTAATGATATAAATATACCAGTCAAAAAAAAGAGATTAGAAGAGTGGATGGTAAAACATGACTCATCTATATCTTATCTACAAGAAACTCAATTCAAATATGACAGGCAGGCTGATAGTGAAAGGATGATAAAAAGATATATCATAAAAATATTAATCAAAGAAAAATATGAATGGCTACCTTAGTATAAGATAAAGTACACTTCAGAGCAAGGAAAATTACCAGGAACAGAGAGGGACATTATATAATGATAAAACAATCATTCCACCAAGATGACCTAGCAATCTCTCATGTGTAGCAGCCAAGCAACAGAGTTACAAAATGCATAAAGCAAGAACCAAAAGAACGAAAAGGAGACATAAATAAATTGCAATTATAGAGATATTAATATCCTTCTGTTGTCAACTGATAGAACAACTAAACAGAAAAACAAAAATACAAAAAAATGCAACTACATCACCAACCAAGAAGATCTAATAAATGTTTAAGAATGGAAAAACATTTTTTCTTCAACTGTACATGGATATACACTAAAATAGGCAATATCTAGAGCCATAAAATATATTTCAACATTTTTTAAAAATTGAATTTATATGAAGTGTGTTTTCTGACCACACTGGAAATCAGTAACAGAAATAATAGGATAGTTTTGAAACATATAGAAACTAACAACACACTTCTAAATAATCAGTAGGCAAAGTCTCACAGAGATTTTTAAAAAACACACACACACTAAACTGAAAGAAAATGAAAATACAACATGTAGAAATTTGTGAGGCACAGCTAAAGCAATGATGATGGAAATCTTTAGCATTGAATGCATATGTTAGAAATTAGGAAATGTCACAAATCAATAATTTTCTCTAACATCAAAAACCTAGAAAACGAACAGTATGCATCCAAAGCAAGCAGAAGGAAGGAAGCAATAAAAAAGGAAGAAATTAATAAAATAAAAAAGGAGAAAAAATGAGTGGAAAATATCAGAAAGGGAGACAGAACATGAAAGACTCCTAACTCTGGGAAACAAACTAGGGGTGGTGGAAGGGGAGGTGGGCGGGGGGTGGGGGTGACTGGGTGATGGGCATTGAGGTGGGCACTTGATGAGATGAGCACTGGGTGTTATTCTATATGTTGGCAAATTGAACACCAATAAAAAATAAATTTATAAAAAATAATAAAATAATGAAACAATTCATTTTTTGGAAATATTTTTCAAAATGACAAATATATTCTAAGACTGAGCAACAAAAAAAGTGAGAAGACACAAACTTGAATGAAACAATATATTGTTACAGTTCTTTCAGATATCAAAGGGATAATGAAAGAATGCTACAATTCTACACACATAAATGTACAAATTAGAGAATTCTCAAAAAAAAATACAAACTACCACAACTCACTGTGTATGAAATGGCTAATGTGAATAGCTTTAAAATATCAAGGATATTTGATTCCTAATCTAAAAACTCCACTCAAAATTTCCAACTTCAAATAACATTATTGAGGAAGTCCTACAAACCATTTACATAAATCTTAACTCTAATTCTAAATGATTTTTCACAGATTATGGAAGAAGAGGAAACACTACTCAATTCATTTTATGTAATTAGCAATTACCCTGATTGTAAAACCAGACAAAGACAGCTTAAAAACAAGACAAAATTATAGACCAATACCCCACATGAGTATAAATGCAAACATCCTTAAGACTTTTTAAAAGATAGAATTTAGTGATACATAAAAAGAATTATGTGCATGCCATGACAAAGTGTTGTTTGTTCCAAGGATAGAAGGCTGGCTCAAAATTTGAAAATCAGTGTAATCCATCATATTGAGAAGCTAAAGAGTAAAAATCACATTATCATATCAGTAATGCACAAAAATAATTTGATAAAATTCAACATCCATTCATGATTAAAAGAAATAAACTTCTCAGTAAACTAGTAACAGATGAGAACTTCATCAAATTGGTAAGAACATCTACAAAAATTCCACAGTTAAGATTATTCTCACTTTTGAAAGATTGAATGCTTTCCCCCTTAAGATTGGGAAAAAGGCAAATTGTCTGCTCCCACTACTGTCCCACCACTCTTGTTCAGATAGGTCCTGGATGTTCTAGATAGTGTGATAAGACAAGAAAAGGAAATTAAAATGCGTACAGATTGGAGAGAAAGAAAGAAAAGGAAAGAAAGAAAGGAAGGAAGGAAGGAAGGAAGGAAGGAAGGAAGGAAGGAAGGAAGGAAGGAAGGAGGAAGAAAAAAGAAAGAAAAAAAATTGTCCCTATATACACATGACATAATTGTTTATGTAGAAAATCACAAGGAGTCTACAAATAGACACCAGGAAGTGAGTTCAGTAAAATCGTAGAAATCAAGATAAATATACAAAAGTGTATTTCTACATATTGCAATGAACACATGAACACCAAATTAACAATACAACTATTTAAACCTGTAAATCTAACAAAGCAATGAATTACTTAGTTGTACATTTAATGAACTATGTATCTAGCTTATATGCTGAAAGCTACAAAATATTGATGAAAGAAATCAAAGATCTAAGTAATATCAAAGACATAATTTATGAATTAGAAGACTCAATATGGTAAGGATGATAATTCTCCCCAAATTTATGTATAGGTTTAACCTAGGTCTTATCAAAATCCCAGCAAGATATTTTTGGAGCTATTGATAAGATTATTCAAAAATTTACATGGGAAGTCAGTGGAACCTGCATAGTTAAAGTGATTATGGGGAAAAAAAGTAGAATAATCAGCCTGTCTAATTTCAGGATGAATTATATAGTTGCAGTAAAGACTGTGTAGTCTTGGAGGAGGAATAGACACACATGTGGAGCAGAATAGAGAACCCAGTAAATACTCATACAAATATATCCAACTGATTTTTGACAAAAGTTCAGCAGCAATTCAATGGAGGAGAGATAGCCTTTTCAACAAACACTGTTGGAACAAGTAGACATTCATAGGCAAAAAAAAAAAAAAAAAAAAGCAAAACAAAAACAAAATAACCCCCAAAATCTCCATCGAAGTATTACGTCTTATACAAAAAGTAACTTGAAATAGATCATGGGCATACATATGAAGTTTAAAACCATAAAACTTTAGGGAAATCACAGAGGAAAATATTCAGGAATTAGGGATATTTAAAGAGTTCCTAGGCTTGACATCAAATGTGCATTCTAAGAAAAAAATGATGAATTTGTCTTAATCAAGATTAAAACCTTTTGCTTTGTGAAAATCCTGTTAAGAGATATGAATGTAGGGGATCCCTGGGTGGCGCAGCGGTTTGGCGCCTGCCTTTGGCCCAGGGCGTGATCCCGGAGACCGTGGATCGAATCCCACATTGGGCTCCCAGTGCATGGAGCCTGCTTCTCCTTCTGCCTATGTCTCTGCCTCTCTCTCTTTCTCTCTCTGTGACTATCATAAATAAGTAAAAAAAAAAAAAAAAGAGAGAGAGATATGAATGTATGGGATACCTGGGTGGCTCAGAGGCTGAGCGTCTGCCTTTTGCTCAGGGCGTGATCCCTGGGTGGCTCAGAGGTTGAGCGTCTGCCTTTTGCTCAGGGCGTGATCCCGGGAGTTCGAGGATCGAGTCCCACATGGGGCTTCCTGCATGGAGCCTGCTTCTCCCTTGCTATGTCTCTGCCTCTCTCTGTGTGTCTCTCATGAATAAATAAATAAATAAAATCTTTAAAAAGAGAGAGAGTGAGGAATGTAAAATGGGACAAGCACTAGAAAGTGGTTTGTCATTTTCTTAAAATACTAAACATGCAACTATCATAAGACTCAGAAATTGCACTCCTAGGCATTTATTCCAGAGAAATGAACACTGGTGTTCACACAAACACTTATAAATAAACATTTATTTGTATTTGAATGGAACAAAGTATAGTATGTCCAGATCATGAAATACTACATAGAAATAAAAGAAATAGTATTGATCCATGCATCAGCTTGAATGAATCTCTTTTTCCCCCCCACAGGTCTGAAATTTACTTTATTTTTTTATAATAATAAATTTATTTTTATTGGTGTTCAATTTGCCAACATACAGAATAACACCCAGTGCTCATCCCGTCAAGTGCCTCCCTCAGTGCCCATCACCCATTCACCCCCACCCCCCGCCCTCCTCCCCTTCCACCACCCCTAGTTCGTTTCCCAGAGTTAGGAGTCTTCATGTTCTGTCTCCCTTTCTGATATTTCCTACCCATTTCTTCTCCCTTCCCTTCTATTCCTTTTCACTATTATTTATATTCCCCAAATGAATGAGACCATATAATGTTTGTTTCTCTGATTGACTTATTTCACTCAGTGGATCTACAGAAAATCATGTTGAATGAAATATCCAAACCTGAAAATGTTACACACCATATAATTCCATCAGTATAACATCCTTAAAATTAAGAATAAACTAGTAATGCCAATAGTTAAAGAGAGAGGAGGATAAGAGACAGGTGGGTAAGGTGTGGCTATAAAAGGGCAATCTGAAGGAGTCTTGTAGTGATGGAAATGTTCTGTATCTTGACTGCATCAATATTAATGTCTGGTTGTGATATTGTGTTACAGCTTTTAAAGTACTCTTACATCACTTGGGGAAACTGTGCAAAGGATATGCTGAACCTCTATTATTGGTGAAAACTGCATGCCAATATACAATTACATATGAAAAATTTCTAATTAAAATATTCTCTGCACATTAGTTTGAGAGTAAAATTGAATTTTGGAGATTGATTTCCTTACTCTTTATTTAAACTTTAATTTCTTCTGGGAACCACATAATAGAAGAGATTTTGTATTCAAACTTGGGACATCTATCAATATGTTGTTGACATTTTATGATTGAAGTATCTCTAGGTTTTTAATATCATTGTAAAATTTAGATGAACTATATTGGGCAGTGTGGCTGGACACAATTTGGAAGGGGGAAATGGAAAAACAAATTCATTTTCAACCTTGAGTACAGAGTGGCCTTGAAGTCAGTTTCTATTTTTGAGTGTTCTGGGGGCAAAGTTCATACTGCCTGTCAGTGTCCACAAAAGAAAAGGGTTCTTATTTATTCGAATCAGGACTGCCTTGAAAACCACATGACTAGCCAATGGTAGGATTAATGGTCATGCCTGCTATGCTAAAAAGACAAAAAATCTGGCAATTGGTGGGGTTGGGGGGGGTGTATGATGTAAAAGCAGCACCTATTGGATGGAAGAGGATTCTCTGATTGCAAGTTTGAGAGAAGCAGCTGAGTATAGTTGACTTAATCCTTTCTTTTTTCCCCTTTTGGGTCTTCCTGTAGAAATCTTATTCTCTGCTCCTCCACAGCGTGGATTCTATGGGGACAGCCTGTAGTAGAGGCACATGGCAGAGGGTATGCTAGTAAGCACACCTGGCTAGCACCTCAACCACATTCTACTTTTCCTTCTATGACTGTCTTCTAGTTCTTAATCTGGGTGTGATAAAAAGAATTCTATGGGCAGCCTGGGTGGCTCAGTGGTTTAGCACTGCCTTCAGCCCAGGGCCTGATCCTGGAGACCTGGAATCGAGTTCCACATCAGGCTCCCTGCATGGAGCGTGTTTCTCCCTCTGCCTGTGTCTCTCTGTGTCTGTCATGAATAACTAAATAAGAAAGCTCTGTAAAAAAAGAGTTCTAGGGCAGCCCTGGTGGCCCAGCGGTTTAGCGCTGCCTTCAGCCTGGGGTGTGATCCTGGAGACCCGGGATCGAGTCCCATGTCAGGCTCCCTGAATGTTGCCTGTTCTCTGCCCTCTCTGTCTGTTTCTCTGCCTCTCTCTGTCTCTCTGTGTCTGTCATGAATAAATAAATAAAATCTTTAAAAAAAAAGAGTTTTACGTATTGAGTTCCTGCAAATCTCAGCTGCTGCTAGCCAACAAAATTACTGAGCAACAACTCTGTGTTGGTCATTTGTACAAGGTGATGAGATTCATTTCTGTTTGTAGGACTCCAAGCACCAGAGAGTCTCTGGATGAAAATTTTTGTAAGACAAAATGGTGAACCCCTATTGTTCTTTTTTTTTTTTTTAAGATTTTATCTGTCTATTTGAGAAAAAAAGAGAAAGAGAGAGAGAAAAGGGGAGAGAGAGCCTCCAAGCATGGGGAGGAGCAGAGGGGAAAGGAGAGGGACAAGTAGACTCTGCACTGAGTGCGGAGTTCCAGGTATGGCTCAGTGTGGAGTTCAACCCCATGACCCTGAAATCATGACCTGAGCTAAAACTAAGTCAGATGCTCAACAGAATGAGCCACCAGGTGCCACTGGGCTCCTATATTTTCTCTACACATACTTAACTTGTCTCTGTAGTAATTTGCTTGCAAAAATGATCACAGCAGTTTCCTTTCCTTTATCTACCCTGGGGTAGTCTCTCTCATAACGACTTTGGCCTAAGCCATAAAACTCACTTCACTGATGGGTCATTAGCTAATGGGTCACAAACAGAAATTTGAAAAGAGTGCTCAGTGGGCCTGGATTTTTCTTGATACTTTTGGGAACCTGTATCCACCACCATGTGGGTTTGGGCCTGCCTAATGGATGATGAGAGACACATGGAGGAGTCATTCCCATTGTTTTAAGTGACCTACATATGAATGAGACCATCCTAGACTACCCCGCGCCAGCCTAGCCAGCTCAGACCAGAAAAGCCACCCAGCTAACCACAGAATCATGAGTAATAATAAGCGAACATTTGTTCTTTTAAATTACTATGTTATGCCATAAAAGGTAGCCGATATCATTTTACATATGTATTTGTTCAAGGTATTATCTTTTATTGGAATCAATTTGCGATTTTGCTCCAACATATCAGAAACCTTTGGAAATAACATTGATCTTCCATCCTGAAGGTAAAAAATAAGGGGTTTATATAAACTCCAATTGTTTTGTAGCCAACTATTACGGGGTTTCATGTCAGTGGGGTTCTTCCATTCCCAATTGTAAAATCACCTCTAATAGAAAATGGGGATTTATCATTCACACTTTCAAGTAAACTCTCTTCTTTCACAGTTATTAATAGCTAGAACTGTCCCACTGAAAGTGATGAGATGCTTGCCCTCACCATGGTAACTCTGTTTCTATTCATTTTGTTATAGAGAGATTTTGGTCACAGCTCATGTTGTCCATAAAACCTTTATGTCATCATTAATGCTGTAGCATCTTAGGACTCAACTTTATTTAGTTCTGTTTTATGTACTGAGTGAAGATATGGGCTGCCTGAGTCTCCTGAGGCAGTGCAGGGAATTAGGCTATTTCATATCCCTTCAATTGATTCTCCTTTCCTCCTACTTCTCTGAGACCAGCACCCACACCACATCTACCCTTCACCCCACTCTCTTTCTTATTCCTTTCATCTGTTATCTATCTTTTATGTATTTGTATTGCTGGACTTCTCCACTTGATTGTGAGTCTCTGGGGGACAGGTACTATGTGGTGTTGAGGTGTTCACCTCTGTCCTCCTCTTAGTGCAGGGTAAAAATTAAGTGATTTGAAGGTTGAGTTCAATTCAGTTTATTCATTTAATAGATGTTTATTGAATTTCTACTGTATAATAAACACTGGGTACGTGCTCTGGATAGAATAGTGAATAAGATAGATATGGCACAATATCCTTGCACAAATAGCTGTCTAATTATAAAGTGTAATGGTTTTCTTGATGAGAAAGTATGAAGAAAATAAAAAGGAGACCTGATTTATGTTGAAAGGTTGGAATAAACCTTTATGAAGAAGTGCATTTCAGATGATAATGAAAGCACATGGCAGTCTAGAAATGGTGTCCCCTGGAATAATGCAACCAAGTCACCTTGAGACATAACATGAAAGATTTTTCAGGAAGAAGGAGCAATATATTCAATCATCCAGAGATAGGAAATTGCTAGGTTTGAAAGAAAATTGTGCATTGGGAGCATAGTAAAGTCCACCTCCTTCTAATAACTGTTTATTTCAAGCACCTGATGTTATATAAAGCAAGATTCTAGGCAAGGTTTCTTAAAGAGATGAACTATTGGATATGTGTGCTTGTAGCATAAAGAACAGCTCAGGAATGGAGATGGGGATGAGTAATATGTGGCCTATAAATGATAATTGAAGTGGGGTGGATGGAGATAGAATCCATAACTGTGACATAAGAATGCCTTCAGAAGGGACAGAACCTTCAGGAGAACCAAAACATGCAAGGATTGACAGAAGGAGAGGGACTCAAGGGGAGGGTGGAAAGTGGTAGAAGAATGATGAAAAGAGTTTGGGAAAGAGTGCATGCAGATGGGGGAAGAAGCCAAATATTCTGGGCCAGTGGGACTCTCCCTGCAGAGTGGCCTCTTCTGCCTTCACAACACATGGAATGTGGCCCATCCACCACCTCTCATCTTGCAGTTACCTGCTTCAAGATCTGTTTCTTCAGGGCTCATGACTGGACCTGTATCTGTTTACTTCTGTTCCCAGACAAGGGCCTTCAAAATGCTAAGCATGCTTCAATTTCTGGCTAAAGAGTCACTCAGTCCCATGGGCTGTCCTTGACTCCGATCAATTTCCTCTATCCCACTCATTGCCAGCTTGGATTCAAATGCCTCTGCTGCACTCTCCAAATGTATCCGGTATATCTCTGCTGTTGTCCCAGGTTTCATGTCTGTCTTATTGTGGATATCCCCTCAAAGACTTTGGATCAAAGCTTTAAGTGCAAACAGTTTATTTGGGAAGTGTGAGGATGCTAGGAATGATAAGCGTCCAATAAAAATGGATAGATGCATTTTTAAGTCAGAAAACACTGAACGATTGGGACTTAGTCCCACAGGGTGATTGTGAGCTAATGTAACATACTCAGTTTTCACCCAAGGGAGGGAGTTGGAAGTATTTATGCACTTGACAACTAACATTCATTGAATGAGGGCTGTGTGTGTGTGTGTGTGTGCGTGTGTGTGTAACTTTTCTCACTGTGGGCAGTGACCTTATGCAATTCTGGAAAAGAATTCTAGACAAAGGGATGCCTGAATGGCTCAGTTAGTTAAGTGTCTGCCTTTGGCTCAGGTCACGATTCTGGAGTCCCAAGATTGAGCCCCATGTCTGGCTCCCTGTTTGGAAGGAAGTCTGCTTCTCCCTCTCCCTCTGTTCCTTCCCCTCCTAGTGCTCTCTCTTGTGCTTGCTCACTCTCTCTTTCAAAAAAAATAATAAAACCTTTTTTAAAAAAGAATACTTGACACAGAGATATACCTATAGATTGTTGAATTCACTAGAAGTTCAGAGGCATGTGGGTGGGTCACTAAGAACATCTGCTTCAATTTATTAACATACACAGAATCCATCTATCATCTATCTATCATCATGTATCTATCTACGTATCTACCTATCTATCTGTCTTTTGTCCATATATCTATCTAATCTACCTATCTGTTTATGGGTCTGATTTTCTTAGACTTAGCCCAATGCCTGGCACAAAGAAAGAACACAATAAGTACATAATGAACAAATGAATGAATCTATGGGTAAAATAAGGCAAGGGTATCTGATGATTAATTTCATTTATTTTTCTCTCTGACAGATTATGAGCGTTTGTAGGGCTTTTAGGAGAACAGAGAGTATGGCAATAAATTTGCTCCAAATAATTTTCCCCATTTGGATTAAGAAAAGAAGAAGCATTTATCAAACTCATCTTTGTTGATTGATGTGGATATTAAAATATTGCCTTTAAAATGTTTATCATAGTAATATATTTAAAGAGTCAAATTGTTCTATAAAGTTTATTCAGAAAAGAGTAGCCCCTCCCCATATCCTTTCCCAATTTCCCTTTCTCCAGAGGTAACTGATTTATGTTCTTTTAATTGTTTTCTCTTTCTATTTTGCATCAGTATTTCCATGTCTTTAGATAAAATACTTTTATTTATGCTTCAGTTTCTCAATTTCAGGCATTATGCATTGAATTTTTCTTACATTAGATTAAACTTACCTCTTTCACCACCACCCTTCCAACCCTACTCTCTAGAGTTCATACTATAATAATTATGCAAGAGCTGTTGCCAGCTAAGCCATGATAATACACATGATTGCTTTTTCTTTCCAGCACTATTTTCTAACTTTCCTTGGAATATATATTTCCTTTATGTCTCCATTTTCTATCCATTTATCATAAATTTGGCCTCAAACTCCCTTGAACTATTAAGACAATTCAGCTATTTATCAATCTCCTCTTCATGAAACCACCCCAGAGCCCTTTGGTATACTTCAGTCTATGTCAGCTGCCCTCCAGCCTGGTACACAGCTGCTGTTTCTGTAGTCTTTTGTCCCCATGACACGTGGGATTTCCTTTCTATCCTGGTGTCTTCTACTCTTTTCTGCATCCATATGTTCCTCTTTCTCAGTTTACTCCCTCATTATGTGGAGCATCTTCCAGTAGCTCCCAGAGAGACAGGTCTTCACAATCTTCACAATCAATTTTTGAACTGGTGCCTATGGAAAAATTATTTTGTTTATCCCACTTTTCTGAGTTTTAGCTTGCTAAGTGTAGACTTCCTTTAGAATTTAAAATGCATTGATTGATTGATTGTCTTCTATCTTCTAGGGAAGATTTTGAGAAACCAGAATACATTATATTTCCTGATTCTCTGTATTTAACCTTGTTTTTTAATTCTGCCCAGAATCTTACAGAATCTTTTCTTCATCATCCGTGTTCTGAATTTCATTATTATGTGCTTTCTGAGTGTTTGATTTTATCCACTCTGTGGGCCTTTTCAAATTGAGCATTTGGGGGGGCAGAGCAAGATGGTGGAAGACTAGGGTCCCCAAGTCACCTGTCCCCACAAACTTACCTAGATAACTTTCAAATCATTCTGAAAACTTATGAATTCGACCTGAGATTTAAAGAGAGAACAGCTGGAATGCTACAAAGAGAAGAGTTTCCACTTCTAACAAGGTAGGAAGACAGAAAAATAAATAAGTAAAAAGAATCCAGTGGGGGAGGAGCCCCTGCGAGGAGCCAGGCTAAAACCAGGTGGCGAAAGCCTCGGGGACAGGAAAGCCCAGTCCTGGAGAAGCAGGAACTTAAAAATTCACACCAAATTCTTCCCAAAGGGAAAGGCACTTGCAGGGAACTCGGGCAAGATCCCAGGAGAGGCAGTGGAGCCTCCAGGTTCCTGGGGCACTAACAGGGGAAATGTGCCCATGGGAGAGCCGCCACAGACAGTGGACAAGCTCCATAAAGGGCTGGAGCATGAGCCCAGTGGGGCCTCAGGAGAAGCTCAGGCGGCGGCTCTGGGCAGAAAAGGCTGTGTGGCCCAAGGATAATGATTCCAGTGGCGCAGGCCCTGGATCTCAGGGCACCAGGGGACACAGCCCAGGATCTTGCGCTCCCCCTGGGACAGGTGGAGGCTGGGAGGACCCAGGCAGCAAGGACACTCCTGCCATAAGGCGCTCCTGAGCTGTGCAAGTCAGCCCCCTGCCACCCCCAGGAGCATCTGCCAGTGCAGCCTGGGAGCTGTGGTAGTTACTGTGGAAGCTGAGTGCAGGGCTGGAGAGCTGGCCGCCACCACTGTGGCTGTCCCTCCTGGTGTCACCCTGTGCCTGGGATGGAGCAGGCCCTCCAGGGAACAGGGGCCTCACAGAATAAACAGCTCCCATTGACCCATGCACCTAGCAGGCGGCAGGGCAGCTCCCCCAGGTACATACAACTGAGAATCAGCATAGCAGGTCCCTCCCCCAGAAGACCAGCTGGAAGGACAGGAGAAGAGTAAGTCCTTGACCAAGCAGCGCTGGAAAGCTACAGGGGAAGTGGAGGATTTACAGTATATTGAACCAGAGGATACCCTTCTGTGTTTGTTTTGTTTGTTTGTTTGTTCTTTTTTCCTTCATTTTTCTTTTAATATTTTATTTATTCATGAGAGACAGAGAGAGAGAGGTGGGGGGGGGCGGCGGAGACACAGGCAGAGGGAGAAGCAGGATCCACACAGGAAGCCTGACACGGGACTCGATCAAGGGACTCCAAGATCACGCCCAGAGCCAAACACAGACGCCCAACCACTGAGCCACCCAGGGCCCCTTTTTCTTCCTTTCTGCAGTACAACTCATTTTTAGCTACTATGCACTGAGTAACATGACTAGAAAGAACTCACCACAAAAGAAAGAATCAGAAACAGTGCCATCTCCCACAGAGTTACACAATTTGGATTACAATTGTATGTCAGAAAGCCAGTTCAGAAGCACAATTATAAAGCTACTGGTGACTCTGGAAAAAAGCATAAAGGAATCAAGAGACTTCATGACTGCAGAATTTAGAACTAATCAGGCTGAAATTAAAAATCCATTAAATGGGATGCAATCCAAACTGGAGGTCCTAATGACGAGAGTTAATGAGGTCGAAGAAAGAGTGACTGACATAGAAGACAAGTTTATGGCAAGGAAGGAAGCTGAGGAAAAAAGAGAAAAACAATGAAAAGACCAAGAGTAAAGGTTAAGGGAAATAAATGACAGCCTCAGAAGGAAAAATCTACATTTAATTGGGGTTTGAGAGTTCACCGAAAGGGACAGAGGACCAGAAAGTATTTGAACAAATCATAGCTGAGAACTTCCCTAATTTGGGGAGGGAAACAGACATTCAGATACAGCAGATAGAGAGATCCCCCACTAAAATCAATAAAAATAGTTCAACACCTCGACATTTAATAGTGAAACTTGCAAATTCCAAAGATAAAGAGAAAATCCTTAAAGCAAGAGACAAGAGATCCCTAACTTATATGGGGAGAAATATTAGATTAACAGCAGACCTCCTAACAGAGGCCTGGCAGGCCAGAAAGGGCTGGCAGGATATATTCAGGGTCCTAAATGAGAAAAACATGCAACCTAGAATATTTTATCCAGCAAGGCTCTCATTCAGAATAGAAGAAGAGATAAAGAGCTTCCAACATAGGCAGAAACTGAAAGAATATGTGACCACCAAACCAGCTCTGCAAAAAATATTAACGGGGACTCTGTAAAAGAAAGAGGAAGTCCAAAGAAATAATCCACAAAAACAGGGATTGAATAGGTATTATGATGACACTAAATTCATATCTTTCAATAATAACTCTGAATGTGAATGGGCTTAATGACCGCTTTAAAAGAGGCAGATTTTCAGACTGGATAAAAAACCAAGACACATCTATTTGCTGTCTATAAGAGACTCATTTTATTTTATTTTATTTTAATTTATTTATTTATGATAGTCACACACACACAGAAAGAGAGAGGCAGAGACACAGGCAGAGGGAGAAGCAGGCTCCATGCACCGGGAGCCCGACGTGGGACTCGATCCCGGGTTTCCAGGATCGCGCCCTGGGCCAAAGGCAGGCGCCAAACCGCTGCGCCACCCAGGGATCCCAGAGACTCATTTTAGATGTAAGGACACCTACAACCTGAAAATAAAAGGTTGGAGAACCATTTACATTTGGAATGGTCCTCCAAAGAAAGCAGGGGTAGCAATCCTCATGTCAGATAAATTAAAGTTTGTCCCAAAGACTTTAATAAGAGATGAAGAGGGGCCTATATTATACTTAAAGGATCTATCCAACAAGAGGACCTAACAATCATCAATATTTATGCCCCAAATGTGGGAGCTGCCAAGTATATCAATCAATTAATAACCAAAGTTAAGACATACTTAGATAATAATACACTTATACTAGGAGACTTCAACACGGTGCTTTTTGCAAATGACACATCTTCTAAGCACATCTCCAAAGAAACAAGAGCTTTAAATGAAACTGGGCCAGATGGATTTCACAGATATATACAGAACTTTGCATCTGAATGCAACTGAGTACACATTCTTCTCAAGTGCACATGGAACTTTCTCCAGAATAGACCATGTCCTAGGTCACAAATCAGGTCTCAAACAATACCAAAATATTGGGATTGTCTCCTGCATATTTTCAGAGCAGAATGCTTTGAAGCTAGAACTCAATCACAAGAAGAGATTTGGAAGATATTCAAACACATGGAGGTTAAAAAGCATCCTGCTAAAAGATGAATGGGTCAACCAGGAAATTAGAGAACAATTAAAAGGATTCATGGAAACTAATGAAAATAAAGATACAACTGATCAAAATCTTTGGGATACAGCAAAAGCAGTCCTCAGAGGGAAATACATTGCCACACAAGCATCCCTCAAAAAATTGGAAAAAACTCAAATACATAAGCTAATCTTGCATGTAAAGGAACTGGAGAAAGAATATCAAATAAAACCTACACCCAGCAGAAGAAGAGCGTTAATAAACATTTGAGCAGAACTCAATGAAATAGAGGTCAGAAGAACTGTGTAACAGATCAACAAAACTAAGAGTTGGTTCTTTGAAAGATTAATAAGATAGAGAAACTGCTAGCCAGCCTTATTAAAAACAAGAGAGAAAGACTGTAATTAATAAAATATCAATGAAAAAAGAGAGATCACAACCAATACCAAGGAAATATAAACAATTTTGAAAACATATTATGAACATAATATGAACATATTATGAACATATTATGAACATTATACAACAATAAATTAGGCAATTAATTAATTACCTATATGGTAATAAAATAGATCATATCAACAAGAGATAAAACAAGAACCATATGATCCTCTCAATAGATGCAGAGAAAGCATTGGACACAATACCGCAGCCATTCCTGATCAAAACTCTTCAGAGTGTAGGGATAGAGGGAACATTCCTTGACATCTTAAAAGCCATTTACGAAAAGCCCACAGCAAATATCATTCTCAATGGGGAACCACTGGGACCCTTTCCCCTAAGAGGAACACGAGACGGATGTCCAATCTCACCACTGCGATTCAACATAGACCCCCCACACACACACCTCCCCTTCCACCACCCCTTGTTCGTTTCCAAGAGTTAGGTGTCTCTCATGTTCTGTCACCCTCACTGATATTTCCCACTCATTTTCTCTCCTTTCCCCATTATTCCCTTTCAATATTTTTTATATTCCCCAAATGAATGACACCATATAATGTTTGTCTTTCTCCGGTTTACTTACTTCACTCAGCATAATAACTAGCAGTTCCATCCACATTGAAGCAAATGGTGGGTATTTGTCGTTTCTAATGGCTGAGTAATATTCCATTGTATATATTGGCCACATCTTCTTTATCCATTCATTTATTGACGGACACTGAGGCTCCTTCCATGGTTTGGCTATTGTGAACATTGCTGCTACGAACATTGGGGTGCAGGTGTCCCAACGTTTCACTGCATCTGTATTTTTGGGCTAAATCCCCAGCAGGGCAATTGCTGGATCATAGGGAAGTTCGATTTTTAACTCTTTGAGGAACCTCCACACAGTTTTCAAGAGTGGCTCTACCAGTTCACATTCCCACCAACAGTGCAAGAGGGTTCCCCTTTCTCCACATCCTCTCCAACATTTATTGTTTCCTGTCTTATTAATGTTCCCCATTCTCACTGGTGTGAGGTGGTATCTCATTGTGGTTTTGATTTGTATTTCCCTGATGGCAAGTGATGCAGAGCATTTTCTCATGTGCATGTTGGCCATGTCTATGTCTTCCTCTGTGAGATTTCTCTTCATGTCTTTTGCCCATTTCATGATTGGATTGTTTGTTTCTTTGTGGTTGAGTTTAATAAGTTGTTTATAGATCTTGGATACTAGTCCTTTATCTGATAGGTCATTTGCAAATACCTTCTCCCATTCTGTAGGTTGTCTTTTAGTTTTGTTGACTGTTCCTTTTGCTGGGCAGAAGCTTTTTATCTTGATGAAGTCCGAATAGTTCATTTTTGCTTTTGTTTCTCTTGCCTTCATGGATGTATCTCGCAAGAAGTTGCTGTGGCCAATTTCAAAACAGGTGTTGCCTGTGTCTCCTCTAGGATTTGGATGGAATCTTGTCTCACATTTAGATCTTTCATCCATTTTGAGTTTATCTTTGTGTATGGTGCAAGAGAATGGTCTAGTTTCATTCTTCTGCATGTGGATGTCCAATTTTCCCAGCACCATTTATTTAAGAGACTTTTTCCCAATGGATTGTCTTTTCTCCTTTGTCGAATATTAGTTCACCATAAAGTTGAGGGTCGACTTCTGGGTTCTCTATTCTGTTCCATTGATCTATGTGTCTGTTTTTGTGCCAGTACCACACTGTCTTGATGACCACAGCTTTGTAGTACAACCTGAAATCTCGCATTGTGAAGCCCCCAGCTCTGGTTTTCTTTTTAATATTCACCTGACTATTAGGGGTCTTTTCTGATTCCAGAAAAATCTTAAAATAATTTGTTCCAACTCTCTGAAGAAAGTCCATGGTATTTTCATAGGGATTGCATTGAATGTGTAAATTGTCCTGGGTAGCAAAGACGTTTTCACATTATTAATAATTCCAATCCATGAGCATAGAATATTTTTCCATCTCTTTGTGTCTTCCTCAATTTGTTTCAGAAGTGTTCTGTAGGCTTTAGGGTACACATCCTGTATGTCGTTGGTTAGGTTTATTCCTAGGTATCTTATGCTTTTGGGAGCAATTGTAAATGGGATTGACTCCTTAATTTCTCTTTCTTCAGTCTCATTGTTAGTGTATAGAAATGCCACTGACTTCTGGGCATTGATTTTGTATCCTGCCACACTGCCAAATTGCTGTATGAGTTCTAGCAATCTTGGGGTGGCGTCTTTTGGGTTTTATATGTAGAGTATCATGACATCTGTGAAGAGGGAGGGTTAGACTACTTCTTTGCCAATTTGAATGCCTTTTATTTCTTTTTGTTGTCTGATTGCTGAGGCTAGGACTTCTAATACTATGCTGAATAGCAGTGGTGAGAATAGACATCCCTGTCTTGTTCCTGATCTTACGGGAAAGGGTCCCAGTGCTTCCCCACTGAGAATGATATTTGCTGTGGGCTTTTCATAGATCGCTTTTAAGATGCTGAGGAATGTTGCCTCTATCCCTACTTTCTGAAGAGTTGTGATCAGGAATGGATGCTGTATTTTGTCAAATGCTTTCTCTGCATCTATTGAGAGGATCATATGGTTCTTATTTTTTTCTCTTGCTGATATGATGAATCACATTGATTGTTTTATGAGTGTTGAACCAGCCTTGCATCCTGGGGATAAATCCTACTTTGTCATGCTGAATAATCTTCTTAATGTATTCTTGGGTCCCATTGGCTAGTATCTTTTTGAGAATATTTGCATCCATGTTCATCAGAGGTATTGGTCTATAATTCACCTTTTTGGTGGGGTCTTTGTCTGGTTTTGGAATTAAGGTGATGCTGGCCTCATAGAACGAATTTGGAAGTACTCCATCTCTTTCTATCCTTCCAAACAGCTTTAGTAGAATAGGTATGATTTCTTCTTTAGATGTTTGATAGAATTCCCCAGGGAAGCCATCTGGCCCTGAACTCTTGTGTCTTGGGAGGTTTTTGATGACTGCTTCAATCTCCAACTTGGTTATTGGCCTGTGCAGGTTTTCTATTTCTTCCAGTTCCAGTTTTGGTAGTTTGTGGCTTTCCAGGAATGTGTCCATTTCTTCTAGGTTGCCTAATTTATTGGTGTATAGCTGCCTATAATATATTTTTAAAATCGTTTGTATTTCCTTGGTGTTGGTAGTGATCTCTCCTTCCTCATTCATGATTTTATTTTATTTTTTTATTTTTTTATTTATTTATGATAGTCAGAGAGAGAGAGAGATAGAGAGAGAGAGGGGCAGAGACATAGTCAGAGGGAGAAGCAGGCCCCATGCACCGGGAGCCGACATGGGATTCAATCCCCTGTCTCCAGGATCGCGCTCTGGGCCAAAGGCAGGCGCCAAACCACTGCGCCACCCAGGGATCCCCATGATTTTATTAATTTGAGTCTTTTCTCTCTTCTTTTTAATAAGGCTGGCTAATGGTTTACCTATCTCATTAATTTTTTCAAAGTACCAACTCCTGGTTTTGTTGATCTGTTCCACAGTTCTTCTGGTCTCGATTCCATTGAGTTCTGCTCGAATCTTTATTAACTCTCCTCTTCTGCTGGGTGTAGGGTCTATTCGCTGTTTTTTTCTCCAGCTCCTTTATGTGTGAGGTTAGCTTTTGTATTTGAGTTCTTTCCAGTTTTTGAATGGATGCTTGTATTGCGATGTATTTCCCCCTCAGGACTGCTTTTGCTGCATCCCAAAGATTTTGAATGGTTGTATCTTCATTCTCATCAGTTTCCATGAATCTTTTTAATTCTTCCCTAATTTGCTGGTTGACCCTTTCATCTTTAAGCAGGATGATCCTTAACCTCCACGTGCTTGAAATCCTTCCAAACTTCTTCTTGTGATTGAGTTCTAATTTCAAAGCATTATGGTATGAGTATATGCAGGGGACGATCCCAATCATTTGGTATCAGTTCAGACCTGATTTGTGACCCAATATGTGCTCTATTCTGGAGAAAGTTCCATGTGCACTTGAGAAGGATGTGTATTCAGTTGCGTTTGGATGTAAAGTTCTGTAGATATCTGTGAAATCCATCAGGTCCAGTGTATCATTTAAAGCTCTTGTTTCTTTGGAGATGTGGTGCATAGAAGACCTATTGATTGTAGAAAGCACTACATTGAAGTCACCAAGTATGTGTATTATTATCTAAGTATGTCTTAACTTTGGTTATTAATTGATATATTTGGCAGCTCCCACATTCGGGGCATAAATATTGATGATTGTTAAGTCCTCCTGTTGGATAGATCCTTTAAGTATGATTTAGTGTCCCTCTTCATCTCTCACTACAGTCTTCGGGATAAACTTTAGTTTATCTGATATAAGGATGGCTACCCCTCCTTTCTTTTGAGGACCATTTGAATGTTACATGGTTCACCAACCTTTTATTTTCAGGCTGTAGGTGTCCTTCTGTCTAAAATGAGTCTCTTGTAGACAGCAAATAGATGGGTCCTGCTTTTTTATCCAATCTGAAACCCTGCACCTTTTGATGGGGTCATTAAGCCCATTCATGCTCAGAGTTACTATTGAAAGATATGAGTTTAGTGTCATCATGATACCTATTCATGATTCCCTGTTTTTGTGGATTGTTCCATTGGACTTCCTCTTTCTTTTACAGAGTTCCCCTGAAAATTTCTTGCAGAGCTGGTTTGGAGGTCACATATCCTTTCAGTTCCTGCTTATCTTGGAAGCTCTTCATCTCTCCTTCCATTTTGAATGAAAGCCTTGCTGGATAAAGTTTTCTTGGCTGCATGTTCTTCTCATTTGGGACCCTAAATATATCCTGCTGCCCTTTCTGGCCTGCTATTTCTCTGTGAAGAGGTCTATGTCCAATTTTCCCAGCACCATTTATTGAAGAGACTGTCTTTCTTCTAGTGGATCGTCTTTCCTCCTTTATCGTATATTAGTTGAGCATAAAGTTCAGGGTCCACTTCTGGGTTCTCTGTTCTGTTCCATTGATCTATATGTCTGTTTTTGTGCCAGTACCACACTGTCTTGATGAACACAGCTTTGTAGTACAACCTGAAATCTGGCATTGTGATGCCCCCAGATATGGTTTTCTTTTTTTAAAATTCCCCTGGCTGTTTGGGGTCTTTTCTGATTCCACACAAATCTTAAAATAATTTGTTCTAAGTCTCTGAAGAAAGTCCATGGTATTTTGATAGGGATTGCATTATACGTGTAAATTGCCCTGGGTAACATTGACATTTTCACAATATTAATTCTGCCAATCCATGAGCATGGAATATTTTTCCATCTCTTTGTGTCTTCCTCAATTTCTTTCAGAAGTGTTCTGTAGTTTTTAGGGTATATTTTGAGAACCATTTGAATGGTAAATGGTTCTCCAACCTTTTATTTTCAGGTTGTAGGTGTCCTTCTGTCTAAAATGAGTCTCTTGTAGACAGCAAATAGATGGGTCCTGTTTTTTTATCCAGTCTGAAACTCTGCGCCTTTTGATGGGGTCATTAAGCCCATTCACGTTCAGAGTTACTTGAACTTCTTCTTAAAGGGGAGTTTTAAGAGTCCCCCTTAAAATTTCTTGCAGAGCTGGTTTGGAGGTCACATATTCTTTCAGTTCCTGCCTGTCTTGGAAGCTCTTTATCTCTCCTTCCATTTTGAATGAGAGCCTTGCTGGATAAAGTATTCTTGGTTGCATGTTCTTCTCATTTAGGACCCTGAATATATCCTGCCAGCCCTTTCTGGCCTGCCAGGTCTCTGTGGAGAGGTCTGCTGTTACCCTAATATTCCTCCCCATGAAAGTCAGGGACTTCTTGTCTCTTGCTGCTTTAAGGATCTTCTCTTTATCTTTGGAATTTGCAAGCTTCACTATTAGATGTCGAGGTGTTGAACGGTTTTTATTGATTTTAGGGGGGGATCTCTCTATTTCCTGGATCTGAATGCCTGTTTCCCTTCCCAGATTGGGAAAGTTTTCAGCTAGGATTTGTTCAAATACATATTCTGGCCCTCTGTCCCTTTCGGCGCCCTCGGGAACCCCAATTAAACGTAGGTTTTTCTTCCTTAGAGTGTCATTTATTTGCCTTAATCTGTCTTCATGGTTCTTTAATTGTTTATCTCTTTTTTCCTCAGTTTCCCTCTTTGCCATTAACTTGTCTTCTATGTCACTCACTCGTTCTTCCACCTCGTTAACCCTCGTCGTTAGGACTTCTAGTTTGGATTGCATCTCATTCAATTGATTTTTAATTTCTGCCTGATTGGATCTAAATTCTGCAGTCTTGAAGTCTCGTGAGGCCTTAATGCTTTTTTCTAGAGCCACCAGTAGCTGTATAATGGTGCTTCTGAATTGGCTTTCTGACATTGAAGTGTAATCCAGATTTTGTAACTCTGTGGGAAAGAGGGCTGTTTCTGATTCTTTCTTTTGAAGTGAGGTTTTCCTTCTAGTCATTTTGCTCAGTGCAGAGTGGCCAAAAACAAGTTGTATTGGAACACGGGGGAGTATCACTGGTCCCTCTAGCTGGTCTTCTGGGGGAGGGGCCTGTTGCGCTGATTTTCAGGTGTTAGCACTTGGGGGAGCTGCTCTGCCCCTGCCTGCTGCCGGGCTCAGCGGGGGTTGTTTACCCCGTGGGGCCCCAGGAGGATCAGCCGCAGTTGCTATGGCAACTCTGGAAGCCTGGATTCAGCCTCCGCAGGAACTACGGGGCTCGGGGCTCTCGGCTCTCCGTCCGCAGGGCCTGGAGGCTCCGGGGCGGGGCCGCTGATCTGCTCAGCTCGGGGCAGGAGCGTCCTTGCTGTCCTGGGCCCTCCCGGCCTCTGCCTGTCCCGGGGGAGGCCGGATCCTGGGCTGTGTCCCGGCGCCCTGTGCTCCGGGGCCTGCGCTGTGGGATTCGCGCTGAGGTCTGCTTTTAATCTAATGTTTCTCCCCATAAATTTAGAGCTTTCTTGTCTCTTGCTGCTCTTAGGATCTTCTCTTTATCTTTGGAATTTGCAAGCTTCACTATTAAATGTCAAGATTTTGAGCTGTTTTTATTGATTTTACGGGGGTATCTCTGTATCTCCTGGATCTGAATGCCTGTTTCCCTTCCAGATTCGGAAAGTTCTCAGCTATGATTTGTTCAAATACATATTCTGGCCCTCTGTCCCTTTCAGCACCCTTGGGAACCTCAATTAAATGTAGATTTTTCTTTCTGAACCTATCATTTAACTCTCTTAATCTATCCTTATGATCTTTTGATCATTTTTCTCTTTTTTCCTCAGTTTCCCTGTTTGTAATCAACTTGTCTTCTATGTCACTCACTCGTTCTTCTACCTCATTAACCCTCATCGTTAGGACCTCTAGTTTGGATTGCATCTCATTTAATTGATTTTTAATTTCGGCCTGATTAGATCTAAATTCTGCAGTCATGAAGTCTCTTGAGTCCTTTGTGCCTTTTTCCACAGCCACCAGGCGCTTTATAATAGTGCTTCTGAATTGGCTTTCTGACATTGAATTGTAATCCAAATTTTGTAACTCTGTGTGAGAGAGGACTGTTTCTGATTCTTTCTTTTGAGATGAGTTTTTCCTTCTAGTCATTTTGCTCAGTGCAGAGTGGCCAATAACAAGTTGTATTGGGAAAAGGAGAAAGAGAAGAGAAGGAAGAGAAAGAAAAAAAAGAAGGAAAAAAAGAAGAGAAGAGAAGAGAAGAGAAAAAGAGAAGAGAAGAGAAGAGAGAGAAGAGAAGAAAAAAAGGGGGGAAGCAAACAGAAAAAAACAAAAAACAAGGGGGAGTATCCTCTGATTCTGTATACTGTAAATCCCTCGACTTCCCCTGAAACTTTCCAGGGCTGCTTGTTCAATAATTTGCTTTTCCCCTATCCGTCTAGCTGGTCTTCTGGGAGAGAAGACTGCTGTGTTGATTTTCAGGTCTTAGCTCTTGGGGGAGCTGCTCAGCCCCCTGTCTGGTGCAGGGCTCAGTGAAAGTTTTTTAACCTGTTTATCCTGTGAGGCCACTTGTGAAGCTCAGTGGAGGTTGTTTATCCTGTGAGGCCCCAGGAGGAACAACAACAGTAGCAGCGGCCAGCTCTCCAGCTCTAGAGTCAGTTCCTGCAGTAACTACCGCAGCTCTCAGTCTGTGGCATGGATGCTCTGGGGGTGGGGCCGCTGATCTGCTCTGCTTGGGGGAGCCACCCGGAGCTTAGAGCATCCTTGCTGTCCTTTGCCATCCTGGCTTCTGCCTGTCCTGGGGGTAGCGCTGGATCTTTGGCTCTGTTCCCAGTGCCCTGGGATCCCGGGCCTGCACTGTTGGAATCACGCTCCCAGTCACGCAACTCCCTCTGCTCGGAGCCTCTGCCTGAGTAGCGTAGGGGCTGCTCCCGGGTTCAGCCCTGCGCCCACCGCGCGGGGTGTGGCATGCTCTCCCCGGGGAGGAGGTGCTCTGTTAGTGCCCCTGGGAGCCTGAGGGCATCCCCGCTCCTCCTGGGATCCTGCTCCAACTCCCTGGGAGTGCCTTTCTGGCGGGTAAGATTGGTGAAGCCCCTGCTTCTCCAGGACAGGGTTTTCCTGGGGCTTTCCTGTCCCGGGCGCACTCGCCCCAGCCTTAGCCCGGCTCCCCCCCCTTGGATGCCTTTTGTTTCTTTATTTTTTTTTCTCCCATCTTCCTACCTTGATAGAAGCGTGACCTCTTCTCACTGTAGCATTGCAGCTGTTCTCTCTTTAAATCTTAGGCCAAATTCGTAGGTTTTCAGGGTGATTTGAAGGCTATCTAGGTAATTTCGTAGGGACAGGTTACTTGGGGAACCCTACTCTTCAGCCATCTTGCCACACCTCCCTCTTACTTTCTTTCTTGCATACACATTCACTTGTTTATGTCAAACGTGCTGGCATAACACTTTTGCCCAGAGCAGCTCTTCACATGTGGTGGTATGATCACAAATTGGTAATCACTTGGTGGGCCGGACTAAGAACACACACGTAAACCCAGTGGCATTTGGTTCTGACCAAGAACCAGAGAAAAATATATAGCTCTATAAGTATGTATAATTCAGTATATATAATTCGAATTTACTTTATTTTAGTTTTGGCAAAACAGAGAAATAAAAAAGCATTTTAAATTTCTCCTGAGTGCTTAACAGCCTATTGGTATTTGCTTAGTGGCATGGGATGAGGGTAGAAGGTTGAGAAGGAGCGGTTATTGTGGGCTAAAGGAATCATGAAGTCTGGAGAACTTCGACTTTTCTATGGAAGTGAGGAGAATTGGCATGAATGTTTTCTAGTGCACCGACTTTTTAATAGAAATATTTTTATTGAGAGGAGGGGCAAGATGGCGGAAGAGTAGGGTCCCCAAATCACCTGTCCCCAACAAATTACCTAGATAACCTTCAAATCATCCTGAAAATCTATGAATTCGGCCTGAGATTTAAAGAGAGACCAGCTGGAATGCTACAGTGAGAAGAGTTTGCGCTTCTATCAAGGTAGGAAGACGGGGAAAAAGAAGTAAAGGAACAAAAGGCCTCCAAGGGGGAGGGGCCCCGCGAGGAGCCGGGCTGAGGCCGGGGCGAGTGTCCCCAGGACAGGAGAGCCCCGTCCCGGAGGAGCAGGAGCTGCACCAACTTTCCCGGGTGGAAAGGCCTCACAGGGAGTTGGAGCAGGACCCAGGAGGGCGGGGATGCCCTCGGGCTCCCGGGGACACTAACAGACACCTGCGCCCCGGGAGAGTGCACCGAGCTCCCTAAGGGCTGCAGCGCGCACGGCGGGACCCGGAGCAGCTCGGAGGGGCTCGGGCGGCGGCTCCGCGGAGGGGGCTGCGGGGCGGGAGCGCGAATCCAACAGCGCAGGCCCCGGAGCACAGGGCGCCGGGACACAGCCCAGGATCCGGCCTCCCCCGGGACAGGCAGAGGCCGGGAGGGCCCAGGACAGCAAGGACGCTCCTGCCCCGAGCTGAGCAGATCAGCGGCCCCGCCCAGGAGCCTCCAGGCCCTGCAGACAGAGAGCCCCGTAATTCCTGCGGAGGCTGATTCCAGGCTTCCAGAGTTGCCATAGCAACTGCGGCTGTTCCTCCTGGGGCCTCACGGGGTAAACAACCCCCGCTGAGCCCTGCACCAGGCAGGGGCAGAGCAGCTCCCCCAAGTGCTAACACCTGAAAATCAGCACAACAGGCCCCTCCCCCAGAAGACCAGCTAGATGGACCAGTTCCAGGGGAAGTGAAGGGACTTAAAGTCTACAGATTCAGAAGATACTCCCCCATGGTTTTTTTGGTTGTTGTTGTTGTTTTTTTCTTTTTTCTTTTCTTTTTGATTTCTGATTGCTTCCCCCAACCCCCCCATTTTTTTCACCTTTCTTTTTCTTTCTCTTTTTCTTCTCTTTTTTCCTTTTTTTTCTTCTTTTTCTTTTTTCTTTTTCTCTTTTCTTTCCTTACCTCTCTTTCTCTCCTTTTCCCAATACAACTTGTTTTGGCCACTCCCCACTGAGCAAAATGACTAGAAGGAAAACCTCACCTCAAAAGAAAGAATCAGAAACAGCCCTCTCTCCCACAGAGCTACAAAATCTGGATTACAATTCAATGTCAGAAAGCCAATTCAGAAGCACTATTATACAGCTACTGGTGGCTCTAGAAAAAAGCATTAAGGACTCACGAGACTTCATGACTGCAGAATTTAGATTCAATCAGGCAGAAATTAAAAATCAATTGAATGAGATGCAATCCAAACTAGAAGTCCTAACGACGAGGGTTAACGAGGTGGAAGAAGGAGTGAGTGACATAGAAGACAAGTTAATGGCAAAGAGGGAAACTGAGGAAAAAAGAGACAGAGAATTAAAAGACCATGAAGACAGATTAAGGGAAATAAATGACAGCCTAAGGGAAAAAAAACCTACGTTTAATTGGGGTTCCCGAGGGCACTGAAAGGGACAGAGGGCCAGAATATGTATTTGAACAAATCCTAGCTGAAAACTTTCCCAATCTGGGAAGGGAAACAGGCATTCAGATCCAGGAAATAGAGAGATCCCCCCTAAAATCAATAAAAACCGTTCAACACCTCGACATTTAATAGTGAAGCTTGCAAATTCCAAAGATAAAGAGAAGATCCTTAAAGCAGCAAGAGACAAGAAGTCCCTGACTTTCATGGGGAGAAATATTAGGGTAACAGCAGACCTCTCCACAGAGACGTGGCAGGCCAGAAAGGGCTGGCAGGATATATTCAGGGTCCTAAATGAGAAGACATGCAACCAAGAATACTTTATCCAGCAAGGCTCTCATTCAAAATGGAAGGAGAGATAAAGAGCTTCCAAGACAGGCAGGAACTGAAAGAATATGTGACCTCCAAACCAGCTCTGCAAGAAATTTTAAGGGGAACTCTTAAAATTCCCCTTTAAGAAGAAGTTCAGTGGAACAATCCACAAAAACAAGGACTAAATAGATATCATGATGACACTAAACTCATATCTGTCAATAGTAACTCTGAACGTGAACGGGCTTAATGACCCCATCAAAAGGCGCAGGGTTTCACACTGGATAAAAAAGCAGGACCCGTCTATTTGCTGTCTACAAGAGACTCATTTTAGACAGAAGGATACCTACAGCCTGAAAATAAAAGGTTGGTGAACCATTTACCATTCAAATGGTTCTCAAAAGAAAGCAGGGGTAGCCATCCTTATATCAGATAAACTAAAATTTACCTCGAAGACTGTAGTGAGAGATGAAGAGGGACACTATATCATACTTAAAGGATCTATCCAGCTAGAGGACTTAACAATCCTCAATATATATGCCCCGAATGTGGGAGCTGCAAAATTCTTAAACGAATTATTAATCAAAGTAAAGAAATACTTAGATACACTTATACTTGGTGACTTCAATCTAGCTCTTTCTACCCTCGATAGGTCTTCTAAGCACAACATCTCCAAAGAAACGAGAGCTTTTAATGATACACTGGACCATATAGATTTCACAGATATCTACAGAACTTTACATCCAAACTCAACTGAATACACATTCTTCTCAAGTGGACATGGAACTTTCTCCAGAATACACCACATACTGGGTCACAAATCGGGTCTGAACCGATACCAAAAGATTGGGATCATCCCCTGCATATTCTCAGACCATAACGCCTTGAAATTAGAACTCAGTCACAAGAAGAAGTTTGGAAGGACATCAAATATATGGAGGTTAAGGACCATCCTGCTCAAAGATAAAAGGGTCAACCAGGAAATTAAGGAAGAATTAGAAAGATTCATCGAAACTAATGAGAATGAAGATACAACCCTTCAAAATCTTTGGGATGCAGCAAAAGCAGTCCTGAGGGGGAAATACATCGCAATACAATCATCCATTCAAAAACTGGAAAGAACTCAAATACAAAAGCTAACCTTACACATAAAGGAGCTAGAGAAGAAGCAGCAAATCGACATGACGCCCAGCAGAAGAAGAGAGTTAATTAAAATTCGAGCAGAACTCAACGAAATTGAGACCAGAAGAACTGTGGAACAGATCAATAGATCCAGGAGTTGGTTCTTTGAAAGAATTAATAAGATAGATAAACCATTAGCCAACCTTATTAAAAAGAAGAGAGAGAAGACTCAAATTCATAAAATCATGAATGAGAAAGGAGAGATCACTACCAACACCAAGGAAATACAAACTATTTTAAAAACATATTATGAACAGCTCTACGCCAATAAATTAGGCAATCTAGAAGAAATGGACACATTCCTGGAAAGCCACAAACTACCAAAACTGGAACAGGAAGAAATAGAAAACCTGAACAGGCCAATAACCAGGGAGGAAATTGAAGCAGTCATCAAAAACCTCCCAAGACACAAGAGTCCAGGGCCAGATGGCTTCCCTGGGGAATTCTATCAAACATTTAAAGAAGAAACAATACCACAAGAGTCCAGGGCCAGATGGCTTCCCTGGGGAATTCTATCAAACATTTAAAGAAGAAACAATACCTATTCTACTAAAGCTGTTCTGAAGGATAGAAAGGGATGGAGTACTTCCAAATTCGTTCTATGAGGCCAGCATCACCTTAATTCCAAAACCAGACAAAGACCCCACCAAAAAGGAGAATTACAGACCAATATCCCTGATGAACATGGATGCAAAAATTCTCAACAAGATACTAGCCAATAGGATCCAACAACACATTAAGAAAATTATTCACCATGACCAAGTAGGATTTATCCCCGGGACACAAGGCTGGTTCAACACTCATAAAACAATCAATGTGATTCATCATATCAGCAAGAGAAAAACCAAGAACCATATGATCCTCTCATTAGATGCAGAGAAAGCATTTGACAAAATACAGCATCCATTCCTGATCAAAACTCTTCAGAGTGTAGGGATAGAGGGAACTTTCCTCGACATCTTAAAAGCGATCTATGAAAAGCCCACAGCAAATATCATTCTCAATGGGGAAGCACTGGGAGCCTTTCCCCTAAGATCAGGAACAAGACAGGGATGTCCACTCTCACCACTGCTATTCAACATAGTATTGGAAGTCCTAGCCTCAGCAATCAGACAACAAAAAGACATTAAAGGCATTCAAATTGGCAAAGAAGAATCAAATTCTCCCTCTTCGCTGATGACATGATACTCTACATAGAAAACCCAAAAGCCTCCACCCCAAGATTGCTAGAACTCATACAGCAATTTGGTAGCGTGGCAGGATACAAAATCAATGCCCAGAAATCAATGGCATTTCTATACACTAACAATGAGACTGAAGAAAGAGAAATTAAGGAGTCAATCCCATTTACAATTGCACCCAAAAGCATAAGATACCTAGGAATAAACCTCACCAAAAAGGTAAAGGATCTATACCCTAAAAACTACTGAACACTTCTGTAAGAAGTTGAGGAAGACACCAAGAGATGGAAAAATATTCCATGCTCATGGATTGGCAGAATTAATGTTGTGAAAATATCAATGTTACCCAGGGCAATTTACACGTTTAATGCAATCCCTATCAAAATACCATGGACTTTCTTCAGAGACTTAGAACAAATTATTTTAAGATTTTTCTGGAATCAGAAAAGACCCCGAATAGCCAGGGGAATTTTAAAAAAGAAAACCATATCTGGGGGCATCACAATGCCAGATTTCAGGTTGTACTACAAAGCTGTGGTCATCAAGACAGTGTGGTACTGGCACAAAAACAGACACATAGATCAATGGAACAGAATAGAGAACCCAGAAGTGGACCCTGAACTTTATGATAAACTAATATTCAATAAAGGAGGAAAGACTATCCACTGGAAGAAAGACAGTCTCTTCAATAAATGGTGCTGGGAAAATTGGACATCCACATGCAGAAGAATGAAACTAGACCACTCTCTTGCACCATACACAAAGATAAACTCAAAATGGATGAAAGATATAAATGTGAGACAAGATTCCATCAAAATCCTAGAGGAGAACACAGGCAACACCCTTTTTGAACTTGGCCACAGTAACTTCTTGCTAGATACATCCACGAAAGCAAAAGAAACAAAAGCAAAAATGAACTATTGGGACTTCATCAAGATAAGAAGCTTTTGCACAGCAAAGGATACAGTCAACAGAACTAAAAGACAACCTACAGAATGGGAGAAGATATTTGCAAATAACATATCAGATAAAGGGCTAGTTTCCAAAATCTATAAAGAACTTATTAAACTCAACACCAAAGAAACAAACAATCCAATCATGAAATGGGCAAAGGACATGAAGAGAAATCTCACAGAGGAAGACATAGACATGGCCAACATGCACATGAGAAAATGCTCTGCATCACTTGCCATCAGGGAAATACAAATCAAAACCACAATGAGATACCACCTCACACCAGTGAGAATGGGGAAAATTAACAAGGCAGGAAAAACAAATGTTGGAGAGGATGCGGAGAAAAGGGAACCCTCTTACACTGTTGGTGGGAATGTGAACTGGTGCAGCCACTCTGGAAAACTGTGTGGAGGTTCCTCAAAGAGTTAAAAATAGACCTGCCCTACGACCCAGCAATTGCACTGTTGGGATTTACCCCAAAGATTCAGATGCAATGAAATGCCGGGACACCTGCACCCCGATGTTTCTAGCAGCCATGTCCACAATAGCCAAACTGTGGAAGGAGCCTCGGTGTCCATCGAAAGATGAATGGATAAAGGATGTGGTTTATGTATACAATGGAATATTACTCAGCCATTAGAAACGACAAATACCCACCATTTGCTTCAACGTGGATGGAACTGGAGGGTATTATGCTGAGTGAAGTAAGTCAGTCGGAGAAAGACAAACAGTGTATGGTCTCATTCATTTGGGGAATATGAATAATAGTGAAAGGGAATATAAGGGAAGGGAGAAGAAATGAGTGGGAAATATCAGAAAGGGAGACAGAACATAAGGACTCCTAATTCTGGGAAATGAACTAGGGGTGGTGGAGGGGGAGGAGGGCGGGGGGTGGGGGTGAATGGGTGACGGGCACTGAGGGGGACACTTGACGGGATGAGCACTGGGTGTTATTCTGTATGTTGGTAAATTGAACACCAATAAAAATTAATTTATTAAAAAAAAGAAATATTTTTATTGGTCCAAGTAAGAGAGGATTGCCCACTGATTGCCCTGAACAGAACGATTGATGTAATCTGATTCAATTTCTGACAAAGATCTCCCTGGCTCCCATGATGGAATTGTGTGATGGGCCAATGGGACAAGCAGAGAAGTGGGTTAAGAGGCCTCTGAGAGTGCAAAGCAAGGAATGAGGCTGGCCAAATGAAGCAGTGGTGGTGCCAGTGAGGAGTTTCCCAAGGAAGAGGATTTTCAAGAGTGTGAGATCCAAGGGGGAACCAAGAACAGGTTTGAAGACAGCTGTGATAGAAGCAGGTGATGGCTGGAGGTGATCAGTAATCCAGCTCCAGGCACACTGAATCTATAATGCCTGTCAGCCAGATAGGAAGGGCATTGACTAGAGGATTGGATATGTTGGTTTGGAGTTAGGAGCAGGACTGAGTCAAGGAATGAAGGTGAAGTGGGAGAAGGAGGCTGAGGACCAAGCCCAGGCAATCCAACATTCACAGGTTGGGGAGGTAGGGGGATTCACAAGAAAAAGGAGGCAGGAAAACAATCTCTCATCTAGACCTGCCTGCTCCCCACTTTAGCAGTTGGTGGCTAGATTTATGGATGTAACACAGCAATGAGTGCCTGCTATGTGTCAGGTCTGTATCCATGTTGGGGAACATGCTTCTGTGGAGGTCTTGTCAATGAGGAAGTTCAGTGGAGCAGACACATAGGGAAATGGATGGGTAATTCCATTAATGTGGGTTCTGGGTTAGATGAAGCCAGGCTTCAGTGAGTGCAGAGGCAGTGATGAGGCTTTCAGGAGGATGCTGGTCTTGAAATATGAACAGGCACTCACTAGGCCCATAGTGGGGGCCATGGGAAGGCAGGGATGACTGGGAGGATGTTCCAGAAGGGAGAGTAGCACATGAAATCCTACATGTCTATGACTGTGCAAGGCATTCTCCAGCTTGTTATCCAGCAGGCCTCGGTGTCTCTGTCTCCATGTGACATGCTTTTTTTCTTGCTATAGGTACAAAGGCCCAAATAACCATGTTCACTCATTCATTCAGTGATTATTAAATCTCTACTTTGTTCCAGGCCTGGGCAATATCCATGCAGTAGACAGATGTCCTTTCTGCCTTTCAGAATTTTATTGGTGGGGAATGAGTAATGAACAAATAAACAAGGTAGCTATAAGTTCTATGAATCAAATAAAATACAGATGTATGTAAAAGGCTGTGTGAATCTGGTATTCAGGGAAGATGTCATGGTGACATTTGAGTCAGACAGTTTGTGTGCATCTGTAGGGAGGAGTTGGGCCAGCCTGGGGTGATCCAAGGAACATGAGGTAGGCACAAGTGAAGGACAATAGTACAGACTGAGTTACAGCACTCAGGAGGGACAGAGCAGGTTGGAGTTTGCTTAAAACACTCAAGTTTTATTTGATGTGGGAGGTAAGGTCATTGATTAGAATATTTGTTTTATATTTTATTTATTTATTCATGAGATACACAGAGAGAGACAGAGACATAGGCAGAGGGAGAAGCAGACTCCCCATGGGGAGCCTGATGTGGGGCTTGATCCTGAACTCTGAGATCACTCCCTGAGCTGAAGGCAGATGCTCAACCAATGAATCACCCAGGTGTCCCTGATCAGAGCATTGAACTGGGGAAGGTATAATTTAGTCAAACTTTTAGAAAGCTGACTCTAGCCACTGGGGAAAGAACATTTTACAGAGAATGGTATGTAGCAGGAAGGTTCTTTCTGGTGGGTGAGAGGCAGTAGTTGCATTTGGGATGGTAAGAAATGGTTGGGTCCGAGCTATGATTTACAAGTACAGCCCGCAGCCTTGCTAAGCAGTTTCATATGGAAAGTAAGGGATAGAGCAAGATCAGGAAAGATTCCTAGGTTTTTGGAGTGAGTGGTTGAGTGATGTTCCACAGACATGGCAAAGACCCTCCTAAACCCATCACTCATGATCACAGCTGTCAACATCAGATTCTGCCTAGAGGTCATTCAGCCTGGACCTTGCTAAGGATGTTGGGCCTCCTTGATCACACTGACTCTTCTCAGATGTGTCCAGTGACAGGGGTGAGGATATCCCTCCAGGATTCTGCCCAGCCTGTTTGTCCTGGCAACCTGCTCTCCAAACAATAGGAGGCTAGGGAGAGTGGATGCCCAGTCACACTGCCAAATGAATTTACAAGAGTGAGGCCCCTCCAGGAACTGTTCCAAATTCACACTTCTTTACTTTTTGTTCTACTAATTCTGTCACAGAAGCCAGCAGAGGATCTAGCATACATGATGGAGTCTCCTTTGTAGCATCTCGTTCTCATTGTGTTTGAGAAGGTGACTGAACATACGGTGCTGCGTGTCAGCAAGGGTGCATATTTTCTTTCTGAATTAAAGCATTTTTCAGACAATGTCAGATCAAACACTCAAGTATGTCTCAGAGGTCTACTATGTACTTGGTGATGAGCTGAATTTAAAGTGTTGTTCTTTATATTCCCCGTATAAGTGAAGCCATATAATGATTGATAGTGAAAGTGATTATAGGGGAAAGGAGAGAAAAGGAATGAGAAAAATCAGAGAGGGTGACAAAACATGAGACTCCTAACTCTGGGAAATGAACAAGGGGTAGTGGAAGGGAAGGTGGGTGGGGGGATGGGGTGACTGAGTGAGGGGCACTGAGGGGGGCACTTGATGAACACTGGATGTTATGCTTTCTGTTGGCAAATTGAACTTCAGTAAAGATATATACATATAAAAAATAAAATGTTGTTCTTGCCTTATTAATTAGCTGTGTAATCTTGCCCAAGTTACCAAATCTCTTTGAATCTTTGTTTCCCCTTTTGTCAAAGACTACCTACGTACTTGAAAAGGATTATGATTATCTCATAAGGTGGTTATTGCTATTGCTGTCCATAATTTTATTTTGTGAAGTAAATTAAAAGATTCACTGATGTGGCTAGGCATGTTATCATCAGGCATGTAGTAAATACCAAATCAGTGTTAGCTCTTCTCCGCTCTCTGTATGTGCTTGGTCAAGTGGCAGCAGACTGCTGTGCTTCTGTGATTTTACCTCATCCTTTGGGGGAGGTCTTTGGGTTTTTTCTCCTCCCCACTCTGGCTGGGACACGGTGGTCTCACATGGTGTCTATGGAATGTCCTCTAGGCACTGACCCTACTTCTACTTAATTCTTATAATCCGTGTTCAGCCAGTGAATTAATGACACAGAAATAGCCTTGGTCCCTTTGTTAGAATTGGTGCCAAATAAGGCCAATGACACACAAAACAATGGTAAAAATAATATAACTATGTTTTTACAGTTACTCTGAGAAGCTTAAAAAAGTGCATAGCATAGTACCTGGCACATAACAAGTGTGCAATTTAGAGACAGACAGATAGAGATAGAGATAGAGAGAGTGAGTGAGTGAGAGAGAGAGGAAATTAAATATGTGGGTTCATTGTGTTTTTAGAGATAGGGTAAAAGTATATCAATAACTTCTACTTATTGAACAACAGGACTGGGTATTTTTCTCATTTCACTAAAAACCCATTAAATACTCTTTAGCAGACGAGGAAGCAGAGACTCAGTAAAATCAAGTACTTCATCAAAGGACCTAGAAGTGATCTGTGGCAGAGCTAGGACTGAGCTCCACTCTGACCCCGGAGTCCTTTTCATTTGCTCATTGTAGCCATTTGTGTTTGTTGCTCAAGAGAGGCATATCTGATGGGATCCAGCTTTGAAAGTCAGCACTGAGGCATATGAGGAGATACTCTGCCTGGAGGAAGAAAGCTGGTTTGGGGAAGAAACACAGGTTGGAATGGGCTTAGACTTTTCAAGCAGAGGCACTGGGCCATCCAGGGGGGATGTACACACAGATAAGGAACAGGATGCTACAGGGTGTGTGAATATAAGTGGAATGTAGCTGGGCATTCACCTCAAGCAGTTGTGTGACCTCAGAGAGAAATGTATTTAAGTTAGGATTCCTCTGAGGTATTGTCAACATTCTTCTTTGCCAACTTGCCATGAAGAACCCAGGAGCAGATACAGGAGAAAAGAACAGAGACTTTCAGTTGAATGAGTTAGATTTGAAATGTCTGTGAGGCATCCTGATGCTTATGGCTGGGAATGAGGGATGGGATTTGAAGCTCCAGAGAAGGGCTGGGCTGGTGGCCACTGGGAATGTCAGCCTTGCAGTGGGTGAGGATGTGGGTCCTGGAGCCTCTGTTCTGACTCAAGTCTTCATCAGCACATGCCCTGGATGAGGTTGCCAAATTCTCAGGGTAAAGCAGGGGCCATGATCTTGTGGAAACAAATGAATTTGTTCTTTTTAATCCTCGCACATTTATTTATTTTTATTTATTTTTTAAAGGATTAAAAATGACTTTAATTTTAAAGCAGCAACACTATATAAATCTAAACAGAAATTCCAAATTTCCTGTCATTCTTCTGGGAGTTCAGAGCAAAAGTCGTTCTTTTTTTTCATTTTTTTATTTTTATAAATCTATTATTATTATTATTTTGGTGTTCAATTTGCCAACATATAGAATAACACCCAGTGCTCATCCTGTCAAGTGCCCACCTCAGTGCCGGTCACCCAGTCACCCCCACCCCCCGCCCACCTCCCCTTCCACCACCCCTAGCTCATTACCCAGAGTTAGGAGTCTTTCATGTTCTGAAAAAAAAAAAAATCCTGACACATTTAGTGTGGAGTTAAGAGAGGGTAAATGTCTATGGGTGAAAACTGAGCTCACAGATAATGTCATGTAAGTGGTCTCCAAAATTGGTAACATCTCATCTCTTCAGATATAATTAAACATAGGATCCATTCCAAACATGTTTTTGACTGGACTTTCTGATTTAAACCAAATTGCAGTGTTTGGGGTGTATCTAGACACTGAATAATGTTCATATCCATGATGATGAAGAATGAGTTAGCTGAGTGGGTTGTAAGGGTCTGTCTGGAAATTGTTTCCTTTTTCATGGTCAGGTGGTCATAAAATTTATAATGCCAGCGAAGATGAGTTTGAGAGTGAAAGAGAAGAGGGTGTCCCTGGGGGCACCTCTAGAAACATGGCCAATGGTTATGGGGAGGAACCTCACTCTGGGCAGGAGGTGTGCTGCCCCATAACCCTGGATAGCTTTGAGACACCTCCAAGTGCTATGGAGCATGTCAAGAGGTCAGCCCTGATCTGTTGGAGGTTACAGCCTCATCTCATACCCTCTCCTCTCCCGCTTTCTCTGCTCACTCAGTTAGTCACAGTCCATGACCCTCGATCTTGCCAGCCTCTCCATTTTCAAGCCTTGGCACTGTCTGCCTCTCTGCAGTGCCTTCTACCAGCAATGCTTGCTCCTCTTTGTCCTTCTGACCTCAGTTCAAATATGTTCCCTTCAGACTTCAACATCCAAAGGATGGTAGTACAAAAGGCAGTACATGTTTTGTATTGCCCATCCTTTCCACCCTCACAAATTCCTGCATGGGTCTCATCACAGTTATTAGTGTGTTGTCTCTCTGCCCTACTTAAATGTAAGATCCACAAAAGCAGTGACTAGTTCTGCCCTGTCCTCACCCAGGATCATGTTGGAATACAGTTAGGTGGGCAGGCTGATTTGAGCCTGTGGCTGTCATCTGCTTTGAAGCCTCACTGAATCTATTCTATCTACCCTATTATTTACTTAGAGATTTCATTTCTGTCCATCTGAGGTCAACAATCAGTTAAGGAAATGTGTGCACTTTCCATCAAAACCACTCACTGGGTGCCACCTAAAACACCTGCCCTTCCTACTCTTGCTCCTAGCTAACTGCTTAGCCTCATCACTTGCTGATGCCATTTGGTACCAGGGTTCCTTTTTGTCCCTCCCACACTGCATCACATTTGCTTACTTCAGTGTAGGGCTGCCTCTCCTTGCAGCCAGGGCGGGCACTCATTAAGCTGAGAGGCAATGCCTGGCACAGAGCAGGGCCCAGTTTGCTCAATGGGTGTTTGAAGGATGGAGAGGGCTGCACATATGCACTGGTAGCCAAGGACTCTGGAGAGGGGCTTGTAGAGGAAGATTCTAACTCCACGGGACCATGCATTTGGGCTTCTATCAGTTGCAGATGCCAAATACTAATAGCAGAGGAAATTTATCCTGAATAAAAAGGCGGTTAACATTCTGCAAATATTTTCTATCTCAGCCATGCACAGAGTAATTTTGATGAAATGTGTTGGTTTACAGAACCTTCGGTATTATGCACATTCACTGAAATGCATTTGGACTTGACTCTGCCTTGGAGAACTGTTGTGAAGGAATGTAATCAAATCACTTGTGAACTCAATATTGCTTTCCTATGGATTATTTGGATGTGGCTCTAATAAAAATGCTTGCTTTTTTCTCTCTCCGGTAAATCATTGCTTTGTGCAGCCATGAAATGTTGTCGCACTCCTATTTTATTGCAGATTTAAATTACTTGGATTATTTTGTTGGACAGTGGTTCCCTGAAGCACAATGAATCAAAATCATTAATTACTTCTCGAGTGTGCGTGATCCATTGGAAAGCATTAAACTCCACTCAGGAGCTTGTTTGGTGATGATGGCTTCTGGGTCAGTTCTTCAGGCCTCGATCAGATGGAAACTTCTGGACAAGATGTTGCCATTTGTTCCTCTGGTTTTGAAAGTGGCAAACACTGCTTGACATCAATGGGCACCAGGCATCTTGGGCTTTCTGATCTTGGTAGAACAGGCACTCTTTCACTCCATTCAACAGGCCTAGAATAAGCACTCACGGCACCTGCTTTTCTCTGTGACAGCCTCCTGTTCTGTACCCTATGTATTTTTGTTTAGACAACAGAGGAAGCAATCCTTCTAAAGTGCAAATATAGCCACTCCTTTTCCCTTGACAAGAGCTTCAAGACCTTTCCATTGCCCTGCAAGGTAAATAAAGTCTCCATACCTGCAGTCCTACCCACTCTAGCCTTTCCTACATCTATAGCTTCATTCCCAGCTACTTCTACAATAGCCCCTTCCCTCCCAGCCCTATGCTACCAGCCAGAGTGGCCTTCTCATGACTCCCTTGGGTTTCATGTCTATGTACAGTCCTGCAGACCTTTACCATTCTTCATGAGCTGGACCTCAAACCATAGCACCTACATTCCGACCTCTGGCTGGATGAGGGTGTCACCCCTGAGTTTATAGCACTCTGATTACCAGGATTAATCCCACCCTGAGTACATGGAGAATAGTAATGTGGACTAGGGCCTCCCTCCATGTTGTCAATGAGGTAGCTAGTCCCACCTTGTGGGGTCTTTAATGATCACAATTAAAGACCCCACAATCATGGGAAGGCACATAAAACTACAGATTTATTATAAACTCAGGTCCTAGAGGAGGAGGCTACATGGGAGGAAGTCCCAGGGACTGGGCTTAACCAAATAGGCAAGGAGGTGAGAGAGAAGGAGCATCTGTGGGCCAGTGCCTTTATTAGGGGTCAGGGTGGAGACCACAAGTGAAAGCTGAATTAAATTGGTATATTTGAATCTCACTGGGTCATCGTCAGAGGAGGGCAAGAAGGGCAACTTGTGGCAGGGACCAGCCTTATCACATGGGTGCACTTGGTCACCTGGGAAGGTACCCATAACCTGTTTGTGGGGATGTTGAGACAGCAGGAAAATATGAAGTTTTAAAAATTTAAATGTATACTCACACACCCACAAGTGACAGAGGTGGCCTGTGTGAATGCTCTGGTTCTGAGGGGTAATAAGATTGGTAGGGTCTGAGTGAGAGTGCAAACCCAGCAGTGTGGAACTGCTATCACTTGCTGCAGGAAAAGTGATAGCACTTCCTGCCACACAGGAAGGCAGGCTCTGTGGGTTTAGACCCTTCAATGACCTGAAAGTCGGGAAATCTAGATTTCCTATGAAATGTTCTCGGATTTCTTCTAAACGTTGTAGCAAACATTAAGTTCTTTTGTGTGGTTTGCTTTATACAAATACTTTTACATCCTGTTTATTCTGAAAAAAAAAATGTGTCTGCCTGTCAGGTGTGGCCCCGAGGCCTCGTGTTTGTCTCCTCTGGTTTGAATGTAGACAGTAGGTGAAGAAAGTTGACATAAATTGCTTTGTTTGTAGTAATTAACCTCAGGAAGAGGCATGCATACTTCTCCATAGTGAATTCTGTGCTTTGAGTTGGAACAGAAGCAGCAGAGACTACAGTGAGGCAGAGGCAGGTGACTCCCCACAACGTATGCATGTTCTCTTCCTCTTGCTGGACATATATTCGGCTAGGTGATGTTTCCAGAGGTCCTTGTAGTTGGGTGGCCCATAGGACTGAATTTTGGCCAGTGGAATAGGGTAGGAACAAATACCATAGAAACTTCTCAAAACATCATCTGTTCTCTCTTGCCCATCTCCTTCTTGGAGGATGATATGTTGGGTGACCTCAGAAGCCACAGGATTAAGAGAAGAAAGACTATCAGCCATGTCCCCCAAATAACTGGGTGAAATAGAATCTCCCTCCCACACTCTACTCCTTACCAAGTATATTTTACATGAGCAAATATCAAGGTTCCATGTTCATAGCAACTCAAATTACTCTAACACAGCATGGCTTCCCCCACAGGTATGACTGTACCCACAGGGAATCCTCCAGTCCTCTGGGGTGGATGAAGCCACCGAAGCCAGGGGGTTGAGACCACTTCAGCTTGACTCTCATGGGAACAGGGACAGAAAGGAGGAGTCCTTGGCTAGGCTCTACTTAGCACTAAGCCTTACTTCCCTTGATCCTGGTTTGTTCCTGGCTTTCCTGATGGACAAAGGAGGTACAGGAGGCTGGAACCCAGAGTGACCATGCCTGGAGATAGGTTCTATTAGGGTCTTAGGTCACAACTCAGGAGGCATTAATCTCCTCATCCTGCTCTAGCTCTACCCTTTATTCTAGCTGAGCCAATTCTGCATCACCCCTTAGGTGTGCTGCCCCCTAAGCCACACCTTCTACTTGCTCCCATGTTCTTTGAATTTACTCTCATCTATTTTCTTTGACCTTCTGGCCCTGGCTCTGACTGTGACAGCCACCCTTGATTTTAGCCTTACTGAATATCCCAGGCCCATCTAGGTAGCTCACTTGGTGGCACACCCTTCCTGTGAAGGAGTGCACTGGCATGGTGCTGCATGGAACTCTGACTCTGCAGAGTCAGATTCCAATCCCCCATTCTTATCCACAGGAAAAGGTTCCCACTTGGCTAATGCTTAGACTTTGAGTTTGAAAAATAATGCTTATAAGATGAGGAAAACTCTGTCACAGTGAACGTGTCAATAGGTAGGATTTAGGACCCAAACCTTTGAGTCTGGATTCAGCTGGCCTTTGGCCACAGCTGCCCGTTTGTTGGGCTCAGACTCCTAGGATCTATCCCTTGCCTACATGGTACATATGTTTCATCCCCTGCAGAGACAAACTCTGAGAGCAGAGAATTTGTCTAATTAGCAGTCAGATGCTATTTGCCCAGCTCATCCAATTAAAATCTTCCATCTACCCAAGTTCTGAATAGAATAAAGATGGGTGGCCTTATGTCCTTGATTCAACCCAGGTGAGTAGGCCATTTTCTATTGAGGGTCATTGACACATGTATTCAAGGGCCATAGATGCAAAACTGAAACCTATATCTGAAATTAATTCACCTAAGAATTTTATGGACATTGTTGAAAATAAGTAAGCAAAGTTTTATTTTTTTAAATTTTTTGTAAGCAAAGTTTTAAATTTGACTTTAAAAAATTAAAGCAAACTTTATCCAACAAATAAATCTCTTATTTTATTAATTTATAATATAATTTCTTATTCTGAATAGTTTTCAGAGCAGGCTGTATGAGTGTCTAGTGTGTTCTTTTTTTGTGTATGAGTCACTTGCTCTGCAAAAACATGTACCCATAAGGGAGGAAAGAGAGACTGAGGGTGAGTGAAACTCCAAGTAAGCCCTTTATTCTTTGAGAGTATTGTTTACTTAAAAAAAAATGAGCATGTATGCTGTTTTTAAAAATAAAAACAAGGGGGAAAGAAAAAAATGAAGAAACAAGAGAAAAGGGGAGTGAAAAGAGAAAACAGTGAGAGCCCTGGAGGGTGTTTTCTGCAAGGATAGTGGGGAAGGAGGGTGGAGAGCAGGAAGACTGAGCAGACTCCTGTGACAAGGGGGAAGCTCCTGCCCTCTGTAGTGCTGAACACCTGATTACAATGAACAGGGCAACTGCTGTATGTGTCAGTTTAACTGCTCTGCATTTTCAAGCCTTACTTTAAAACCACAACCATAAGAGTTGAGGAAAGATGGCAGAAGAGTAGGGGTCCTCAACTCACCTGGTCCCACAAACTTGCCTAGATAGCTTTTAAAACATCCTGAATACCTGTGAATTTGACCTGAGATGTAAAGAGATAACAGCTGGAATGCTACAGAGAGAAAAGGTTTTGCTTCTGACAAGGTAGGAAGGAGGAAAATTTTTTTAAAAATAAAATAAATAAGTGGGGGAGGGGCACCACAACAAGCAGGGTGAATGTAGAGCCGTGAAAGCCTCTGGAGCATGAATAGCCCAGCCCTGGACAAGCAGGAAATTTAAAAATCCACGCCTGAGTTTTCTCTTACTGAAAAGTGCAACAGGGAAATAGGGAAGAATCACAAGAGGGGCAGTGAAGCCTCAAGGTTCCAGGAGACACTATAAGAATAGGCGCACCTGAGAGAAAGTTCACCACAAACCACAGTCCAATCTCGCTAAAGGGCTGGAACACTACAACCTTCCAGAGCATTTGGGAGAAACTAGCTGGTTATGCCAGCCAGCTCTAGAGCTCCCATTACCCTAGAGCCTGGCAACAAACAGAGGGGGCTGTCCTTTATTCCCTTTGGGAGAGGCAGTCCCCAGGAGCATGGGTCCAGTGGCACAGGGCCTCAATCAGAGGACGCTGAAGTGCACAAAACCTGCTATCCTCCATTCCCCCTGGGACAAGTGGAAGCAGGGAGGGCACAGGAAAGTGAGAACTCTCTTGCTGCTGGGTGCCCCCAAGCTGTGCAGATCAGTGCACCTGAGCCTGCCCCCAGGAGCATTTGGCCAGTATGGACTGGGAGACTGGGGTTAAGTACTTGAGGGAAGCTCTTGGCTGTAGAGCTGGAGATCTGGTTGCTGCCTTTTTCCTCTTCATTTTGCCTTTCAAGTGGGGGAGGTGGGGCCTCTAGGGAACAAAGGATAAACAGCTTACACTGAGCCAGGCCACTTGGCAAGGGGCGGAGCATCTCTGCCCAGGCACAGACACCTGAAAATCAGCACAGCAGACCCTTCCCCCAGAAAAACTGCTGGAAGAACAAGGGAAAAGCAAGTTTACTGAATAAGCAGCACTGGAAAGCTCTAGGACTGAGAGAAAACAGTGTATAGAACTAGAGGGTTTTTTTTTTCTTTCATTACAACTCATTTGTATATCAGGTTAAAAATTTCCAATATTTTTTTCTCTTTTCCTTCCTTAACTACAATATTTTACCAACTCCTCGTTTTTAAGCTTTTACCTTTTTGATTTTCACATTTCTACAATTACGTGTCTTAGATATATTTTTCACTTTTGGATTCCTTCAACATATTCAATTTAAATTTGGTAGATATGCAAGATATGGGTTTTGTTTTTAGTTTTTCCTGTCTCCTTTTTTTTTTTTACGATGGTGGAAGTTAGTACCTTCTAACACACGGACCAAAATACACCCAGAACCAAGTGGAACACGAGGTTGGTTCATTCTGTGAGACTGTATTCTCTCTTTCTTCCCACTATGACCTCCTCTTTTATCTTGTTTATGTTTTGTGGTCCATGTTGGATCTTCATATAAATTTTGCTTGTTTTTATAAATTTGGAATGGGCATCTTCTAATATACAGAACAAAATACACTCAGAACCAAGATGACTGCCACCTAAGTCCCCTCAGGGAGACTATATTATTTTCTGTCCTCCACCACTTGCTCACCACCACCACCCCTTTTTTATTCTTCTTCTTTTTTTTTTTTGTTTTTGAGTTTTTATTTACACTATTTTAAAATTTAAAATTTTGTTTTTCACTTTAGTTCTCCTTTTGTTTTATTTTGTTCTGTTCTTCTTTTTCTTTTATTTTCTAGCCTCTGACCTCTTCAGAATCATCTAGGGTGTATTTTACTTAGATTGTGGTTGATATTTCTGACTCAGCTTGCTCATACAATCACTCTGCACAGGACAAAATGAATAGAAGGAATTAACCACAAAAGAAAGAACCAGAAGCAATACACTCTGCCACAGAGTTACAGAACATGGACTTAAATACAATGTGAGAAATTCAATTCAGAAGTAAATTATAAAGTTACTAGTGACACTAGAAAAAAAGCATAAAGGACTCTAGAGACTTTGTTACTGCAGAATTGAGATCTAATCAGGCCAAATTAAAAATACTTTAACTGGGCAGCCCAGGTGGCTCAGTGGTTTAGTGCTGCCTTCAGCCCAGGGCCTAATCCTGGAGACCCGGGATTGAGTCCCATGTCAGGCTCCATGCATGGAGCCTGCTTCTCCCTCTGCCTGTGTCTCTGCCTCTCTCTCTTTCTGTGTCTCTCATGAATAAATAAATAAAATCTTAAAAAAAATATTTTAACTGAGATATAGTCCAAACTGGATGCTCTAACTGCTAGGGTTAATGAGGTGGAAGAGAGAGTGAGTGACATAGAAGACAAGTTGATGGCAAGGAAGGAAATAAGCTGAGTAAAAAAGAGAAAAACAATTAAGAACCCATGAGGAAAGGCTTGGGGAAATAAATGATAGCTTGAGAAGGAAAAATATACATCCAATTGGGATTCCAGAGGAGAATGACAAAGTGAGGACCACAAAGCATATTTGAACAAATCATAGCTGAGAAATTCCCTAATCTAGGGAAGGAAACAGGCTTTCAGATACAAGAGATAGAGAGCACTTCCCCCCAAATCAGTAAAAACCATTCAACACTTTAACATTTAATAGTGAAAATTGCAAGTTCCAAACATAAAGAGAAAATTCTTAAAGCAGCTTGAGATAAGATTCCTAATTTACAAGGGGGGAAATATCAGATTAACAGTAGATCTCTATACAGAGACCCGGCAGGCCAGAAAGGGCTGACATGATATTAACAGGGTACAAAATGAGGAAAACATGCAGCCAACAATACTCTATCCAGCAAGGCTTTCATTCAGAATAGAAGGAGAGATAAAGAGCTTCCAGGATAGACAGAAACTGAAAGAATATATGACCACCAAACCAGCTCTGCAAGAAATATTAAGGGGGGCCCTGTGAAAGAAAGAGGGAGCCCAAAGAAACAATCCACAAAAACGGGGACTGAATAGGTAATATGATGACACTAAATTCATATCTTTCAACAGTTACTCTGAATGTGAATGGGTTAATGATCCCATAAAAAGACTCAGGATATTAGACTGGATAAAAAAGCAAGACCCATCTATATGCTGTCTTCAAGAGACTCATTGTAGACCTCAGAACACCTGCAGACTGAAAACAAAGGGGTGGAGAACATTTACTATTTAAATGGTCCCCAAAAGAAAGCTGGGGTAGCAATCCTCAGATGAGATAAATTAAAGATTAAACCAAAGACTGTAGTAAGAGATGAAGAGGGACACTATATTATACTTAAAGAGTTTATCCAACAAGAAGACCTAACAATTATGAATATTTATGCCCCTAATGTGGGAGCTGCCCAATATATCAATCAATTAATAACCAAAGTAAAGAGATACATAGATAATAATATACTAACAGTAGGAGACTTCAACATAGCACTCTCAGCAAAAGATAGATCTTTTAGGCAGAATATCAAAAAAGATAAAGGGCTTGAATTATACACTGGACCAAATTAGAGAAGAATTAATAAGATTCATGGGCTTTCCAACCTTCTGCCTCTTGTGGTTTGGAACTGGACTTTTTCTCCTACTGAATGCACCAGCTCCTGTCTGGGAGCTTTCCCCTAAAAACTTCCGCAGGTTCTGGTTACACCTTCCTTCCCCCCTTCAGTGGTATGAACCAAACCCATGATATGGCCAAAGAATTCTGCATAAGGAAAACCTGCTATTCCTATTCAGAAGGCCTGAGAAGCTGATGCCATAGGGAAGCTATTCAGGCCTCCTAGGTAACTTTCAAATCATCCTGAAAACCTATGAATTTGACCTGAGATTTAAAGAGAGAACAGCTGGAATGCTACAGAGAGAAGAGTGTGTACTTCTAACAAGGTAGGAAGGCAGGGGAAAAAAAAGAATCAAGTGGGGGAGGGACCCCGCGAGGAGCCAGGCTAAGGCCCACTGGCAAAAGCCTCAAGGACAGGAAATCACAGTCCTAGAGAAGCAGGAACTTTAAAAATCCACACTGGATTCTTCCTGGACAGAAAGGCGCTTAGCAGGGAAACTGAGCTGAACTGCAGGAGGGGCAGTGGAGTCTCCAGGTTCCCAGGGTCACTAACAGAGAAAGTGCACCCCTGGGAAGAGTGCACCACAGACTGTGGACCGAGATTGGTAAAGGGCTGGAGCGTGCACCCGCAGGGCCTTGGAAGAAGCTCAGGCAGCGGCTCCAGACAGAGGGGTCTACACCCTGCTGCCTTTGGGAGCAGCAGACCTGGGAGCATGATTCCAAGAGCACAGACCCCAGATCACAGGGCACCAAGCAGACACAGCCCAGGATCTGGCGTTCCCCCCAGGACAGGTAGAGGCAGGGAGGGCACAGGACAGCGAGGACTCTCCTGCTGCTGGGCAACCCCAAGCTGTGCAGATTAGCGCCCCTGACCCCCAGGAGCATCCAGGTCAATGTGGATTGGGAGACTGCAGTATTTACTGCAGGAACTGACTCCAGAGCTTGAAGGCTGGCCGCTGCCAGTGGTGTTGTATTCCTGGTGTCACCCTGCACCTGGGATGGAGTGGGGCCACCAGGGAATAGGGGCCTCACAGGATAAACACCTCCCATGAGCCCTACACACACCTAAGAATCAGCACAACAGGTGCTTCCTGCAGAAGACCAGCTGGAAAGACAGGGAAAGAACAAGCTCCTGGCCGAGAAGCACTGGAAAGCTCCAGGGGAAGTTGAGGGATTTACAGTATATAGAACCAGAGGATACCCCTCCTTGTTTTTGTGTTTGATTTGATTTGGTTTGAGTTTTTTGTATTGTTTTTTTCTTTTTTTTCTTCCTGTTTCCAGTACAACTTGTTTTTAGCCACTCTGCACTGAGCAAAATGACTAGAAAGAAGAACTCACCACAAAAGAAGAATCAGAAACAGTACTCACTCCCAAAGAGTTCCAGAATTTGGATTACAATTCGATGTCAGAAAGCCAATTCAGAAGCACAATTATAAAGCTACTCGTGACTCTGGAAAAAAGCATAAAGGAATCAAGAGACTTCATGACTGCAGAATTTAGATCTAATCAGGCTGAAATTAAAAATCCATTAAATGAAATGCAATCCAAACTGGAGGTCCTCATGATGAGGGTTAATGAGGTAGAAGAAAGAGTGGGTAACATAGAAGACAAGTTGATGGCAAGGAAGGAGGCTAAGGAAAAAAAAGAAAAACAATTAAAAGACCCTGAGGAAATGTTAAGGGAAATAAATGATAGCCCCAGAAGGAAAAATCTACGTTTAATTGGGGTTCCAGAGGACGCCAAAAGGGACAGAGGTCCAGAAAGCATATTTAAAAAATCATAGCTGAGAACTTCCCTAATTTGGAGAGGGAAACAGGCATTCAGATCCAGGAGATAGAGAGATCCCCCTAACATCAATAAAAGCCATTTAACACCTCGACATTTAATATTAAAACTTGCAAATTCCAAAGATAAAGAGAAAATCCTTAAAACAGCAAGAGACAAGAGATTCCTAACTTCTATGGGGAGAAAGATTAATGGCAGACCTCTCCACAGAGGCCTGGCAGGCCAGAAAGGGCTGGCAGGATATATTCAGGGTCCTAAATGAGAAGAACATGCAGTCAAGAATACTTTATCCAGCAAGGCTCTCATTTAGAATAGAAGGAGAGAGAAAGAGCTTCCATGATAGGCAGAAACTGAAAGAATATGTGACCACCAAAACAGCTCTGCAAGACATATTAAGGGGGACTCTGTAAAAGAAATAGGATGTGCAAAGAAACAATCCACAAAAACAGGGACTGAATAGGTATCATGTTGACACTAAATTCGTATCTTTCAATAGTAACTCTGCACATGAATTGGCATAATGATCCCATCAAAAGATGCAGATTTTCAGACTGGATAAAAAAGTAATACCCATCTATTTGCCATCTACACGAGAATTATTTTAGACATAAGGACACCTAGAGCCTCAAAATGAATGGTTGGAGAACCATTTACCATTCAAATGGTCCTCAAAAGAAAGCAAGGGTAGCAATCCTCATATCAGATAAATTAGTTTATCCCAAAGACTGTGGTAAGAGATGAAGAGGGACACTATATCACACTTGAAGGATCAACCCAACAAGAGGACCAACAATCATGAATATTTATGCCCCAAATGTGGGAGCTGCCAAGCATATCAATCAATTAATAACCAAAGTAAAGACATACTTAGATAATAATACACTAATATTGGGAGACTTCAACATCTCGCATTCTGCAGATGACAGATATTCTAAGCACAACATCTTCAAAGAAGCAAGAGCTTTAAATGATACACTGGACCTGATGGATTTCACAGATATTTACAGAATTTTACATCCAAATGCAACTACATACACAATCTTCTCAAGTGCACATGGAACTTTCTCCACATACTGGGTCACAAATCAGTCTCAACTGATACAAAAGCATTGGGATTGTACCCTGCATATTTCCAGACCATAATTCTTTGAATCTTGAACTCAATCACAAGAAGAAATTTGGAAGAAAGTCAAACACATGAAAATTAAAGAGCATTTTGCTAAAAGATGAAAGGGTCAACCATGAAATTAGAGAAGAATTAAAAATATTCATGGAAACTAATGAGAATGAAGATACAACTGTTAAAAATCTTTGGGATATAGCAAAAGCAGTCCTAAGAGGGAAATACATATCACAATACAAGCATCCATCAAAAAATTGGAAAAAACTCAAATACACAAGCTAACCTCACACCTAAAGGAACTGGAGAAAGAACATCAAATAAAACCTACACCAATCAGAAGAAGAGAATTAATAAAGATTCAAGCAGAACTCAATGAAATAGAGACCAGAAGATATGGTTCCTCAAAGAGTTAAAAATAGAAATACCCTACGACCCAGTAATTACACTACTGGGGATTTACCCCAAAGATACAGATGCAGTGAAATGGCAGGACACCAGCACCCCAATGTTTATAGTAGCAATTTCCACAATAGCCAAACTGTGGAAGGAGCCTCAGTGTCCATCAAAAGATGAATGGATAGGGATCCCTGGGTGGTGCAGCGGTTTGGCGCCTGCCTTTGGCCCAGGGCACAATCCTGAAGACCCAGGATCGAATCCCACGTCGGGCTCCCGGTGCATGGAGCCTGCTTCTCCCTCTGCCTGTGTCTCTGCCTCTCTCTCTCTCGCTCTCTCTCTCTCTCTCTCTGACTATCATAAATAAATAAAAATTTAAAAAAAAAAGATGAATGGATAAAGAAGATGTGCTCTATGTATACAATGGGATATTATTCAGCCATTAGAAATGACAAATGCCCACCATTTGTTTCAATGTGGATAGAACTGGAGAGTCTTATGCTGAGTGAAGTAAGTCAATTGGAGAAGGACTAGCATATGGTCTCATTCATTTGGGGAATATAAAAAATAGTGGAAGAGAATAAAGGGGAAATGAGAAAAAATGGGTGGGAAACATTAGTGAGGGTCACAGAACATGAGAGACTCCTGACTCTGGGAAATGAACAAGGGGTAGTGGAACTGGAGGTGGGTGGGGGGTTGGGGTGACTGGGTGATGGGCACTGAGGGGGGCACTTGAAGGGATGAGCACTGGGTGTTATGCTATATGTTGGCAAATCGAACTCTAATAAAAAATATACAAAAATCCCTAAAACCAAATCAAAACAAAACAAAACAAAAAACAGACAAACACAAAATCCAAAGAAATAGAAATGGTTTTAAAACATATCATGAGAACTAAACACCAACAAATTAGGCAATCTAGAAAAAATGGATGCATTTCTAGAAAACCACAAATTATCAAATCTGGAATAAGAAGAAATAGGAAACCCGAACAAGACAATAACCAAAGAACAAATTGAGCAGTCATCAAAAACCTCCCATGACACAAAAGTCCAGGGCCAGATGGCTTCTGAGGGAAATTCGATCAAATGTTTAAAGATGGGATGAGCACTGGGTGTTATTCTGTATGTTGGTAAATTGAACACCAATAAAAAATAAATTTATTTAAAAAAATGTTTAAAGAAGAAATAATGCCTATTCCATGAAAGCTGTTTTGAGGGTAGAAAAGGACGGAATACTTCCAAACTCGTTTTATGAGGCCAGCATTGCCTTGACCCCAAAACCAGACAAAGACCACACCAGAAAGGAGAATTATAGACCAATATCCCTGATGAACACAGATGTAAAAATTCTCAGCACGACACTAGCCAATAGGATCCATTAAGAAAATTATTCACCATGACCACGTGGGATTTATTCCCAGGATGCAAGGCTGGTTCAACATTGGTTAAAAAAAAAAAAGTGATTACATCGATAAGAGAAAAAACAAGAACCATGTGATCCTTACAATAGATGCAGAGAAAGCATTTGACAAAATACAGCATCCATTCCTTATTAAAATCCTTCAAAGTGTGGGGACAGAGGGAACATTCCTCAATATCATAAAAGCCATGTAGAAAAGCCCACAGTGAATATTAAACTCAATGGGGAAAAACTGAGAGTCTTTCCCCTAACATCAGGAACACAATAGGGATGTCCACTCTCACCAAGGTTAGTCAAGTCCTAGAATCAGTAATCAGGCAACAAAAAGAAATAAAAGGCATTCAAATTGGCAAGGAAAACGTCAAACTGTCCCTCTTCACAGATGATATGATACTGTATACAGAAAACCCAAAGACTCCAGCCCAAGATTGCTAGAACTCATACAGCAATTCGGCAGTGTGGCAGGATAAAAAAAATCAATGCCCAGAAATCAGTGGCATTTCTATACACTAGCATTGAGACTGAAGAAAGAGGAATTAAGGAGTCAATCCCATTTAAAATTGCACCCAAAGGCATAAGATACCTAAGAATAAATCTAACCAAAGAGGTAAAGGATCTGCACTCTAAAAACTACAGAACACTTATGAAAGAAATTTAGGAAGATGTAAGGGTTGGAAAAAAACATTCCATGCTCATGAGTTGGAAGAATTAATATTGTGAAAATGTCTATGCTACCCAGGGCAATTATACGTTCAATGGAATCCCTATCAAAATACCATGGACTTTCTTCATAGAATTGGAACAAATCATCTTAAGATTTTTATGGAATCAGAAAAGATCCCAAATAGCCAGAGGCATATTGAAAATGAAAACCAATTCTGGGGGCATCACAATGCCAGATTTCAAGTTGTACTACAAAGCTGTGATCATCAAGACAGTGTAGTACTGGCAAAAACCAGACACTTAGATCAATGGAATAGAATAGAGTACCTAGAAATGGGCCCTCAACTCTATGGTCAACTAATATTAGGCAAAGCAGGAAAGAATATCCACTGGAAAAAGGACAGTCTAGGGCAGCTCAGGTGGCTCGGAGGTTTAGCGCCGCCTTTGGCCCAGGTTGTGATCCTGGAGGCCCAGGATAGAGTCCCACGTCAGGCTCCCTGCATCGGGCCTGAGCTCAAAATGGATGAAAGATCTAAATGTGAGACAAGAATCCATCAGAATCCTAGAGAAGAACACAAGCAACACCCTTTTTGAACTTGGCCACAGCAACTTCTTGCAGGATACAGTTATGAAGCCAAAGGAAACAAAAGCAATAGTAAACTATTGGGACTTAATCAGGATAAAAAGCTTCTGCTCAACGATAAAAACAGTCGACAAATCTAAGGGACAACCTACAGAATGGGAGAAGATATCTTCAATGATATATTAGATAATGGGCTAGTATCCAAGATCTGTAAAGAATTTCTCAAACTCAACACTCAAGAAACAAACAATTCAGTAATGAAATGGGCAGAAGATATGAAAAGAAATTTCTCCAAAGAAGACATACACATGGCCAACAAGCACATGCGAAAATGCTCTGAATCACTTGCCATCAGGGAAACACAAATCAAAACTATAATGAGTTACAACTCACCAATGAGAATGGCCAAAATTAATAAGACAGGAAACAACAAATGTTGGAGAGGACATGGAGAAAGAGGAACCCTCTTGCACCGTTGGTAGGAATGCAAACTGATGCAGCCACTCTGGAACACAGTGTGGAGGTTCCTCAAGAAGTTAAAAATAGAGCTACCCTATGTTCCAGCAATTGCACTACTGGGGATTTACCCCAAAGATACAGATGCAGTGAGACTCCTGGACTCCTGCACTCCGATGTTCATAGCAGCAATGTCCACAATAGCCAAACTTTGAAATGAGTTTGGTGTCCATCGACAGATGAATGGATAAAGAAGATGTGGCCAATATATACAATAGAATATTACTCAGCCATCAGAGAGGACGAATACCCACCATTTGCTTCAATGTGGATAGAACTGGAAGGCATTATGCTGAGTCAAGTCAATCGGAGAAGGACAATCATCATATGTTTTCACTCTTATGGGAAATATAAGAAGTAGTGAAAGTGATTATAAGGGAAAGGAGGGGAATTTATTGGGAAAAATTAGAGAGGGAGACAAACCATGAAAGACTCCTAACTCTGGGAAACTAAGGGTTGTGGAAGGAAATGTGGGTGGGGGCTGGGATAGCTGGGTCCCAGGCACTGAGGATTGCACTTGATAGGATGAGCAGTGGGTATTATACTATATGTTGGCAAATTTAATTCAAATAAATAAAAGAATAAAAAAATTACAGCCATCTTGATGTGAGAAGCTAATCTGTAGTTTGCATGGCAGGAACCATGGTACTTGGTGCTACAGTGGGGATCAGGGTCAGGGGAGTTGAGTTCAGAAACATAATATATTCCAACTATAGGTATAGCCCCAGCCCTTAAGCAAGAAAATCAATGGACTTTAAGACATTTTCCACATTCAAACCTTATGTTCACTTTTTGACAAAGCTATTTGACAGTGGACTAAACCACATTTCAAATCTTCACAGGCTCCTCCCAACTGCCTCTGAGTAAGGAAAGCATTGCATTTACACGCAAGTAATGCTGCAGTCATCTGTGTGATACCTTCCCTGCCTGCCTTGGGGGCGCATCTTTAAAAGTCAGCAACTGGCTGAGAGCTTTATCTCCCGTGTGTGAATTATTAAACTTGTTTTGAGGTAAATGAAGGAAGAAAGAAAAGACTTGATTGGTTGAGGAAATAAGGACAAAGTTCTCAGCAACTGACTTCCTCCCATTTCTTGATAAAGAAACAGCAGGACATTCAAAGCAATCTCCTATAGAATTTCATCTTCAAATTTCTTTAAATTGTGTGTTGATTTCAAAGAAAATAGTAGAACTTGTTAGGAATGAAGTATTTTGTTTATAAGCAGCCTGGGTTGCCTGAGAGTGTGTTTGCCATTACCAAGTCACCTGTAGTTACTTCATAACAAAGCCTTACAGTTGTGTCCTCAGATGCCCTGTCTCTTTTTTAGCTGCTAAACAAGATCACTGAAGATGTAAAAAGGGTGAGGCTGGACCATCCCCATTACAGTGCACAATCTTTAGTTTAAAATTGGTTTTATGGAAATTTTCAAATTAATTTAAAAAAGAAAGAATCTTATTATGAGTACTCATGTCTCTGCTTCAACATTATCAATCTGAAGACAATCTCATCTCATCTATAACCAAAACCTGCCTCCTTTATTCTTTTCTTATTTTCTTTCCTTTTCTTTCTTTCTTTCTTTCTTTCTTTCTTTCTTTCTTTCTTTCTTTCTTTCTTTCTTTTTCTTTTTCTTTCTTTCTTTCTTTCTTTCTTTCTTTCTTTCTTTTCTTCTTTCTTTCTTTCTCTCTTTCTTTTCTTTCTTTCTTTCTTTCTTTCTTTCTTTCTTTCTTTCTTCTTTCTTCCTTTTTCTCTCTTCCTTTTCTTTCTTTCTTTCTCTTCCCCCTGAACAAGAAGGAGTCCTGGCCAGAAATAGAAGCTATACCTCAAAGGTTATCTGAGAGCTAATTAAAGCCTTACTTTTTGGATGTGCAGAGGGTTATGGGAATAAACCAAGGCTACAGGAGATCTGAGGATCATCAAAAATGGGCCCTCCAGAAAGGGCAAGGGTGGAAGTTTGGTTGCCAACCTTGATGGCTTTGGAAGTTGAATCACCCATATGGATCTATGGATGAGAGAGAGGAACATATATCCACCAAGAGTGTGGAAGGGATGGAGCCAGGGGAAAAATGCCACCTCTTTCTCAGTTCCTCTGAGAACCTTCCACTGGTGAGCCTAAATAGAAACCAAAAGTAAAAGAGCCTGAGCAGCAATATTTCACCAATAACCTCCTCAGAGGGGATGCAGAAATAGTTACTGCTTGTTTTCTTCCTTACCAAAATAATCACGAGGCTAACATCACTCATGCCAAAATTAACATGGAAGCAAGCATTCAGACGATGAATTAAATTAATAACACCTTGAGTTGGAAGAATTGAAATCTAATGGAGAAAATCCAATATCCAGACACAAAAGTCTAGTTTGCAACTTAACACGTGGTATTTTAGACAAAGGCCCTTAGTGCCTCCCTCTGAAAATTAGAAATAAATGCTGCTAGCGGTTTGGAGCCGCCTGCAGCCTGGGGTGTGGTCCTGGAGACCCAGGATCGAGTCCCATGTCGGGCTCCCTGCATGGAGCCTGCTTCTCTCTCTGTGTTTCTGCCTCTCTCTCTCTCTGTGTCTATGAATAAATAAATAAAATCTTTAAAAAAAGAAATAAATGCTGCTTTACTATAATGGAGGATTAAATGATGTGATGGGTGAGGGGTGGTTTCTTCCATCTCACCGGTTTTATTTAATTTTTTTTAAGATTTCATTTATTTATTCATGAGATGTAGAGAGAGAGACAGAGACACAGGCAGAGGGAGAAGCATGATCCAGGCAGGGAGCCCAACATGGGACTGGATCCCGGGTCTCCAGGATCACGCCCTGGGCCGAAGGCGGCGCTAAATCTCTGAGCCAGCCAGGCTTCCATAATTGTTGTTTTCTTATGATTTGGAAATGATAGTCTAGCAGAAGGCTTACTCTTGAATCTTAGGCTTTATAGTGTCTAATTTTACAAAAATAAAAATGAAAAGACATATGCAGTTTATTAACTATCACAAATCCCATTATCAATGGGTCTGTAAATCTGTTTAGCACTTATTCACCAGGTGTATTATGCATAAAGAAGTGTAAAATGGTTGATCTCTAAGACATCTTTCAGTCCTAAGTTATATGATTTTTAAATTATTATTCAGGTAGGTTATTTGCTTCTTTGTGTTTCAGTTTCTTTGTCATTTCAGATAGGTATAAGGCCTAAAGTAACCCAGACAATTGTGGAAGATCACTATGTCATCTGAAAGATTGGACACTGCGTTATCTTCACTTACTTTCCACTTATTCTTAAGATTCCTATGATAATGGTAGAAATGGAGTTTGGAACTTCTTTTGTAGATAAGGAAATTGAGGCTTTCGTAAATCTAATGATTTGTTTGGTGGCATGAAATAATATTAAAAATAAGTGCCATGTATTGAGAACCTACTGCATTCCAGTTGTTTAGTGTATGCAATTCCTTTTAGTCTTTATGCTGAGCTGGATGATGTTATCCATGGTTTGCAGATGAAAGAAATCGAGACAGAAAACTCAAATACAGTTAAAGCTGTGATTTATTGAGGGTAAAACTAAGCTTCAAACTATGACCATCCTGAGCTGTGTATCACAGTTTTGCTTCCCTGACCAGGTGAGGCTGGAATAAGGATGACAGTAGGAAGGCACTGAGCTTTGGAGAACATACCCAGGGTGAGAGGCTACCATGAAATACGGAGTTGCAAACTTTCATTCCTTGATCCAGTCCTAACTGCATTCAAGGAATTCTAACTATACAAAATCTAGTACCCATTGTAATAACTATTCATAGTATGATGACTTCCATGTGCTTAAGGGTGCTCTCTCTCTTCCCTTGGTCTGGTAAATGGGAGATGGGCCAGTATCTCTTCAGCCCTGCCCGGAGTCCCAGCAGGAGTTAGAATTAAATGACTACAGCATCCAGTTACCTTAATTAGCATGGTACAAATGGCCAATCTCCATCCTGAGTGTCCACTGGAGAGTGAGGATTCCATTCAGCCTGAGTCCCTACCAAGATCCTGTAAGGATGAAGTCTTTTAAGCCTCTCTCTGCAGTCCCAAGGTCCATGGGCAAGGCCATCGTGTGTCTTAAGGAGGCCAAATAAGAAATAATACTCTTTGTCTGTAATATCCACCAATCCATCCATCCATCCATCCATCCATCTATCTACAGAGTATTCCTTGGACACCTACCTGTGCCACCTGTACCTGGCCTGAGAATAGACATGTAAAAAAAAAAAAAAGGAGATCCTTTTCTCAAGAGGCTTTCTGTCCAGACAGGGAGGTGTCTGAGGCATAACCAGAAGACTTCAGTATACCCTGGTGAACACTGAGGCAGATGGACACATGGGCACTTCAGCACACAGCAGGGGCATTTGACCCTTTTTTAAGAACTCTGGACTAAATACTTCTTAGCACTGTCTGGTTGGTAACCAGCCCTCACCTACCCATTCCTCTGAGGCCTGTGCCCATTTGTTTTTATAGACCAGATCTCAGTTGGGACATTGAATTAATTTGCCCTTCTCTACTCTTATTTCACCTTACTTGGCTCTCACCGACAAAAGATTTTACCCTCATTCCAGCTATTTTTTTCATCACACACCAGGGAATGCCTCCCTGATTTTCAGTCTTTGGCTGGATCTGAGCACACCCACTTACGGCAGGTCTAGAGTGCCATGTCAGACACTTGTTGGAATCTTACTATAAGCTCAAGATGGTCCCACCCACCAATAAATGAGAATATTTCTATATCAGGCCTTGTGGTGGAAACTAAAGAAACCAGGATTATTAATACATGCACTAGTTTGAGGAAATTACCATGTCAATCAAAGATAGGCAAAATGTACCACATATGCCCAATCCACTCATCACTTGATCAGGCCAGACATCACTAATCAACCACAGCAGACTTTTCTGCTGAGCTAGAACATGGATTTAAAAACCTTATTTTCAACCTTAGAAAAATGAAATGCATCTTTTCTTTCTGGCCTGGTGAGTAAGAGCAATTACTCTGTGAAGACTTCAACTGAAGACCAGCAGGCGGGAGAGATTGTGAGCTCAAGAATGTCCACCCTAGTTTTTACACTACCTCTCCCAGGTCCCTGCATTGGAGGTATGTGCTATTTATAGAACCCTATCTGTGCTAGGTGCCATACTCATATTATCACATTAATCCTCACATTGTGATACACCCAGCTCTGGTTTTCTTTTTTAATATTCCCCTGGCTATTAGGGGTCTTTTTTGATTCCACACAAATATTAAGATGATTTCTTCCAACTCTCTGAAGAAAGTCCATGGTATTTTGATAGAGATTGCATTAAATGTGCAAATTGCCCTGGGTAACACTGACATTTTCACAATATTAATTCTTGCAATCCATGAGCATGGAATATTTTTCCATTTCTTGGTGTCTTCCTCAATTTCTTTCAGAAGTGTTCTGTAGATTTTAGGGTATAGATCTTTTACCATTTTGGTTAGGTTTATTCCTAGGTATCCTTTGCTTTGGGTACAAATGTAAATGGGATTGATTCCTTAATATCTCTTTCTTCAGTCTCATTGTTAGTGAATAGAAATGCCACTGATTTGTAGGCATTGATTTTGTATCCTGCCAAACTGCCAAATTTCTGTATGACTTCTAGCAATCTTGGGGTGGAGTCTTTTGGGTTTTCTATGTACAGTATCATGTCATCGGTGAAGAGGGAGAGTTTGACTTCTTCTTTGCCAATTTGAATGACTTTTATTTCTTTTTATTACCTGATTGCTGAGGCTAGGACTTCTAGTACTATGCTGAATAGTAGTGGTAAGAGTGGACATCCCTGTCTTGTTCCTGATCTTAGGGGAAAGGCTCCCAGTGTTTCCCCATTGAAAATGATATTTGCTGTGGGCTTTTCATAGATGGCTTTTAAGATGCTGAGGAATGTTGCCTCTATCCCTACATTCTGAAGAGTTGTGATCAGGAATGGATGCTGTATTTTGTCAAATGCTTTCTCTGCATCTATTGAGAGGATCATATGGTTCTTATTTTTTTCTCTTGCTGATATGATCAATCACATTGATTGTTTTATGAGTGTTGAACCAGCCTTGCATCCTGGGGATAAATCCCACTTGGTCATGGTGAATAATCTTAATGTATTGTTGGATCCTATTGGCTAGTATCTTGCTGAGAATTTTTGCATCCATGTTCATCAGAGATATTGGTCTATAATTCTCCTTTTTGGTGGGATCTTTGTCTGGTTCTGGAATTAAGGTGATGCTGGCCTCATAGAACGAGTTTGGAAGTACTCCATCCCTTTCTATCTTTTCAAACAGAAATAGTAGAATAGGTATAGTTTATTCTTTAAACGTTTAATACAATTCCCTTGGAAAGCCATCTGGCCCTGGATTTTTGTGTCTTGGGAGGTTTTTGATGACTGCTTCAATTTCTTCCCTGGTTATTGGCCAGATTTCAGATTGTACTACAAAGCTGTGGTCATCAAGACAGTGTGGTACTGGCACAAAAACAGACACATAGATCACTGGAACAGAATAGAGAATCCAGAAATGGGCCCTCAACTCTATGGTCAACTAATATTCAACAAAGCAGGAAAGACTATCCACTGGAAAAAAGACAGTCTTTCCAATAAATGGTGCTGGGAAAATTGGACATCCATATGCAGAAGAATGAAACTAGACCATTGTCTTACACCATGCATGAAGATAAACTCAAAATGGATGAAAGATCTAAATGTGAGACAAGAATCCATTAAAATCCTAGAGGAAAACACAGGCAACACCCTTTTCGAACTTGGTCACGGCAACTTCTTGCAGGATGCATCTATAAAGGCAAGGAAAACAAAAGCAAAAATGAACTATTGGGACTTCATCAAGATAAAAAGCTTGTGCACAGCAAAAGAAACAGTCAACAAAACTAAAAGACAACTTACAGAATGGGAGAAGATATTTTCAAAAGACATATCAGATAAAGGTCCAATATCGAAGATCTACAAAGAACTTATTAAACTCAACAGCAAAGAAACAAACAATCCAAACATGAAATGGGCAAAAGACATGAACAGAAATTTCACAGAGGAAGACATAGACATGGCCAACAAACACATGAGAAAATGCTCCGCATCACTTGCCATCAGGGAAACACAAATCAAAACCACAATGAGATGCCACATCACACGAGTGAGAATGGAGAAAATTAACAGGACAGTAAACAAAAAATGTTGGAGAGGATGTGGAGAAAGGGGAACCCTCTTGCACTGTTGGTGGGAATGTGAACTGGTGCAGCCACTCCGGAAAACTGTGTGGAGGTTCCTCAAAGAGTTAAAAATAGACCTGCCCTACGACCCAGCAATTGCACTTTTGGGGATTTACTCCACAGATTCAGATGCAATGAAACACCGGGACACCTGCACCCCAATGTTTCTAGCAGCAATGTCCATAATAGCCAAACTGTGGAAGGAGCCTCGGTGTCCATCGAAAGATGAATGGATAAAGAAGATGTGGTATATGTGTACAATGCAATATTACTCAGCCATGAGAAATGACAAATACCCACCATTTGCTTCGACGTGGATGGTCCTGGAGGGTATTGTGCTGAGTGAAATAAGTCAATCTGGAAAACACAACCATTATATGGTCTCATTCATTTGGGGAATATAAAAATTAGTGAAAGGGATTAAAGGAGAAAGGAGAGAAAATGAATGGGAAATATCAGTGCGGGTGACAAAACATGAGTGACACCTAACTCTGGGAAATGAACAAGGGGTAGTGGAGGGGTAGGTGGGCTGGGGGTTTTGGGGACTGAGTGACGGGCACTGAGGGGGGCACTTGGCAGGATGAGCACTAGGTGTTATGCTATATGTTGGCAAATTGAACTCCCATAAAAAAATAAAAAAAAAAAGAATTGATTTCAAGCTCTCAACACAATCTCACTGAATGTGGAGTTGGAAAGAGATTTTTGCAGTCAGGTTTCACGATCCAGTACAAACTGGCTCAACTATATATATATATATATGCATGTAAAAGGTATGTAATAATTACATGCAAGTATGATAATTATAAGTATCCTATAATTATAACATATATGTATATTAGGAATTATAATTCTTAATTCTGATTTAGTTGTACAAACACTGATGCCCATTGTTGTGCATTCATTGAGAAGTATTAGTGCCCTACAGGTGACATTTTATACTTGGTAGTCTTTATTACTGGTTCTTACGAGTAGCATTTTGCTATTATAGGATAGTGAAATTGACTCTCCAAGTCTAGATTGTGAGCCAAGTGGGGAAAAATGAACAGGTCTGTCTATAAACCTTTCATTTAGCTGCAGGTCTGCCAACAATTGCTCAATGCATAGTTTTCTGTTCACATTAATAAGTGGGAATCCCCACTGAACAAATTCACTTTGCACTGACTATCCAACAACAGAAATTCTAGTAATAGGAGCATCTGGGTGGCTCAATGGTTGAGCATCTGCCTTTGGCTTAGGTTGTGATCCTGGGGTCCTGAGATCAAGTTCCGCATCAAGCTCCCTGCAGGGGGCCTGCTTCTCCCTCTGCTTATATCTCTGCCTCTCTCTGTGTCTCTCATGAATAAATAAATAAAATTTTTAAAAAATCGTCATAGTAACCCCTGGCAGGCACCATTCTTCTGAGTTCAGAGGAGAGAACAACAGTCTCCAGGGATGGCAGCCCTTTGCCTAGGTTTGAGGAATGGGTAATTAAAAGGCCTAATTTTGAGTTCAGGGTCTGTCAGAGCTCCTAGAACCAGATGCATCCCATTACTTGAAGATGCCTGGCTGAAACACAGTGCTTTTTCATGATAGTTCATTCCTGATTCAAGGAAGGAAAGTAGTTTTATTATTCTAGGTAGGATTATGGTCAGTAATACAGAGATAGATCTGATAGGGCTGAGTCTTGTAAGTCTAGCCTTCTTTCTCTCCTAAACTGAGTTTTGCATGAAATGCAAATGGGAATACTTGTTAAAATATTGACAGTGCAAGTGTCTGAGGTGTCATTCACCTGATATTCTGCACCTACCAAGAAGAGTTCAGGAGGCTGGAAGAAATGACTCCTGAGATCAGTTCACTTCCATGTACATGTGTATATGGCTGAAAAGAGGAAAAAACATGCAAAGAATACTTCGCATTGACAGACAAGAAAGAAAAGGTGCAAAGTGGACTCTCTTTTTCCTTATTGGGTTAGAATCAATGCACCTGTCCTATTTTTGTTAAAGCACATGCATAAGTGTAACCCTTAAACACAACAGAACAAAAGAAGCCAGCCTGAATAAATTAAGTTTTATTCCTCAGGACTGGTTTGCAGATGTGGCTAACAATAAATCTAAAAGGTTTCTTACAGCTTCAGAAACATTAATATAGTGTAATAATATATTACACATATAATATATGTGTGATTAATAGGCATAATGCAGATTTGTACTAGACTGAATATAAGAGATTTATGAAATTTTGTGAGTATAAAATAGGCCAAGTTGTTCGACCTCTTCTACATTGCTTCCCTAAAATCGATGTGCACCATGACATTTTTTTTTGAGAATTGCCATTTCACTTTTATCTGCTGACATATCAGTAGTACTTGTGGTGAGGGGGGAGAGGCAGAAACAGGACCAGACATGAACATAGTCATTTTATTAGAAAAACAACTTACTGAAACTTGGAGGTGAACCTGTGTCCACTAGTGTGCCTGGATAGAGCTGGTCAATGATTGTTGGTGACATCCAAGCTGTACATGGTATAATTCCTTCCTGTCATGTAACCTATCTGACTCTGTGAAGCAGCAGTCAATGAGAGAGGCATCAAACACCTGTGTTATGGTCATAGGAGTCCTGAATCATTTGTCATAAGCCCTCCTTTACCATTCCTCAAGCTTATCTCCAAGGAGGATATTATACTTCTCAAAAGAGCCAGTCTGCACAATAAATGGGTATTGGAAATTAATTATTTACTCTAAAGCAGCATAAAACTCATTCATTGACTTGTATATTTAACCTTCCACTCCAGTCAGTCATTGTCATTCTTTTGTCTATTTCAGAAGTCAAGCCTACTGTTTAAGACAATAGTATTGCCTTTTTGCAGGGTAGATAGTAGTGAATTAAAAGCAGACACTTTGGGGTCAAACACATATAAATCTCAGGACTTTTGGGCATTGAAGATGGTGGATTTCAGGTTGGACACACTGGAAACAGTGTACCGTGGCTGTGTCTGGTAATCCATATTGTGTAATGAAAGGTTAGATTTCCAGGTCTAAAGTTGGGGAACAGTAAGACCTTCAGCCATTTAAGTCTCTATGTTGTATTAATGTTTGTCAAATAAGAGTATACTCCCACCACCATACACACACATCATCATCCTGGAGTTGTATACATAGCCCTTGGTGCACTGTGATTTCTTAATTAAAAGTTGTTCCTATTTTTAGAGGACACAAAGTTGAGAAGGCAAAAAGGCAAAGCACAGCAGTGTCTGATGGGTCTGTCTCCACCATGACAGGTTAGAAGCAGCTGGGAATACTTAGTGAAGGCATCTCTGTGACTGATAAAGGATTAGATCTCATCAAAATCTAGAGAAGGAGGTCTAGACACTCTTGCAGAGTTGGGAGGTAAGAGTGACATGGAACTGACTTTTATCTGGACTCAGGAAAAAATAGAGCTGTGATAGTACCAGACTTCCCCAAGTATGGCTGGCCTTTTGCTCCTTCTAGACACAGTAGTTCTAGGGACATTTGCAAGAATCTATCATGCACCTTTAGTAGTTGCAGAAGAAAATTGGTAAATGATAGCTAAGTTGATGAGCTGAAGATAGACAAGTAGAACACTTCATCTAACCCATCTCACTATGTGTGTGAGGGGGTAGCTCCCTGAAAAATGCAACCTCTATGGGAAAGCTATGGGGGAAAAGTACTAACTTCTATACAATAGCAGCGGCAATAAAAAATGGTGCCACCTTATGGAGAGCAGTTTGGCAATATTTAGGCAAAGGTAAAGGTGGAGATGTCATTGACTCTGCAGTACAACTCCTAAGACTTTATTCTACAAGTAATGCATGTGTGTGCCTAAAAGAACATAGTAACATGGTTATTAATAGAAACAGTTTATTGCAGCAAAAGATGAAAAACAACCCAAATATTCATCAGTATGAGACTGTGTATTTATATGATGGAATCTCTACAGCTACAAAAGAAATGGGATAGCTTTCCATGAAATGATATGAAAAGATTTCCAAGAGATATTGATCAGATGAAAGGAGTGAGTGTCAGAATGGATTGCACGCTGTACCATATTTAATTAAATGGGGAAGGTACTAAGAAATACTATTAATATGCTTGTGTGTACACAAAGTATGAAGAAGTATATATAAGAAATAACTGGTTACTTGTAAGTGATCATGAGAACTGGAGAGCTAAGAAGAGCCTTTCCAAAGTATACTTTTACACTATTTGATTTATTTAACAAGATGAATGCATTTATCTATCAATAAACAAACAATTTTTTTAAAAATTTAAAGAGGCACAGAGAAACCTTTAGTCTTAAGCAGCCTTTGTGGTTTTTAACTCTAGAACCCATCATGCAGCTTTGAGCTTTTGTGGTTTTTAACTCTAGAACCCATCATGTTTTCAGGGAGATCTGAGAAGGAAACCCTGTGGCTCTGGCAGTGGGAGGGTAAGAGTAATCTTTGTGAAATATGCCTAGAACATTCTTCTCCAAGGAAAAAGAGTTTACCACAGCCTCATTCTGACTAGGGAAAGGGAATTTTTTCCTCTTCATCCTCCCCTAGTCTTCCCAAGGGTGCAAAAAGTGAAAAAGCTAATGCTTTGATAGATGTCATCCCAGAGACACAAATTCACTAGAAGACCAGGATTTAATCATAAGATTGTAGAACACTTCCTCTCCCACACCTTTCCATCACACCAACAGAACTCCAGTATAATAAGAGAGGATTATAGCTCAAAGAGCCTACCTGATGCAAACTCTCTGTTGGGGGAAGTTTTTGGGAAAGCACAAAGTTAACAGTAGAGAAAAAAAAAGAGAGAACACTACAAGAATTTGAAGTTTATAGCACCTACAGTTATAGCAAACATTAAACATACCTGAACTTCTAGTCAGATCAATGTAAACCCTCACAGTAAAGGCCTATGTACCTGAGTTCTTGTTATTAGATATACCATATCCAGCTTTTATTTATTTTGTTCATGTCCAGCTTTTAATTAAAAAATCATATGCCATGCCAGAAGGCATAACAGAAAATGAAGGGCTTCATCACCAGCATATATACCCTACAAGAGATACTAAAATAAGCTCTTTGGGAAGAAGGAAATGATAAAGACCTTGAATAGCCAAAAAAAAAAATCTTAAAGAAGATCAGAGTGGGAAGAATCATGCTCTCTGATTTCAAATGAAACAATAGTAATCAAAACTATGGATTGGCATTAAAACAGACACATAGATCAATAGAACAAAATGCAGAACCTAGAAATAAACCTATGCAATAAATGGTCAATTAATTTATGACCAAGGAGCCAAGAATATACCACAAAGAAAGGATAGTCTTTTCAATAAATGGTGTTGCAAAAACTGAACAGCAACAAGAAAAAGAAGGAAACCAGACAACCATCGTACACCATACACAAAAAATAACTCAAATGGATTAGATTTAAATGTAAGCCCGGAAACCATGAAAGTTCTAGAAGAAAATATAAGCAGTAAACTCCTTGGCATAGGTTGTGGCAATGGTTTCTTGGATTTGATACCAAAAGCAAAGGTAAAAAAAAAACAAAAATAAATAAGTGGAGCTACATCAAACTAAAAAGCTTCTTCACAGCAAAGGAAATCATCAACAAAATGAAAAGGCAATCTACCAAATGTGAAAAAATGTTTGCCAACAATATATCCAATAAGAGATTATTATATAAAATATATAAAAAACTTATAGAACTCAAGAATAAAAGAAACAATCTGATTAAAACAAAGGCAGAGGAGCTAGACACTTCTAATGTCCATACAAATGGCCAACATATATCCTCAATATCACTAATCATCAGATAAATGCAAATCAAAACCATAAGGAAAATGGTACTTGGATGGCCCTGTTGGTTAAGTGTCTGACTCTTGATTTGGGATCAGGTCATGATCTCAGGGCCCTGAGATAGAGCTGCACATGGGGCTCCCTGCTCAGTGAGTAGTCTACTTATATCCCTCTCCCTCTATTCCTCCCCCTGCTCATGCTCTCTCTCTCTCTCTCTCTCTGCCTCTGTCTCTTAATCAATAAATTATTGAAAGAAAAAACACAATCAAATATCACCTTACATTTGTTACAATGACTATTTCATAAAGACAAGAAATAATAAGTATGGTGAGGTTGTAGAGAAAAGGGAGTTCTTGTGTATTGTTAGTAGGAATGAAAGTAGGTGCAGCCACTGTAGAAAACAGTATGGAGTTTTTTCAAAAAATTAAAAATAGAACAACTATATGATCCAGAAATTCCACTTTTGGGTATTTATCCTGAGAAAACAAACACTAACCTGAAAAAAGATAGATGGCTTTGCATGCTAACTGCAACATTATTCACAATAGCCAAGATATAGAAATAACCAATATCCAATGGTGGATGAATGGGTAAAGAAAATATGATATATATATATATATATATATATATATATATATATATATATAGAGAGAGAGAGAGAGAGAGAGAGAGAGAAGGAATATTATCCAGCCATAAAAAGGAATGAAATCTAATCTTACCATTGCAACAACACAGAAGGATCTTGAGGGCATTGTACTAAGTGAAATAAGTCAAAGACAAATACTATATGTTCCAACTTATATATGAAGTCTAAAAATAACAACAACAAAAAGCAAAACAAAACAAAAACCTTTTCATAAATAAAGAGAACAGTTTGGTGGTGGTCAGAGGCAGGGTGGGGGAATGGGTGAAATGAGTGAAGTGGTCTGACAGTAAAGCTTTCCAGTTATAAAATAAATAACTAAGGGGGATGTAATGTATAGCATGGTGACTATAGTTAATACTGTATTGCATATTTGAAAATTCCTTAGTTCTTAAAAGCTCTCATCACAAATAAAAATATTTTTGTAACTGCGTAAGGTGGCTGATAATAAGTAGACTTAATGTGGTGATCATTTAGGAAAATATACAATTATTGAATCACTATAAAACTAACATAATATATATGTCAATTATCTCAATCAAAAATTCTCCTATGAAAATTTTAACCTGCCACTTCAATAAAACAGAAAAATTAAAACACAAATAAATCCAGAAAAAAGAAATTAGTAACCAGAAGTCAATGAAATTGAAAACTGAAAAAAAATTAATAAATCTAAAAGTTGGTTTTAGAAAAAGCAATAAAATCGATATGTATAGAAAGACTAATAAATAAAAAGGAGACATGACATAAGTATTGTTTAGACCTCAATAAATGGAGAGTTATGCCATATTTATAGATTACACCCAACAATATAAATATGCCAATTCTCCCCAAATTGACTTATGGATTAAGTACAATCCCAATCAAAATCCTGGCAGGAATTTTATAGATATAGATGATTTGATTAAAAAAATATATGAAAAGTCAAAGACTAGAATAGGCAAGATAATTTTGAAAAAAAAAGAGAGAAAAATTAGAAAAATCACATTACCTGATTCTCAGACTTACTCTAAAGCTATACAATGTATTCAGTGTAGTATTTCCAATGGAAAAACACACAAGTCGAAGGAACACAGTAGAAAGTTAACATAGACCCAATAAATTTATTTTGACAATACAGAAACAAAATGAAGACTTTTTTTCAACAAATGATGTTTGATCAATTGTATATACTTATGCAAAAAAACAGGAAGTTTGATTTTACCTTACAAAACTTTAACAAAAATTCATTTTAGATCGAAATATATAACTTAAAAGTAGAATTTTACTTTTAATTTTAGAATATAAGACTAAATCTTCCTGACCTCGGGTCAATGAACACTAAAAGCACAATTTATAAAAGAAAAGTTTTATCCTGCAAAATACACCATTAAGAGCATGAAAAGATAGGTAATAGATTAGGAGAAAATATTTGCAAATCACATGTACAACAAAGGGCTTGTATCCAGAAAAAAACAGAGTACAAAAAGCCTCTTAAAACTCAAGAATAAGAAAATGACCCAAATAAAAAGTGGGCAACAGATCTAAACTTTTAAAACTTTATCAAAGAGTAGATACAGAGGGAAAATAAGTACAAGACAAGATGCTGAACCAAATATCTTGGCCCATTACAGAAATGCAAAATTAAACCACAATAAACTACATGCACACACCTATCAGAATGAATTTTTAAAAAATTGATCATCTTGAGTGCTGATGAGGATGTGTAGCAAACAGATTACTGATAGGCTGTTGGTGGAAATGTAAAATAACATAGCCACTCTGGAAGATAGGTCGGCAGTTTCTCATGAAGTTAAACATACACTTATCAAATGATCCAACAATCAAACTCTTAGCTATCTACACAAGTGAACTAACAATTGTCTAACAATTCACACAAACTGTACATAAATGTTTATAGTAGCTCTACTCATAATAACAACTGGAAAAAACACAAATGCCCTCCAGCTGGAGACTAGAGCAATAAGAAAGAAACTCTTAATACACAAAATAACTTGATTAAGTCACAGAGACATCATGATAAGTTTTTAAAACGTTACACACGTTTTATAGTTTTTTTATGTGGCATTCTCTTTTTTTATATTATATATATATTTTTATTGGAGTTCGATTTGCCAACATATAGTATAACACCCAATGCTCATCCTGTCAAGTGCTCCCCTCAGTGCCTGCCACCCAGTCACACCATCTCCCCGCCCACCTCCCCTTCCACTATCCCTCAAAGAGACAAACTGTAGTGACAGAGAACAGACACTAACCTAACCTCCCTAACCTCCTGTGGTTAGGGAGAGGAAGAAGGTGTGACTTCAAAGACATAGCACAAACAAGTTCTCTGGGGTGCTGGAACTGTTCTGCATCCTGATTATCATGTTTATAAAAAAAAATCTATACATGTGTTAAACTTCACAAAATTTACAGCAATAAAAGTATGTTTTAGTGTGTGTTAATTTAAAAAGATCCCTAATCTGTTAGCACTTTAGTTCAATTTAGTAGCTCTTTAGCTCAATTTATTGAGCACCTACTATGTGTTAAGACTGTAGTTATATAATCAGATTCAAATGTTCCTCTCTGCTTCCCCTGAGGAGCACTTGGTTTAAGAGATTTTTCTCTTTTCAAAGTGTGAATGCTGCACACATCCTTCCAGAGGTCTTGTGAGGTGAAAGGCTGGCATATTTATGGAGCTTTGAGAAGCTGATGGGGTTGTAGGAAGCTCCAGTAAGTGGCAGAGTCCCCCAGGGCCCAGGCTCTATCCTTCTAGCCCATTCTCCTTCCTGCCTGCAGAGAGGCTCCTTGCTGAGGCTACAGATTGTATTCAAGGAGCAGGTACAGCAAGCCTAGAGGCTGATTAGTATGTAAGATGATCTATTTGGTGTAATTATGGTAAGGAATCCTTAACTGGGTTATGGCTGAGTTATGAAGGACACAAAGATGCCTGTCAGGTTCCTGTCAGAAGGTATAATGTTGCATTTGACAGAGGTCAGCAGCAAAAATAGAGGAGACAGACTCTGTAATCAGTAAGAGCTGGTTATAGTCTCAGCTTCGCTACTTGAAAGCTTATAACCTACCACTAAGGGAGTCCCTCTGTTAGTCAGAAAAAGGAAATAATAATATATCATTGTAGGTTGTTGTGAAGATTAAATTAGATGAGATAATTTCTCTAAAACACATTACTAAGTACCTGGGGCTTTAGGGGGCTCACAATTAGTAACAGCCTCCTGTTTTTGCCTGAGAATACAATCATGAGATTTTATTGCATGTTACCTTAGTGCTACTTTAATTACCCTTGTCATTAAGTGCATACATGTGATTAAGAATTTCTCCAAATCATTTCAATTATTTTTTGTAGTACCCATTTAAGAATAGTGATTGGCACCCAAGTATGGAAATACAAGTTGGGATTGAGCCCTGGTCTTCATATGCCTGGGATTGGGGTCCTCTCAGTGAGTCTGTTAGCACCATGCACCAAGGTGGCTATCACAGCAGCTGATGTGCTGGACAATGACCCTGGGAGAGCCGAGGTGGTGTGACCTTTTGTGTTTATAATAAACATGTTTAAACTTTCAAATGAAGCTGGACTGTTCTGAGATTTTCCAATTGTGGCTTGTGTGGGGGGGAGGAAATAGATATTTGTCGGTCCCTGACTATGCACTGAGTTTATTAATTTCACTAGCTTCTTTCAGTTTCTTGGCAGCTGCACAGGACATGGGTTATAATACCCTTTCTATTGTGGCATTTTTAGTTCTGAGTTACGTTTCTCTTTGGTAGTGCCTAAATGGAAGTATCCCCATGATCAAATCTTTCCTTACTCAAGCTTGCATAAATCATTTACCATTTGCCTCCTTTGTAGGAGATTTTAATTTATGCCCTTGGGCTTGGGATTTCTGATTCATTTCAGAGTCCCTTAGTGTTTCTCCCAATATACATTGCATGTTACCCACTCAGTGAATATTTGTCAGATGGATGAAACTTAATTTGATGAGGTGAAGGCAATCTGTAAGTGGGTAGAGCTATTATTTCAGTTCTGACTCACTGCAACCTGACATATGACACTGACAGTGTTAGGGCTACATCTCTGAAATTCTCCTCCAGGAGCCTGGTGCAGAAGAGCAAAGCTTTGTGCAATTGCTATGGCACTATAAATTGGAAAATTCAAAGAAGAGATACCTATACAGTTGTGCTTTAATTTGAGCAGGTTATATTTTTCCATTAGGTTGAGCATCCATTATTTTATGTGATGTCATACTTTCATATTTTCTCACTGTAGCATGAAACAGTGTAGAGCTTTCCATCTGCTTTTTGTTAGTAGCTCTAATAAATTTGGTTCAAAATGAGAAATTCAGTATGACACATAGAAAATCATCTAAGTTATATTCCACCAATTCTAACACTAAAACACAATGACTCCCAGTGCACTCAGTGATTTGTTTTTATTTGTCACATTGGTCACTGGATTTCTTGTTTGATGTTGACACTGAAAACATTAGTTGTTCTTATCCCTTTGCCATAAGAATCAGGGGAGGCATTTCTACCTCTTTCTTTTACTAGACTGGAACTCTCCAGAAATATTTAGTCTTATTAATAAATATTGACTAAAGAGAGAGTGCTGGGGCACCTGGGTAACTCAGTGGTTGAACATCTGCCTTTGACTCAGGTCCTGATCCTGGACGGTCCTGGAATTGAGTCCTGCACCAGGCTCCCCACAGGGATCCTGCTTCTCCCTCTGCCTATATCTCTGCCTCTCTGTGTGTGTCTCTCATGAATAAATAAATAAAATATTTTTAAAAAATAAATAGAGAGTTATACAATGGCAAGAGCACACACTTAGAACTTAGTGAGGCTGGAGGTAATAGGAGATATGACCCTTGTTGGATGTGTATGCCTTTGGAATAATAATTGTAATATTTCTGTGCTTCCATTTATACAAGCACAAAATGGGGGTATATTTGCTTATCTTTTCAGAGTTATGAAATTAAAAATGTTAACTCATAAGATGATTATATTTGTTCTTCAAATATTAAATTTCTTTTACTCTCCGACCACCTAGAGGAATTTTACTTGTAGCGGTGGTATATTTGCCTCTTAACTTAGTATAAACTCTGTGATAAACAGTGGAGTTTCACTAAGCATTTCTCTTCCACAGTGAATAAATCAACATTAAGCTTTTTAGTAGACGATGCTGGTAGAACATTGCTAGAGGAAGACGTTCTCCAGCAGTTTCTAGTGTACACTGAGAGTTGGTGACGTGGGTGGGAAAAAAAAAAATCCATCCAGTTTGGAAAGGGAGAAGTAAAATTATCTTTACTTACATGTAGCATGATTTTATATATAGAAAATTCTAATGAATGCCACTAAAAATTTCATAAGACCAATAAACAAATTCAGAACACTTGCATGATACAAGATCAACATACCAAAATCAGTTGTATTTCTATATGTTAGCAATGAATAATCCAAAAATGAGATTAAGAATATAATCTTATTTATCACTGCATCAGAAAGGGTATTTAGGGATAAATGAAATGAAAGTATTACAAGACTTGCATGTTGGGGATCCCTGGGTGGCTCAGTGGTTTAGCGCCTGTCTTCGGCCCAGGGCATGATCCTGAGTCATGATGGAGTCTCCACATCGGGCTCCCCGTGTGGAGCCTGCTTCTCCCTCTGCCTGTGTCTCTGCCTCTCTCTCTCTCTCTCTCTCTCTGTGTCTCTCATGAATGAAGAAATAAAATCTTTTAAAAAAAGACTTGCATGTTGAAAACTCCAAAATGCTGTTGAAAAAAAATTAAAGAAGATCCAAATAAATTAAATGAAAAACATCCCATGTTCATGGATCACAACATTTAATATTATTTAGATGGCAGTACTCCCTGAATTAATCTATGGATTCTACTCATTTCCTAACAAAATCTCTGCCCTATTTTTTTTAACAGAAATTGACAAAGTGTTTCTAAAATTCATACATAACTGTGGGGGGCACAGAATAAGAAAAAATTTCAAAAAAGAACACAAGAACACACACCTCCTAACTTCAGAATTTACTACAAAACTAGAGTAATGATGATAATCTGGTGTGACATAAGAAAAAACATAAAGATTGACAAATTACATGAATAAATCCTTACATTTATGGTCAATAGATTTTTGACAAGAGCACCAACAATTCAATGGGGAAAATGATAGTCTTTTCTACAAATGGTACTGAGGCAATTGGGTATCTAATTGTGAATTCAAAGGAATATAGTTGGAGCCCTTCTTCACACCTTACTTAAAAATCACCTAACTCTGGGAAATGAACAAGGGGTAGTGGAAGGAAAGTGGGTGGGGGTTTGGGGTGACTGGGTGATGGGCAATGAGGGGGGCACTTGGTGGGATGAGCACTGGGTATTATGCTATATGTTGGCAAATTGAACTCCAATAAAAAAATTTTAAAAAACAAAACAAAAAAATTAGCTCATGGAACTAAATGTAGGAGCTAACAATAAAATTCTTAAAGAAATCATGAATAGATATTTGTCACCTTGGTTTAGGCAATGTATCTTTAGTCTGGATATCAAAAGCAGGAAGAAAAAGGAAAAAAATAGATAAATTGTACTTCATCAAAATTAAAACTTTTTGGATATTAAAGGACAGAAGTAAAGTGAAAAGACAATCTACAGAATGTGAGTATTTGATAAAAATTTAACATCCAGAATATATAACAAACTCTTATAACTCAACAATAGATAAAAACAACTCAATTTAAAAGTGGGCTTGAATAGACATTTCTCCATAAAAGATATACAAATGACCAGCAAGCACATGAAATGACATTCAACATCTTTGGCATTAAGAAAGTACTATTTGTCTCAGTCTGTTGAGTGGCTGCTTCTGGCTCGAGTCATGATCTCAGGGTTCTGGAATTGAGCCCCACATAGGACTCTCTGCTCAGCAGTGAGTCTGCTTCTCCCTCCTCCTCTGTCATCTCTCTTGCTTTCAAGTAAGTAAATGAAATCTTTAAAAAATGCAAATCAAAACCATAATAAGATACTCCACATCCATCATTATGGCTATAATTTAAAATAAATGGAAAATAACAAGTGTTGGTAAAGGATGTGGAAAATTAGGTGGCTTTAGACATTCCTAGTGGGGATACAAAATGATGCAGTCACTGTGAAAACCAATTCGGCAGTTCTCCAAGAAGGTAAATAAAATTACTACGGGATCAACAATTTCCCAATATATTCAAGAGATATAAAAACCTTTGTTCATACACACACAAATTCTCTCTCTCTCTCTCTCTCTCTCTCTCTCTCTCTCTCTCTCTCACACACACACACACACACACACACACGCATATACAAAAACCTCTTGCATGGCTTTTCATGGCACCATTATTCATAAGAGCCAGAATGTCAAAACAACCCAAATGTCCATCAACTGATAAATAAAAATGGTATATCCCTACAATGGATAAATGAAGCTCTGTCACCCAAATAAATACGGATGAACCTTGAGAACGTTATGTTCAGTGGATGAAGCCAGTCACAAAGTACTACATACTATATGATTTTATACACATGAGATGTTCAAAATAGGCCAGTCTATAGAGCCAGAAAATACAGTGCTTTTTGCCTAGGGATAGGGAGATTTGGAAGTGACTACCAATGGATTTCTTTTTGGAATGATGGAAATAAATTGTGGTGAGGTTGCACACCTCTGTAGATGTACTAAACACCACTGAAGTGTACATTTATCTAGGTGCATTGCATAGTATGTAAATTACAGATCAATGAATCTGTTAGAGAAAAGGAAGGGAGAGGGGAAAAGAAGAGAAAGGGAAGGGAAAGGAGAGGGAGTGAAAACAAAGGGCTCTTGGGTTGATGCTTAGAAATGTACCCCAATGCCTGCCTTTAACACCCCCTGTTGACTTGCAATGATCATTCCTCTTTGCCTTCTCACCACCTTAATAAATGGATATGTGAAGAAAATCCGAGTGCCCTTCATGTGCAAGAGCAACGTTGGTGACATTACATTTCAGGACGCATTTGCAAAGCCATTAATTTAAGTCAGCCTGGTGCCCGCTGGGAGCCCCCCTGGGTTCCTAAAGGCAGCCCTGCTCTGATTTTCAACTCTCTCTAGTGCCTTAATATTTCCTCTCTCCTGATTGGCACACACCTAACCAAGCTCATCCCAGTCAGTGTTTAGTTTTTTCTTTTACATTTTAGTAGCAAAGACATTTGTTATATTTTAACAAATCCCCGGTGACACAATGTGGAACTTTACTGATGATGTTATAAATTTAAGTACACAAACTGTAGAAACAGGATGACTTTTCTCATAATAAAACATGTTTGATATTGAAAAAGACACGTTAATTTCATGGTTTAACTAGTACCTATTTTAGTAATGTTTCTGTGAAGGAAAATTATGTTGTTATGAGTGAAGCTGTGTTACCAGCGAATTCTAATTTTCCCAAATCCTGGTTTAATTAGGTAGCTTTATTATAATATCATTTTAGTCTTTCTGTCCTCATTTTACATGCAATATTATTTACAGTACAGGCACACCAGCTTGCTAAAGAGACACTTTTCAGCTGTCTTTTGGAGGCAATTAGGGAATATCTTTGGGGCAATGGTCATGTTTAGTTACTCAATTATAATCCTTGCCAGTTTTAGCATTTTACCAAATGGTTTTTTAATGTTTTTGGAGTATTACTTTATTTTTAAAAAAATATTCTGACCATCAAATATAGAATGCTTCATCACAAATATAGAATGCTTCATTATGCAGGATATTGTTGTTTTGAAAATGCTTTCACATTCATAGTTCATTTCATTCCTTGTTTGAGGGCCTCCAGGGTGGTGGCCGGGCATGGACTGGGCTCTCATACCTGGGTCCTTCTTTCCCTTGCCTCATCTGACTCTTCAGCCTGGCTGACCACTTGAGCTGCCTTCTCCCTACCATCCTGCTGGTCTATGGCTGAGAAGGACTCCAAACTGGGGAGCCACATGAGCTAAGTCACTTTGAAGAAGACAGCAATTATAAAATAATTTGCAATATCCAATGCCTAAATTGGGACACTGACAATTTTATTTCCTTCCTTCTTTCCTCTCTTCCTCCCACCAACAAATACATTTTGAGCAGCTGTGCTGTGTTAGGCAGAGTGCTGTGTGCTGGGGAAATTGCCTGGTTCATCTGCTTTAGACTAGTCTCAGCTTTGGGGCAGGCACCCTGCCATAGGCCAGGTGCCAGCTCACTCAGCAAGAGCCTCGGCTCCTGTAGCTTCTCTCCAGTATAGGCTGTACAGCCACTTGTCCTGCTCTGTCCTAACCTTGGGGCTTGCTGTGAGCCTTGATTGTGACCTTTGATCCCTTCACACATGGAATCCCTTGCTTGGGCTTCAGCCCCACCTGCACCTCCAGCCATGCTTGGTGCAACTATGGCCCTGTCTAACCCCACTGTGGCCTCTCTGAGGGTGGTCCTTCCCTGACAATGCTTTCTGATCACCTGCATCACTTATTAAAATAGCATGTTCCTGGGCTCCAGGTCATACCTAAACAATCAAGACATCTCTAGGTGAAAACTATGAATCTACGTTTTTCGTAAGCTCAGCAGGTACATTACAGTTTGAGAACCACTGGCTTAGTCAGGAAAGAAAAAATACAAAAACAAATAGGAAAACTACTTATAAGTCTGTTATAAGAAATATATGGCTCAGGGAACTATACTTTATATAGCACCTGTATGTCCTGGTGCTTGAGAAATCTGCACTCATTTAATCCTCAAAGTATCCATGGGGGGGCGGGGAGATGGATTATACCTGCACACTGTTAAAATGTGTTGTACTGGAAGCCACTGTTAGCCATGGTTCCTAATAGGGGTTCAGGGTAGCCTACAAAACACTGAAGAAAGCAAAGACGATCCTGCAGGGCTACAACAATGCTGCCTGCCTGGGAGATAGGGGACCTGGCATGGTGAGCAGCTCAGCTTTGGGAGTCTCCATCCAGGGTTTCAGGTCTCTTCTGGCTACTGAAATTGCAAACCTGGGATAACATTAACAATGTTAATGCGCTGTAAAATTATGAGCCTGTAATGGCTGGCTCTTCATCTTCTTGATGGATTTATTATAGCAGTAACAAGAGCAATTCCATTTAAAAGACTCTTGTCAGGTAACAGTTACAGTAGGTTATAAGTCGGAATGGGAAACAATCTCTATTCTGTACACATTTGGAGTAGCCAGGGGAAGAAATGAGCATCAGGAAATAAAGCTCACTGGTATTGCACCCATGAAATAAAGGTGGATATGAGCAGGGGATCAGCTAACTAAGGAGGCAAATCACATGACTCCGTTGAGTCATCCGTCAGCAGAACACAAAATGGGCTTTTTAAAAAAAGCTTGTATTTATTTATTCATGAGAGACATACAGAGAGAGGCAGAGAAATAGGCAGAGGGAGAAGCAGGCTCCCTCTAAGGAGCCTGTTGCCGGGCTGGATCCCAGGACCCCAGGATCACAACGTGCGCCCAAGGCAGACGCTCAATCACTGAGCTACCCAGGTGCCCCCAAAATGAGCTTTTAAGAGGAATTTGGCATTGTAATTTTTGTTACACAAAAATGTCACCTAACACTGGGGCATAGCAGTTGCCAGGCCTGTTAGAAAAGCAAAATTGGCACTAGTAATTTTAAGTAGTCAGGATAGTACTCTTATCTTGAAAGGGGGAAAGGGATTTCCACTACCAAGCAAACAACCAAATAATTTTGTGGAGGTATCTTAGCAGGAGGGATGGTGTCATATTCCTGGAACTTTCTATTGCCTGGCTGATACATAATACCTGAATTCCTTGTGACATGCCATAGCTTTTCTTGATGGCAGTCAACAACCAGTGGCAGCAGCCCTGTGGTATGAATCCAGCCAGTGGCTAGTTTTACCTTTTGCCTCATTTGCCAGGGACTGGAAGACTGGTTTTATCCTGTGATTACAGGGGGCCATAGCCAAACCTCAGTGAGTGGCAGTCTTGCATGCAAGAGCCATTCATAAGAGCCATATACAGATAACTTGGTCATAGTCTTTGGGGTCAAGCTCATCTTTCAGAAGAGCCTGGGTCACTAATTTCCTTTCTCAGCTGCCTGTGGAAGGTTGGTGTCAAGATCCACTGTGTTAGAAGATAATGCAGTATCTGAGACTGTGTCTGGGCTTAACTGAGATAATACTGGAATTGTAAAAAATGCCTGGTTTATGTGATAGACAACAAATTATGAGTACTATTATTAGAGAGAAGCCTTTCTCAGCTGCCTGTGGAAGGTTGGTGTCAAGATCCACTGTGTTAGAAGATAATGCAGTATCTGAGACTGTGTCTGGGCTTAACTGAGATAATACTGGAATTGTAAAAAATGCCTGGTTTATGTGATAGACAACAAATTATGAGTACTATTATTAGAGAGAAGCCATATCATAAAATTTCACCCAAACATTATAAAGAAATTAACCTCAACAGTAAAACCAGTAAAAACCAGGACAAATTTAGTCAGCAATGCAACCCAGGGAAATCATGCACTTCAAAGTTGTAGCAAGAAAGGAAATGGAAGATTCTGGCACAGTGTGGCTTTCTATATAACCAAAGCTCTCTCAGGAATTATTGCTAGTGTTTTTCTTTTTAAGTGTTGAACATAGGGAAATATATAATTAAACTATACATCTGTTTAATTATCATGAGCAAGCCATTAATAATAATGTTTGCAAATAGTTTATAACAACATGAAAATGCTAACTTTAGTATGGGACTCAAAATTATATATGCAACATTATTCAAATTTTGATAAGTTAAAAACTATATATTAAAAACCCTGAGAGAAAATAGATTAAGATTATTTTTTAAAATAAACTTTCAAGAACATTTTAGAATAGAAAAATGTGCAAAGATACTACACTTTCCATATATCTCACCCAAGTTCCATGGTACATTTGTCACAGCTAATGCATCTATATAAGACTGTTTTTAAGTGGAGAAGATAACTCAAAATCTCTTGTGGCAGAGTAGTCTATTTTACTTTTGCATGAATTCCACAGGTCTGATCTTCATTGTTTTGTCAAGTGCAGTTATGTGTCCCATTACAGGATGACCAAGCATCAAGTAGAAATGCAAAAGTTGCATTTTGGTAGTTGAAGGCCCTTCCTAAAGCACAAGAATTATCCTGTGTGCTGGGACCAGCTAAATAAACTTGGACCCCATAGAAAACTTTTTCAGACTCATAGAAGTTGGAGTAGAGTAAATTGGCAGGTTTGTCTTCCTTCCCCCACCCACCCCCCCCGGGTTGGTTTCAGAGACGGGAAGAGCTCCAGCTTGCCCTTGCAGGAGCTAGGCACAAATGAGGCCAGACCCTCAGTCTAATGGTCCCAGGTGGCCTCAACTCCTGGCCATGTTCAAGATGGTCATTAGAGTGCTACTGCCTTTTAATCTGCTTTGCTAGAAAATGAGACTTTTAGTCTTGGCTTCACAGTAGACACAGATATAGAGGAGTACAGAAATGCGAAGGAGCTAGAATCAGGGGCCTTGAGTTGATACAAGATAAGATAAGTATGAAGCTAATGAAATGAATAATGTTGGACTTGAAATTTATTTCATAGAACTGAGGCAGAAAGAGTTTGCAATTTATTCTCTGACTCACTCATCAAAATGTTTAATTAGGTACTATGTGCTTAGAATCACACAAGAATGGCTTTTAAAGTCAAATTAGCTATGGCCCTTCTCTTACATTGAATAATTTGGAAGTCTGTCCACATTTGATCAAATTTTTTAAAGTCTCACTTTCTTGGTGGAGATACATCCTAAAACTCCCCTTCTGATATATTTGGAATCTATTCTACAGATAGATTCCATGTTCTAAATAAAGGCTGAAATAGATAAAGGCCTTACACTATAGTAAGTAATCTAGGAGGCAGGGGGATTGTTTGAAGGAGTACCACCTTTCCAAGCCAAGTGCGGTAATAATCATGACCAGGAAAACCCATCTAGAAAAATAATGTCTTCTCTGTTTTTTCAACCTGACTTCTAAAGGCCAAATGTGGCCAAATGTGGCCAAATGTGGCCTTTGCTTCATCCTTAATTTCTGGGCTGGCCATAGGAAATCTAAACAGGCCTGACAGTCTAGACTGCAGCTCAGGCTTTGTACTCAACAAATGCACAGTTAAGGGAAAGTCTAATTTGATGCTGACTCATGGATTTTGCCAGGAAAACTATGACTTAGCACCCCACGGGGTCCTCGCCTGCTGGGGACCTGAGGCATGATGCAGTGATGACTGATCTGCCCAAGGGAGGAGGGAGATGCAGAACATGGGTATTTAAAGAGTATAGAGGGACACCTGGGTGGCCTAGTGGTTGAGTGTCTGCCTTTGGCTCGGGGCCTGATCCTGGAGTCATGGGATTGAGTCCCACCTTGGGCTCCCTGCATGGAGCCTGCTTCTCCCTCTGCCTACATCTCTACCTATGTCTCTTATGAATAAATAAATAAAATCTTTAAAAGAAAATAAAGAGAGTTTAGGAATAAGTTTTGCAAAGTAGGTGAGATCACCAGAAATGATCATGGTTTTATAGAACAAAAATACCAATATGTTTTGTATAGACGTATTGAAATCTAGGAAGGATTGTTGGCCAGAGAAAAGTAAGAATGTAACATGTTCATCTTAGTAGTGGTAATGATGGTCATCAACCAACTGTAGCCCACATGCCCCAAGTGCCTGGAATGAGCCAGGCTCACTGTTAGTGTTTCCCATGCATGCATTATCTTGTTGAATTGGTGCAGCTAGTCTGTGATGTAGGAATTATAAGCTATGTCTCTTGGTGGAGGCTGTGTGTTAAGTACACAGAGGTAAAAGTTGTCTTGCCCAAAGTCATCTGTCTTACTTCAAAGTCTCTGTTTCTGAACATTGCATTCATTCATCCATCCATCATTCTCTGTCATCTGTCATCTGTCCATCTACCATTTATCCATCCATCCATCCATCCATCCATCCATCCACATCCACATGTGGAAGGCTAGCAGTATCAGCTGGAAGTGAGCACTAGGTGTTTCAGAGTCACTTCTGGGAGCCTCCTGCTTAGCTAGATGATGAAATGGGGCCCAGAATACCATGATATGGGAAAAGCTTAAGTAGGAGATGAATTATTTCTTGAGATAAATATGAGACTATTTAGAACTTGTCACAGGATATGGGTAAAGGTTATTTCCTCTCTGTAAAGGATTTAAAACTAGATTTTCACCTCACTTGACTAAGTAATATTTTTATCCAACCAAGAGCAAAGAAATGAATGAGAGGAACATTTTATGTTCTGTCTCAGTGCTAAGATTCAGGTTTTTTGTTTGTTTGTTTGTTTGCTTGTTTTTGTTTTTTTCTGAGAGTGGCTTAGAATATCTATAGGAGGTAATAGGAGGATTGTTTTCCCTATTTTATTCTTCATTTGGAGCAAAGGAGAAGATGGCTTAGAACAGTGAAACAGTGTAATCTAATGAACCAAATACATTTTAGGTATCACAAAATGCCATCACTTTTCAAATAGCTACATCAAGACATCCAATTTAAAAATGTGTATCTTAGCACAAGTTTCATTCCAAAAGAGCTTTTTTTATAGCCAACTTGTAAACTCCTGCAGCAGTGATACCTAATAAAACTGCCAGCAGACCTTTAACTATAGTGGCACAAATGTTGCCCCTGCAATAAAGTGAATGAAAGCATCGTCAAGTCTATCTTTTTACATATACTTTGATGTCCTCAGTCTGTAAGAGGACAGAGGACTTCTTATATTTGTGGAGTCCTTAGAGTTATAAAAACATTTACAAATATATGGCTGTGTACAGAGTATCCCAAATGAAATACTTTTATTCCACAATTCAGTCCTGGCCGGTAACAGAGAGATCAGGGCATACCAAGCCTCTGCATTATTTATTATGGATGTTGCTGCTCTTATAAAAGTGTTAACCATATTAGAAAGCATCTGAGTGGAAAAACTGATTATTTTGTTATTTTGTGCCTTTGTTACATGGCATTCTTCATGTTGGTTATCTGAGACATTTCATGCTGTTAGCAAAGACTATTTTTCCATGTTGACAAGACTTCTGTACAGCTAGATAGTAATCTTATTAAACATTATGAAGCTGGCTTCATTAAAAAGGGGGTAAGCATTCCATTAAACATCCATAGTGGCCTCCCTCATACTTGGTGTTCAGTCTCTGTAAAGAATCACATTCTATCATGATAATAGATCAGGCAGATAAATATGGGGATCCAGAAGAAGAGGTGTGCAGTGAACTGATAGGGATGCCAAGAGGAGATGAAGTTGACAGGAAATTCTACCATGGCAAAAATTTGATAGTGGATTTTGTTCTCAGGGCTGGAAAAATCTAATATGTCTTGAGGTCTACCAGACCAGGAAGTAGGTTTGTTTATTCAGCCTAAACTAGAGGGTACATTTGAAGAAAGACTCCAAACTGTAATTAAGAAGGGTAGTTAAGTTCATACCTAGGAATGTTGGATCCTGCACCAGAGGAAGGCAAGGCAAGCCCCTGGACAGGATGTAGATCTTTGAACACCAAGAGCACCAGGCTGGGTGAGGTCCATCTTCAAAGCATTGGGGAAGATGTTCAGGATAAGTCCTGAGAAGAGGAAAAGGAGAATGAAGGCTAGCTCCAATGGGTGCTGATTTGAGGTGAATGTGGCCTGTAGTATATAGTTCATTGGAAACTCCTGCCTCTCCTCATAGTGCAACCTGCCCCACACGTGGGCTCAACTCCAGTAGAAGCTGAAGTGTGTACCTGAGGTCTAAATAAGAACATCACTGCTGCCCTTGCCAGTGGGCATTCCTGCCCCCTGGACTGTGGTCACTTGGAAGGAAAGACTGTGCATTGCATGTTGGTTTCTCAGTAATTGAGCAAAGCATCCGTCACAGAGTAAGTATTCTTCAGTTGCTGAAACACTAAAGTATCTAACGCTATAGAGGCTCAATTACTTCTTGATTTATCCTAAGTTCCTAAAGGGTAGGGATGTCCCTTCTCTTTTGTTCCTAGCATATCATCTAAACATATTTGTATTTGTATATACATGAATGAATACATTTATAAATTAATGAAACTTAAAATGTTTCCCAATGCACATTAAGCTCCTTGAAGCTTCCTTTATATATGGCCCATTACCTAGCATAATGATGACCCACATATAAGGATTTAGTAAATATTGACTGAGTGGAGGGAGGAGAAATCTGACAAATACTGCATAAGTTTATTTTCTGCATTAGGCCTTCTGTTTTTTAATTTTTTATTTAAACTCCAGCTAGTTAACATACAGCATAATATTAGTTTCAGGTGTACAATTTAGTGATTCAACACTTCCATGCAACACTCAGTGCTCATCATGACAAGTGCACTCCTCAATCCCCAACACCTGTTTAACCCATCTCCCCACCCCTCTACCCCTTTGGTAGTTCTCTATAGTTAAGAATCTGTTTCTTGATTTGTCTCTCTCCTCCCTCTTTTTCCCCCCTCTGCTCATCTGTTTTGTTTCTTAAATCCCACATGGGGCAGCCATGGTGGCTCAGTGGTTTGGTGCCACCTTCAGCCCATGGTGTGATCCTGGGGACCCAGGATCGAGTCCCACGTTGGGCTCCCTGCATGGAGCCTGCGTCTCTGCCTTGCTCTCCCTCTCTCTGCATCTGCCACGAATAAATAAATAAAATATTTTTAAAAATTCCACATGGGAGTGAAATTATAAAGTATTTGTCTCTGACTGGCTTATTTTGCTTAGCATAATATTCTCTAACTCCATACACATTGTTGCAAATATCAAGATTTTATTCCCCTGGCTGAGTAATATTCCATTGTGTGTGTGTGTACACACAATCACTTCTTCTTTATCCATTCATCAGTCAATGGACATTTAGGCTTTTTCTATAACTTGGCTATTGTAGGTAATGTTGCTGTGAACATCGGAATGCATGTATCTCTTTGAATTAGTATTTTTGTGTTTGGGTAAGTACCTAGTAATGCAATGGATGAATTATAGGGAAGTTCTATTTTTAACTTTTTGAGGAAACTCCATACTATTTTCCATAGTGGCTGTACCAATTTGCATTCCCACCAACAGGGCAAGAGGGTTCCCATTTCTCTACAGCCTTGACAACAACTGTTGTTTCTTGTATTATTGAGTTTAGACATTCTAATGGGCGTGAGGTAATATGTCATTGTAGTTTTGATTTGCATATCCCTAATGATAAATGATGTTGAGCATCTTTTCCTCTGTCTGTTGGCCATCTGTCTTCTATGTCTTCTTTGAAAAAATGTCTATTCATGTCTTCTGCCAGTTTTAATTGGATTATTCATTTTAGGGGGTTTGAATTTTATAAGTTCTTTTTTATTATTATTTTAAATTGTTTTTATAAGTTCTTTATGTATTTCAAGTACCAGCCCTTTATCAGATAGGTTCTTTGCAAATATATTCTCTCACTCCGTAGATTGCCTTTTAGTTGTGTTGATCATTTCTTTTGCTGTACAGAAGAAGCTATTTATTTTGATGTAGTCCCGATAGCTTATTTTTGCTTTTGTTTCCCTTGTCTCAGGAGATGTATTTAGAAAGAAGTTCCTACAGCTGATGTAACAGAAATTACTGCCTATGTTGTCTTCTAGGATTTCTGAGATTTCAATTCTCACATTTCGGTGTTTAACACACTTTGAATTTGTTTTGTGTGTGGTGTAAGAAATTGATTTCTTTAAACCTGGTCAGTGACTTAGACCATTCATTTAACTTTCTGGATAAGGGTATAAAATAAGATCCTGGAGGAGCCCAGAGCTTGAGAAGAGTATAGTAGAGCTTCTAAAATAAAAATGGAAGACTCCAGGATTCATGTTGGGTGATGTCTTGTCTTCACACTGGTTAACATCCATCCTGAAGCCTTATACTTGACTGCAAGCATCGGGGTTTGATGCTTAGGACAATATCCACACCTCAGAGATATATATGGTTGAGAAATGGCAGTATATGTAAAAAGCCCAGGCCACAGAGCCAGGAGCCTGGGATTTGATCCTAGCCTCATGACCTCAGGTAAAGTCCTTTAACCCTGTGAGCCTTAGATTCCTCACATGAGAAATAGGATGGCAATTCTTACCTTGTTTGTGTATGAAAATTGGCAGTAACATATTCAATTCCTTACATGAAGTTGATATTCAATAATTGGTAACTAGAAAAGTTGATTTATGATTTTGTGAAGTTTTTATCTAGAGTGAATGATTTCTTTTTTGTAATTTACAGAAGGAAATTAGAAATGCATTATCAGGGATCCCTGGGTGGCGCAGCGGTTTGGCGCCTGCCTTTGGCCCAGGGCGCGATCCTGGAGACCCAGGATCGAATCCCACGTCAGGCTCCGGGTGCATGGAGCCTGCTTCTCCCTCTGCCTGTGTCTCTGCCTCTCTCTATCTGTGTGACTGTCATAAATAAATTAAAAAAATTTAAAAAAAAGAAATGCATTATCATTTCAGAAGTTCAAAACATACACCAAAATGTGAAAATTATCCTTCTCCAGTATGAATTTACCCTAAATGTGTCTAGATTGGCATTAATTACATACATGCAATATGTGTGTGTGATTTATAAATAGGGTTGTTCTTCACGTATTGTTTTACCTATTTCTTATTTCAATCAAGAATCAGTTGGAAATCACTCTAAGACACATCTTTATAATGGTTGTGTGGTATTACCAGTATGGAATGATCATATTTCATAAACTACTGTCCAGTATTGAAGATAATTTAGGTAGTTTGTAGGATACTGAAGTGAACATCCTTGCACATGCCACTCTGAGCCTCTATGAAGACATTTCCCTAACAGATACAATGGCTTCCCAGTTTACTGGGTCCAAACATCTTCATGTCACAAGGGCAATCTGCCTCCTTAGCTTTGCTGTGCCTAGCTTCACGTAAGGGTTTATCCTCCATGCACAGTTCTTTCTTTATAAACAATGGAGTCAGCTGACATGAATTTTAGTACTAGCTGAACAATTTATGCACCCACCCATTCCAGGCTTGGTTTTAATCATAGTCCATTTTTAATGGACTATGTTTTAAAGCAGTTTTCATTTTACCTCAAAATTAAGTGGAAGGTACAGAGATGTCCCATATACCTCTTCGCCCTACACATGCAGAGTCTTCCAGTTATCAATGCATTTCACCACAGTGGGACATTTGTTACAATTGATGACCTACATGAACACATCATTATCACTGACAGTCCATAGTTTATATTACAGTTCACTCTTGGTGTTGTACATTCTATTGATTTGGACAAATGTATCCAGCATGGCTTCAATTATTTTTAAAATGAGAGGCTCAATGGGAAATAAAAAAAAGTGGATTGAAGTTTTTCTCCTTAGAGACACATTAACACCTTTCTGTTGACTCTGCTCCTGGTTTTCTGCTTAAAGGCAATGCTGCAAAAGGAAATTTCAGGGGTATTTCTCAGAAGGATGCTCATGACAGGAATGAGCATGTCTTGTTGGAGATGAATCTGTGCAGGTCTCTGTATAGGCACTGAGAGGGCCACCAAGCTGGATGCTCTGCCTGGAAACCTGGCTGCTTTGGAAATTAAACGTAATGGACTCAATAGTCACTTTGCACCTATCATATGGCTGGCTTCATAGTAGGTTCTTGGTGTATTATGAGAGCAGGAAACAAATACCTCAAAATCAAGAACTAGGATGTGTGAGTGTGTGTTTGTGTGTGTGTGTGTGTATTTATGTGTGTATGTGTGTATATGTGTGTGTTGGTGTATGAGTATATATATGTGTATGGACATGTGGGTGTATGTTTAGTTGCATATATGTATGTGCATATTAGTGTATAGTGGGCATATACACGTTAAGTGTGGGCATGTATATATGTCTATACCTAAGATGAATGTGGGTATGCATGATATCTGTATATGTGTGCCTGTGTATGTGTGTATGTGCATGTGAGTGTGTTTGGAGATTGACATCTGTCTCAAAGGCCACCTACAGTCGTAGGTATCACCATGGAAGGAAGATTCTAGTGGAAGAGAGGAATGTTATCATGTGGGGTCCAGGGGTGATAAACAAAAAAGGGTCCTGTTGGATGTTGGGCCTGGGGAGCCAGACAAGGGTGGGAACATAAGGCTTTCAGGTTGGGGAGGCACAGTTGGGCACTCCTGTTGGAGGAATGGTGAAATGGGCACCCAAATCTGAGCTCCATAGAGTGACAGTGTCTCTTTAAGCCTGAGCTTTCCCTTAGGACAAATGAAATCACAAGATTATCTAGTATGAAACCAAATGATAAAAACACAAGTGTTTTGTAAACTGTAAAGTACTATATAACATAGTTATTAGACAAATTCAAATGGAAGGCAGTGGGTTAGAGGTCAGGGCAGGGTGAGAGGAGAGTGGAATTGGGTTAAGCAAGGCATAGGATAGACTCTGATTCTAGACACAGTTGGCCTCAGGGATCTGGTCTCTGTGGCCACCCTGGCTGATCAGCAAGCACCAGCCCTGGAGGTACAGGGATGAGTTAGACCTAGTGTGGAATACAGAGGTGAAAATACAACATCCATGTTGTAGGTCTCCACAGGGAAGCTGAGGAAAGGTATTGAGATCAAGCTGGGGCAGGTATGATTCCCTAGGGAAGGCTGTACTTCCACTAGGGCTTAAAGGGCAGCTAGATATAAACCCCCAGGCAAATTAGAGGGAGCACCAGGGCTGGGGGTTGAGTAGCAGGAACAACCACATGATATCTGGCAAAGATGTGGGTAAACCCTGAGCCCCCTCAAGCAGCCATGGGCTTCCTGTATTCCCAGCATCTGCACACCCAGCACCCAGCACAGCTTCTTCTGTACTAACATTCAGTGAGTATTGCCAGATATTCACATCTGCCAATGAGGGCTTAGAGATGAGCTCTGGCTGAGGTCTGTCATCCAAGTTCTCTTGTCAGCATCTAACCATGATTCTTTTGCATCCCTGTTCTCTGCAGGTGTGGGAGAAATATCAGTTAGGCTGCCAGGTACTCACAAGATAGAACAGTTGTAGCTTTGTCCTTGGAGGGCTGTGGTTCATTCTCTGCTCTTATGAGTCTCCATGATAGAAGTGTCAAGTTGGCAAAGAAAAATCAAAAATTATTGTTGCACTTATTCTTCAAAGAAGCAAATCTCCAAAACCCTGTC